>NW_020954551.1:470699-548813 GCF_900497805.2 Vombatus ursinus | reverse complement strand
CTCTCTCTCTCTCTCTCTCTCTCTCTCTCTCTCTCTCTCTCTCTCTCCTCTTTCTCTCTTTGAGAGTTTATCAGCATCATGGGTTCAAAGAAGATGCATTCCAGTTCTAATCTGTGCCACATGCTTTCACTGTCCTCACTGCCACTCAAGTCCTTATTTCCTGCCACTGAATCCAGAACAGCTAATGGACTTCTCATCAGAACCTCTGAAAAAACCGGGGTGGGGGGAAGTCATTGAAAGGGGGGCAGGTGGGAAGCTAAAGAGTGTCTACCAGGGAAAGGCAGAGGGAGGGGAGGAGGGAGAGGAGGAGCTGATGGGCAAACTGGGGACATCCGCCTTCCTGATCCATAAAGAAAGAAGAGTCACAGAATTTTAGGACTGGAAGAGATTTCAGAGATCACCTCACCTGAGGCGTCACTGGACTGCCAGTGCTCAGCGACCTGTCAAAGCCCCCTTGCCACGAGGCTTCCTGGCTTCTCTGGATCAGAAGGGCTGAGTCTAAAGGAAGAAGCCAAGCTCTTTCTTGCCTCAAACAGACCATCCCCGAGGAGTGAATTCAGTCTTTGGAGGAAAAGAAAGGATCTGTTTCCAATCTCAAATTTCAGAGAAGAGAGTCAGAAATACTTGAGAGATTACTGCTCTGGTCAGAGGATGAGCACACATTCTGTTTTTCACCTTATGCGCTCTTCCAAACAGAGTGATCCAACGCCAAGAACTCCTCTTTATGTAACTTTCCACAGATGTATTAGAACATCTGGCAGAAGAGAACAGAACTACCTTCCACCATATTGAAATGCCTTCCGTAGAAGCCACGCAGAGATGGAGCATGGGAAGGTTCTACAGAGGAAGACAAAGGAGGCCACTGTAAGTGGAGTGAACACACGTGCTTCTCATTCTTACTTCAAGGCCCTCTGGTTACACCAGAGTCAGTCCTCCAAGGACCCAGACACAAAACACAACCTCTCTGCACCTCAGCAAACAGTCTTCACGAGTTGTTGGGGTAAAAAACGTTCTGATGCTGGGCCTCTCTCAGCCTTGCTGGCTTGGTCCTCAAAACCCATACCCAGTGTGCCGCTGGGCTCATCTGCCAAGCCTTGGGTAGTCACAGGAGACCCTCACCCCACAGAGAGGCTTCAGAGGAGGACTTGAAGGGAAGCAGCAGGCGCGATAAAGCTATTTATAGACTATGTAAATGAGACTGAGAGCAAAGGGCTCCCTCACTTCCCGCAAAACCGAGGGGGAGACAAGAGACAGTATGAAAGACCGTGGCTTCATCTCCAGAATAAGTCAGAGTAACATAATTAAGGAAAAACACTTTTAAAAAAATGCAGCGCATTCCGGTCAAGACAAGAAATGCACGTCAAAGATGGAATGAATAAAACATAAGTTCCAGTAAATATTTTGTCCCACGGGCAGCGGTGCCCAGAGATGATGTGGCGGCCCACTGTAAACATTGCTGAAAGGAGCCTTTGCTGCCCATAGCAGGAACCTGTCTGAGCGGTCCACATGGACCGGTGCAGAGGCCACCCCACATCACTCCTCAGGCATCACTCAGAGTACAGCGAAAACAACCAAAGAGCAGGGGGACCTCTGCTTGGGATGTCTACCAGCCTGGAACAAAGCTGCTTTTCAGGTGTTGGATAAGGGGTCAAAATACAGATCATTTCTTTGGCAGCACCACCTGCATCTCTGTCCTAAAATACTGGGTGGGTGGTTGTCCGAGGGATCATAAAAAAATGAGCAGAATTTGCTTTTTGATCAATCACCTTGATCTCAGCTTAGAACCAAGCCAGTTACTCTCCAAATAAGGAGTGACTTAAGCGTTCACCAGTGTCTCCTGCACTTGCAGAGCCCAAAAGGCCTTTTCAGACAAAGGAAGACGTACAAAACCTATGAGAGCTAGTGCCTGAGGTCAGCTCCCACCACATCTATTAAAGTGACAGACAAAAGACAATTTCTTGCTCAGTGGACAATGTACACAAAATCCTAACCTTAGGTGAACGTCTATACTCTACTCTTGAAAAAATGTTTCCTTTATTACTCCAACCAAATTGATCTGAATCACTGCCCAGTGCGAATGATCTCTGCTGAGAGGGAGAGGAAGGCGGTGGGCTCTGCCTCTAGCACACACTCCATGGAAGGAGAGGGATACTGGAACCCCCTCGGAACTGGACTTCCCCACTCCCAGGTGTCACCCTCTCTGCTTAACATTGAGGAAGGGCATCCCAGTGTAATGAACACAGGCATCTGCTGCTCCGTAAGCACTAAATCTTTCTCTCCCATTACTGCTTCACCAACTTTCATGAGGTTTCCAGGATATTCTGGTACTGGATGCCCACCAGGACTTCAGCATTGGCTGCCATAGGCACTTGCCTACCTAAAGAATAGAGTGTGTTTTGGATTACAGTGAATCAGAATAATCTTAGACAAAAATCTAATTCTGTCCCCTTGATATAATATAAATACATGCCGATGGAATCTTGAATTAAGACAGATAGAACAAGCAGCATCCCACTGTCTCCTGAAACATTTTAAAGAAAGGTGGAGGAAGGGAATTGAGAGACTGTCAGCATGACCTGCCTAGTGTTTCCTCCTGAGAGGCCACTGTGAATCCCAGACAGTGCCAGGCAACAGAAATTTACCCACAAGAAGGAAATTACTCCTTTTAAAAAACCAAATTCACAAAGAGATCGCTGGGGACCAACATTTCTTGGCCATCCCACAGCAGCCTCGCCCCTTCATCCGCCATGCATCATCCATCTTTTCCTTTGGTCTCCAATGTCAAGTTGAAGGGCTGAGTAAATGTTCTCTGAAATGTACAGCTCAGCTGCTCACGGTCCCATAGAAGACTGTGTGTCATTAAAATGGAAATACAATTAGTCAAGTCCAATGTCCTGCTAATCACATGCCCACTTTGAAGTTGCACTAGTTTCAGTGATAACTCTAATTTACAGTCAAGGACTTAAGTGCCGGAATGTTCAGCCTTTGGAAGGGGTCAAAATTAATAAAGCTCAGCTTTCATCAAACTATGGATGGCTACTGGTAAGAGAGCTGTCAGGGGCAGTTAAAATAATAACCCATTCTAGAGGGGCAGGCTAGCCCATTGATCTTACCCAATACAAGTCCATTGTTCTTATTCAGGATCCCAAGGTCTTTTATTTTCTTAACTTGGGAAATTTTCATCATGATTCACAATCTGGGAATCCTAAAAATGACTTTCTTCTTTTTTCCTCTGCTTTACCACTCCCCAAGTCTCCTTCCTATTTTTACATCTTTCAATTTTCTTTTCTCATCTCCCAGTTTTACTGTTGTCTTCCCACCTCTAGACAGAAAAGATTTTTCCCTCCTCTCCTCTCCTCACTCTCATTATGGTAACAATTAGCCTCAGGAATCAGGGGCTGGGGAGAACAGAGTTCAGGAACAGTGGTGCCATAAATAGAACTCTAAAGATTTCATGATCAACCTGAAAACGGGTTTAAAATGGTATTTAAGCTGTACCTTTTCTGTACTTGGAGAAAAGAAACACATTTCTCTGGTGCCTTTGCTCATTTCTTGCAGCAATGCCCTGAGGCAGATCAGGAAAGCCAGACTTATTCGGAAAGCAGAATGAAAAGTTAAAAGGTTACAGGGACAGAACTGAAAATTTCTATTTCTTGAATTTCTAGACCAGGGGTGGAGAACCTGTGGTCCTCAAGTGCAGCCCTTTGACTGAATCAAAATCCAAAGAAAGAGAAGAAACATGATCACCTATAGGATGGTGAATTTAACAATCAGTTGATCAATCGACCACAGGATTGGGAGTGGAGACATGAAGCAGCAGATCATTCTGCCCTTTCCAAGAGCATTAGCATTGTAGAAAAAATGTGAGTGAAAAAGTATTTATTAAACATACGTGCAGAGCAGCATGCCAAGTGATGGGATACCAACTGGCATGACTATTTGCAGACTATGTGTGACAGGGTGTAAAGTTGGGGTGAGAGAATTTGTGTAGGAACAGAGCATAAGTCAGGAGGCCTGTGCTGAGGAGGGCCTAGTGTCCTGATAGATGGCTGAATTGGAGGGGCATCAAGGGCTGGGCCTGGCTTGATACAGTAGATTCATTTATGGAACACCATGGTCTCAGAAGCATCACAAACGCAGGTGACCCAAAGGGCAACAGAAAAATTGCTAGCATAGGCTGATAGATGGCCCCACTGAGGATTGAAAAGAGTGAGGCAGTGTCACAGACAGAGCATCAAGAATGCGCATGGCTGGAAAAGGAGGAAACTAGCCACATAGTGAGGGATAAGTAACAGGGGGGTGGTGTGAGGAGAAATTAAAAGACCTTGCAGGAGGTCTCTAATGAGCGTGGTCCCTCGCAAGAGGATTTAAGGAAGGACACGGGCAAGAGTTGTATGGGAGGAGATGGCCTTGCTGGGTCATGATCCTTACTTCTGAACAGGCCTGGGGGGTTGAGGAAAAACTCACATGGAGACGATGAGAATGCTGAGCCACTGAGGAATGAAGGCAACAGTCAGTACAGTCATGGAACCTAGAGAAGAGGAGACTGAAGGGGTCTCTCCAGGGAAACAAGAAGAAACACTGCACGGAAGAACATGAAGGCCTTAGGCCAAAGGAAATGTGCTTTCATTCCAGCAGGAGGGTGCGGGTAAGACATTGAGGAAAACGTTCCGGTCAGAAGCTCGGAGAGAGCCTGGGCCCCATTATGGGGAAGGTTATAGAAACTCTTTCCTTGGGAAATGGCTTCAAGTAGTGATCTTCCCAGGAGAATGGGATAAAAAAATAATCTCCCTTTCTTTTCTCATCTCTTCCCATTTGACAGATGTACAAAGGCACAGGTGCTGGTTACACAGATGAGATGAGATATACAGTTCCTGCCCTCAAAGAGCTGACTACTTAACAGAGGGTAAGACGAACATCAAGAAACAGAAAGAACATGGCGAGTAAATAAGAGAGTTTCAAATAGAGTCACAGGAGAGATCTGAGAAGAGAGATGATGGCTTAAGTTGCGTGGATGAAGGAAGGCTTCATGGAAGAAGAAGCACCTCAGCTTTGAAGGAAGGGAAGGAACTGAAGAAACAAAGGTCGGGGAGGGAGAATAATTTCAGGTACAGGGAACTACATTAGCAAAAGCCTGGAGAGGCAGGATGAAAGCAGGAAATGGTGAGTTTATCTGTTCTGGCTAAAATGTCGAGTGCATCAAAAGGAGGCATGTAAGGTAAAGCTGGAAAGTGCGGAACGCAGTCACTGGAAAGGGCTACCTAACCCTAACCCCACTGACGCCCTGGCTGGAGCAGCTCCAAACCAGTCGGAGCCAGTCTCGTGAAACTCCCTGTTGCTGCCCCTGGAGCCCACAGCCGTGACCTCCCCGGGCTTCTCCGTGGTTGTTATGCAAAACAACTTTTGTAACAGTTTCACAAGATTGTATCTTCCAGGAGACTCCCTTCCTGGCGAAATATATTTAAACACCACCCCTTCTGCCTTACAAGGGCACTCCAATACTCTGGTGCCTGGTGGTGTCCCAAACTGCAATTCCCTCCCTTCCATTAAAGACCCTCCCTGTTGCTACTCTGATATCCCTCTTTACTTCAGGTAGATAAAAGGCGGGGTGGGAGCAGACCCTGAAAGGCCTGAAATGGTATCCTAAGGAGCTTGTCCTTAGTGGGAGGCCACTGGAAGTTCTGGAGCAGTTGAGGCACGAGGTCAGTTTGGTGCATTAGGAAGATTATGTTGGAAACCACAGGAGGGATTGCAGAGGGGACAGAACACAGGCAGGGAGATGGTCTGAGCAGCATTTAGGTGCAGGGGGTGCTATTAGGATGAGTTAGCACACTTGTCTGGAGAAAAGAGGCTAGGATGTAGCTCACACGAGGTTGTGGCTTGAACCTACAGAGCTTAACAGACAAACAAGTATCTAGTGACTGTTCTGAGGGGCTCAACGGGACTCATTAATACAGAAACTGGCTCTTCCTCCTTTACAGCCACGAGTCACGAGGGGTCTTTTCTCTTTCCTTTCATGACACCAATTTCCTGGCCTCCATCATAAGCACTGGGGTGACTGGCACTCTCCCTACCCGGTCTGGGTGTGAGACTGGCCGAAGCTAACTTCCCGATTGCCGGAAGGCATTAAAAATCCCAGCCAGAGGCAGCGCAGGCTTGGGAGGTTTCTGAAGACCACTGGCGTCACCATGGTGCCATGACGGGGCCCAGCCTAGACAGGGCTGGGGGTCGGGGGGGGCGGGGGGGGGACGGACTGTATCCTTATTGCATATCCTTGCTACCTCAACTATTCCATGACTCGAAAGTGTTTCATTCCGTGCTTCCATCAAAACTAAAGTGAGAGACTCGGCCATCAGCCAAACACCAAGACTGGGTCCCATCCTTTCCTGTTTCCTCCACCAGGCCCTTGCTCCTTCAGCTGTGTTTGTCTTAAGT
The DNA here is from genome assembly GCF_900497805.2 of Vombatus ursinus. Lineage (NCBI taxonomy): Eukaryota > Metazoa > Chordata > Mammalia > Diprotodontia > Vombatidae > Vombatus > Vombatus ursinus. Next base: position 542,378 of record NW_020954551.1, on the reverse strand, counting down.
CCGTCCCTTTCTGCTAACTCCTTCTTCCCCAGATACTCGGGTGTTCCTTGTCATTACAGAACTGTTACCTTTGACCCTACTGGCCTGAAGTTACTGTCCTTTCCCCCTCCTGCCTGTCTTCCCTGCCAGCCTTCTACAAAGAGCAGAAGACATTCCCTGACTCCTCTCTACTGCCCCCACAGGACTGCCATGGAGAAAGGGTTGTGTAAACCTAAGAGGGTGAAGGAATAGTAGTCCCTGTCAATGGCATTGTGATGTTGTCACTGCAGACAGCTTCCAGCTTACATGTCTTAAAAATAAAATTACCTCCTTGGCTATCATAAAGGAAGAACTGTCAGAATGCAGTATCTTTTGCTCCTTTCCACAAGTGAAAATACAAAAATAAAATGTCCCATGCTCCACCCTCCTTCCTTCTCATCATCAAGTCTCCCCGAGGTCTTCAGACCATCAACTCTTCTGGTGTGTCACCGAGGACTTGCCACACAGGTGGCCAGTGGCCTCCCACAAACACCAATTTGTTTAGGAAAGAAACTGCTGAGATGAGTGTAGCCATTGGGGATGATTCTTCTGCTAAGAACTGTTTTCCCCCCAGCACAAGGCAGCATTAGGAATCAGCCCTGACCACTTACACTTAAGCCGGACCCATTAACATCTAATGGTTCCAACACAAGAAGGCCCCACTCAAAGTCTGAACGCCCAGGCGCTCCTAATTGGCGGAGATGAGGTGAGGTGGAAGTGCCAGCTTCCATGTTGAGGAGTGAAAGTGATGAAGCTCTCACTGCTAGTGGGATCTCTTTTGGGGCATATATTATTCATGATTTTCTTCTCTTTAAATATTCATTTTGGTAAATGTGATTGCTTTAGCCTTCTTACACGTTCCACTCCTCTTCAGATGCCTTAAAGAAGTATTTCAACTAAGCAGTCCCAGCCTGGGAACACCCAATGAAACGTTCTTTCTGTTGGCCTACCTATATCTGCCATCATGCCAAGACAAGGAAAAAAAAGCAGAAACTACTGATGACTCTATTTGGTATTAAATAACTTCCATTTGCTTCAACCAGTAAAGTTGTGAGTGAAAGACCACAGGGCTTCAAGAGGTACATTAATTCCTGTTAAACGAAATTAGGAAAGGCAGCATGGCCCAGTGGATAGAGTGTGTCAGTTCTGGGTCCAAGTTCTGATTCTGACCATCCATGTGACCCAGGACAAGCCCCTTGGTCACTCCTGGTGCTGTAGGAAACTCACTAAGATGGTAAGTTACAGAAAAGGTGCTCACCTGGATTGGTAAAGGGAGCTTTCTCACCTGGGAGCTCCCTATATGTTGTCATAGGTCCAGTCCCTATCCCTTGCTAAATAAAATTACATGATGGCATTTTATTGGCCTGTAATCAACAATTCATTTAGGGCTAACTCGTAGCTTATAAGTTAATCCATAAGAAATTAGTCTAGCTTTCAATAAAATCAGACAAGAGGAATGATGAACCCTATTGTTGACCTTCCACTGGACTTCGTGTTCTAAGTGAAATTCTGTTTATTTACAAGAGAATTTATATTTGAGGTGGAATCCTGAGAGGTAAACCTGCTATTACATACATTTTACAGTTGAGGAAACAGAGGTTAAGTGACTTGCCTAATGTTCCACAGTATTCTGAGGCCAGATCTGAACTCAGTTCTTCCTTACTCTAGGCCCAGAACTTTGCTCACCAATGCACCTAGCTGCTTTAGTCCTTGTTAACAGCCCTATCCAGGAAGTTCTCGGCAGCTGACATCTCACAGCCCTAAACCCAAAGCAAAAACAAGTAGCTGGTTCAAGAGTTAGTGACAGGAGTGTTTAGGGAAGCCAGAGAGACCTGTGGTCCTACTTGGGAACCTTAAACCTGGCCTAAACCCTTCCATAGCAAAGTTATGGAAAGCAAGGGAAAATTCCTGTAATCTTCATGGAGTGTTCTATTGCTTGACTTCCCACCAGGATTCATTACCAACTAGATGTGTTTAATTAATGCAGGTAGGTCTCCTTGTTAGAGGAGAAGATTAAAGGTCTTGCATGTCAATGGATCCATAAGTTCATAGATATGTCTTCTAATCATGGTGCTGATCCCCCAGTGACCTCTCCCCCAGTTCAGTTCTTGTCGTCACCTAATAAACGTGCTGGAGGTTTTCCTCGAGGATCAACTCTTCAACCCCTTGGCTATCCATGAGGAATTCCTCACTCTCATTATCTGCCTGGTACCCCTCCTCTCCTGAATGCACACATCCCAGATAATGTCTTTCGAGCTCTTTCTCATCTCTAAGTCAACCTGCAAACATGCTTCCTCCTACTTCTGGTCATGAGTCTCTCACCCATCATTCTGACTCCTCATTGATTTAGGAGTCCCATGATTCACGACCAGATGGCATCATGCTGAGGTTTGTGTTTCAGGAACACTTCAGAATGGTTACAAATACCAAGCTAATTCTCAAGTGCAATTGGGCCTCTCTTCCTCCCACTCCATTCTGGACCCATCTCATTATCCACCTGCAGGGTCGTCTCAATGGGCTGCCAATTCAATTGGACATTATCTTCTCGATAACTGGTGTTCTTCATCAATGATGTATTGTTTTGTTCTGTAAGAAACAGTCTCTTTGGAAGGCTAACAGATCTCACCACGCAGATCAGGCAGTGTTCTGGGGCTGGGAGCAATCAGTACAATGTGATCTACAAACGTGAGTATCTGGACAACTTCATTATTGAAAAAAGGAATTTCTTTTTCATTTAAGCACTGCGCAAGACATCCTCCAGGACAGAGGGAAACACCTTTGGTGAGCATATGTCTCCCTGCTCTGTGCCAGCCTCGATACTGATAGTCAGAGGATGGTTTAACAAAGCTGTCTCTGGGACTGCACCAATCAAAGTATCATTTCAACCTGGCCACAGCAGACACACCGAAACAGACTCTTTACAACTGCCATTCATTCCACTGAAAAGGTTTTTCTTTTCTTTTCCTTTTTCCCTCTTGTTAGGGCGTCCTTTCAACAGCAGTGGGGCTGGGTGGATGGGCTGGGGGTCTAGAGCACATGTCTACAATCCCACGGCTTCTGTTGCTCTCCCCTCTCCTCCTTCTTCCACTTCCTGGATTTCCTCACATAAGTCTTTCCTCCTATGCTTCTCCGCCAGGCCTTTAATCTATCCCATTCCATCTGAATAAGACACAGCCTTCTGCTGTGATCACCAAATCTCAGTGATACCTATGAGGTCAAATGAACTGTTCTGAATTAAGAAACGTGTTTCACCCTGTGGATTACCCATACTTGGTCCATTTGTAACCCTGTATCTGGGGGCATGTATTTTATTGTTAGCTCTCTCCCTGGATGTCACTGATCTCTGCTGGCCCTTCTTCCTATCCATCCCTTTAACTCTTTGTGGCATCTGGCTCAGCAAGCCTGAGATGAGAGAGGGGCGCTCCTCTTCCTGCCTCCCATGCCCCACTCCTCTATTTTTACTCTAAAGATCTTTTGTTAAGATTCACAGGAATCCAGGCAAAAATGTTTTTAACCTTCTCCTCCTAGTCAGTCCTCATCCACTCCCAACAGAGGAGCCACCCAACATGCTGGAGGCCTTCCTCTCATCGTTTTTACTCTAGAGACACCTCTGTACTACGTGGGCTGCCCACTGGCTGCATCTCGTTCTTGGTATGGAATTGACCTGACTGGCCTCCTTTGCCAATTCTCCATCTCCGTGACAAATGTCTTTAAAGATTCTTCTCATACGCAAGTCATCGCTGGCAACATGTGAGGCATCTGAAGTTGAACTGGTTGGCGCCTGGTCTGGTCTTCTTGATACCAGGGCAGGAGTGCTATCCACTCCACCATACTGTCTCTGATATCATTACATAGACATTACTTGAAGAAAGACATGTTTTGATTGAAATCTGGGTTCTCTGATGTAATATGAAAGATACAGCCATTCTTAGAGGTCCATATGAGGGGGAAAGTGCTCTATACATAAGCAATTATTAACAGCGAGCTATTCTGCTCATCATAAGACTGCCCATCACAATGGCAAGGAGTGTTTATTTGATGTCTGTTTGGAAGGCTTGTGAGTTTTCCATGTTCTGCTTTACTAATCATCACAAATCAGTATTGACTACATAGCGAGTTGTGTAATCACAAATGTTTTCCAATTCTTAATGAAATCAGCACCACAAAGTAGAACCTCTTTAAGTAGAAAAGGGTTTATTTCTTCACATCAACAACTCTTTGCTCTCCAAGGCGGATTTCCCATAGCTGATTGTTTGTGGACGACATCATGCTGAATGCATTAAAACCCTGAAGAGCTCCCTACAGATGCCATCATCTCTCCGAATAAGTTGGTCTATCTATGAGCACAGGAAGAAACAAAGGAATGAGAAATGGCTATCGTCCAGGCTAAGGCCTGTAGCTGGAAGACCAATCTTTAGGGCTCATCCATCAGGATATTAATATTATGTCCATAATATATATTATGTATATATGACATATATACACACTCACATATGTGTATATGGGTATACATCATGGCTAGACATTGTAAATTGACAATGACCTGGGCTCAGAATTGGACAGGAGGAGAGGATAAGTGGGTTGGACTGACCTTGAGAAACTGCAGTATTTTTTTGACGATCCCAAACCCCTCTTTGAAACATCAGGGGTGAGGGGTGGTGAATGGGGAGGGGGCTGCGGAGCAAATAAAGCAGTGACGAGCATCAGACCTTCAGTGGTTCCTGACTCAGAAAAATAATGATAGGAGGGTTTTTGTCTAGTACAGAGGTTCTGACATCAATCACCCTTTTCATTCAGGGAATGTATTTTTTTTAAAAATCACGTCCCATGTTTTGGGGTTTAAGTGAAGGTCAACAACAGCAGAGGCTTAAGCAGAAAATCTATCATGTAGGTGGATGGAGAACCTTCAGAAACATGAGGTGACGTGGCCGAGCCTGGGGTGCTTCTAGTCCACTGCCCACGACCCACGAGCCAAGTCTGCCACAGTGACAGACAGACAGGAAGAACCCTGGTGGAGACTTCTGGCTCCATACAAAGGTCAGATCAACACATCAGTGAAAACAGAACACCTTGTTCAGGGGCAGGGGTGCGAAGTGCGGGTGGAACACCAACCGATTTTAAAATGAGGTGAAACTGCAGGCTCCAAGTGACAGCTCTTGAAGGTTCTGATGTGAATTCATGGAAAATTATCCTCTGACATTTAGCTGTGAAAGGTACACTTTATGTCACTTCCAGTGAAAAGCATGTGTCATACCCAAGAAGGGGGAGGGGGGAGCTAAACTTTGGTGCTGAAATTTGTTATGGGAGGTTGTAAAATCGAGGGTGTTCCTTTTCACTTACAAGAAAAGCCTCTCTCTTCTTGACTTGGCGAGGTGGGGAAAGAGCAAGATGCCTGGCTCATCACCCACTCCAGATGAAACCACTGGCCTGGTCGGGGCTATCAGGACATCAAAGTGTGTCTTCTAGAGCACAAAAACAAAACTGGAAAAACCTGATTAATTTGTCCACTGCATTTCAGAAACAGGTCTAATCAATGAATTCGCTCAAATGTTACTAATAAATATGCCAACATGTCAAGAATCTGTAATTCTGTCAGCATGGTACTACCAAACACAAAAGAGACCACCATTTGTCTAACTACAGCACAGTAAACAGTCTTGGAGACGTGGGTGCCAATCCTGCCTCTGATTATTATTAACTTCATTTCTCTGACCTTCCATTTCTTCCTAAAATAAATAACAAAATAATAACACCTGTGTAATATGATATCTGAGGGCCCTAGACCTCTATCGTCATTGTGAGATTCAAAAGAGATAAATTAGGTAAAATGTTTTGTAAAGTGTTAGATGCTCTCTAAATGCCAGCTCTAATTAGGATTTCTGATAATGAAGCAAAAGTAGGTTATAAAGTCATTTTCAGATACTATGAAGCCTGAATTGTTTACACAAAAATTATTTACATACATTATTTACATACATGAGAATATTTGCATACATTACTATCTTTAAACTAGGTGCCCAGTGATTAGGGACTGAATGAATGGCTCAGTAGATTGTGACACATGAATGTCATAGAATATTATTACTGTGCCATAAAAAAACAATATGGAGAATTCAGAGGAACATGGGAAAACTGATATGAACTGACACAGAGTAAAGTCAGTAGAACCCCAGAAGAAATGTACATGACTACAATAATGTAAATGGAAAAAATCATGAAAATAAAGATGAATCCTGTGTAATTACAGCGACTATGACTGGTCTTAGAAAAGAAATGAAAAAATGCAGCTGCCTGTATTCAATGGGGATGAGAGGGAAGAGGGAGGATTATGGCTAGAGATTGTTGCATATACCGTCAGACCCAATCAATGTGTTGGCTAGTTTGGCAAAATTACTTTTTATTTGTCAATCTTTGTTACAAGTGAAGGCTCAAAATAAATAAATAAATGATTTAAAAAAAAACAAACAAGTGAAAGCTCACTGAGAGATGGGTAGGGGACATATTTGGAAAGGAATGTGATTTTTTTAAAGGCAGCAATTTAAAAAAGGAGGACTTTAAACATTTAATTATCTTCTTTAACAAAGCAGGTGGAATAAGATTAGGATATATGGCAATGAGTGGCCTGGTATAAACCATATATTTACAAATAAGCAATGCCCATGTATAAAACAGCAGAGAGGCAACCTCATGTGAATATGCATTGATAGCTATATAAAGATATGGGGAAATGGTGGGAGAGAGACAGCCCCGTATGAGCTAACCAAGGAAGATAGCAAAAAGGAAGCTAGCCTTGGGAGCCAACCAGTCCTGACACACAAGAATTACACAGCACTGAAGAGGACATTCAGCAAACTCACAGCCACTGTCTATGTTGTGGACTGGTTCTGAGCCTCCTCTCCCAGACTGAAGCAGTTTCCAAAACTGAGAGGAGGGGAAGGACTTGTTCAAAGCAGGGTTGTGGGAAAGAGAAGCTGGACAGCTCCCAGGTCGTCCAGAGTCCCCTCTCCCTGCTTTGGTTCCTTCGTGGACAAAGAACCCTCACAAGAGACTGGTGCAGGGGAAAGAATGCTGGTCTTGGAGGCATAAGGGTTGGGTCTCAGTTCACTCTGCCGAGAAAACGTGATCCTGGGCCAAACACTTCATCTCTCTAAGCCCCAGGTTCCTCGGTGGATAAGAAACTACCAGTCTCATGGGCAATTGTGAGGAAAATGCCCTGCCAACTTTAAAAGTTCACATAAATTAGCTCAGTCCTGATCCGCCAGGATCTTTTTTTGAACCCTGACACCACCACCTCGTGGTTGAGGTGACTCTCCTTGCTTTGCGTCACCTGCAACATGCCACCTATACATACTCTATCCGAATAATTGGTAAAAATGGGAAGCATTCCACAAGAACTCTTCTATCAACAAGACATTGAACCATGAACGGTGGAGAGAGGACTAGCAGGGAAGGACAGTGAAACTGAGGGATGGAGGTGCGAGAGGTATAGATGAAGGCAAAGGAGAGCTTAGGCGGGTGAATGCTGGGGAAAGATGGGATGATAGGAGGTTATGGTTTTAATTCAAAGGGTAATGGTGAGGCCCAGATACAACCAGGCTACCCCACATGTGGCTGAGGTGGAGGCAAGGAGAAGGCCATGGGATTCAAAGGGACTGAGGATTGAGGTACATGGTAAGCACTTAATACATGCTTTTTCATGCATTCGTTCATTCCTCGATGACATCATAGATCCATCTAACGACAAAAGTATAAAGATAATATTTGGAAACACTGTCTTCCTTCCTCCCTGCCCTCCACATGACTTTGGACAGAATTACTGGCTAGCTTCTAGTACCACTCCTCTTTAATTTATAAATTAAGCATTATTGTTTCCAAAAGAAAAAGAAATATGCTCAAAAGCTTTTTAACTGCTGTTCGTGGGTATTTTCCTAAGTTGGAAAGAAATCCAATTTGCCTTGTAATTTAATAAAGAACCGCAGACCAGTCAGTCCCATAAAAGCACTGATAATGTCACCATTAAACAAATAGGAAAGAAAGCTCCCCTCACTGCATGGGGCAAATCTTAAGGTGTCTTATTTGGCAGATAAGGGACTGTTCTATATGAAAGACCTCAGGCATACTGATGAAATGACTGACTCCAAAGGTTGCTCAAACTGAGATCAAACCACTTAGTGGACCATTAAGTAAATGACATAGTTTTCAATATCAAAAGGGAAGTTTAAAAAGCCCCAACAAAAAAAGGGGTCATCTAGGTGCTTCACTAAAAGAGACGCTGCAATGCACAGCGCAGTGTGGGAATAGGAGCGGGGTGGATGGATCTCGCTACCTGGTGATACAGCCTTTCTGGTTTGGATGCATAACTTGGAAGGACCCTTTTACCGACCCTTTTTAGCTCCCAGTTTGGCCAGCGTCAAAGGCACCATGGCTGAGGATACAGCCTGATATGGCATACAATTCATCTGACCACACTCATAAGTCATCTAGCTTGGTCTGCGTTAGCTTCCTAAATAATTGAGGCACTTACTCAGACTAAGTGACATTTAAGATCTTGGCCACTACACTTTTTATATAACAGCTTTCTCTCTTCTGGGTCCACACCACTTGATCACCAAGACCACATTGACTGTGACATCATTATCCCCATACCACTCTTTGGTGGAAAAACACATCAGCGAAATGAGGGGTGAGGTGACTAGAAAGAAAGACCTTAAGAAAGGAATAGAAGCCATGTATTTTTCATGAGCACAATATTAATACGTCTCCATATTTCATGGGCTAAGCCCACTGACACAGTACATTTTGAATGTGTGTTGGAGATATTAGATAGGTAATTAGGGCCATTACTGTATCAACCATAGATATTAGAAGGTTCTAGGGGGTTCATAAATCTAGAGAGGGGAGCACAGAATTGAAACAAGGGGAAAAGGAATGTGTTGAGACAACCGCTAGAAACTGGCCGATTGGAAACCATATTCCCTAGTAGGAAGCCATGTACATGAAAACTGCAGCGCAGGCCAGAGATAAGGGGAAAGCTCCTTGGGTAGCTCAGGAATCTGAAGAATTTGACTGAAAGAGGCTGCAGCAATCCATTCTAGAGACCTTGACAGGCTCCATAAACTTCAGCAAGGGAAGGGCTGAGAAGGGTGGCTGAACACCAAGGCCCCGTTTTCAAACAACGTCCATCTCTAGAGATCAGAGAGGAGGCTGTGAGTAAGATCTTCACTAAAGTAAAACTGAGGGCAAAAACCCCAAAGGCTGAAATAACAGACCTGGGGCCACTTTGCTCTGAAGGTATCTTTCTACCTAAATTTAATAGGCCACCGGTAAAATTACACATTCTCACAGCTTACAACACAAACTCTAAAGTCTCTTCCTCTCCTTGGGCCTCAGTTTCCTCATGTGCAAACTGAATGAGCTGGTCTCAACAGCCTCTGAGGCCCCTTCCTGCTCTAAAACATTTTATGATTTTATGAATTACAGCATCACTTTTCTCACATACCATTTTCACTTGATGTTTTATGAGTAAAATGCTGTTTAAATAACATGTCCCAGCACATGATTGATTGCCTGTGTGACTGAGAGAAAGAACTCATGGCATTTGGAAGAGCCGATGTCCTGGCCATGGCCCATCACAGGCAACACCAACACAACCCCAGGATCAGATCAGATTCATATGGCTATAGTCAAGATGTTCCCCATAAAAATGAAGGGACACTCCAAGAAACTGTTCCTTTCCCTCAGTTGGCCCAATTTAAGTCGGAAATGAAAGAATGGTAATAGTTTACACATGAAACCAATCTGCATCTAAATATATTAAGGGTCCCAGATTTGGAAATTCAAGGGAGCTCAGTCATCTAGTTCACCACCTTCATTTTACACATAAGGAAACTGAGCCCCTTGGCCAGCCAAGGCCAGAGGCCTAAGCAGCCTTGGTCAAGTTCTCTAACTCCAAATCCAGGGCTCTTTCCACTGAGCCCCAGATTCGTACTCCTCAGGTCAACTGAGTCCAGTGGGAAGTGCAATCCATGACCCACACGTCAGATGTCCTATGTCCTCAAGTTCAACGGCAGGATTTGGGAAAACCATTAACCCTCCCTGCCCCCAACTGTCCCTCTGGAGAGCACAGTAAAGCCCTTTTTACACTCTGACTAAGCTCATCTGTATCTGAAAGGGCCAGGAAGGGAGCTGAGCCACAGCACAATTACACTGACGGTTTTGCCTCATTCTATAAGCTTCCTTACCTAGGCGTCCAGTTGGGAGAACAGCCAACAAGCATCTATTACAGCTTACCACATACCAGGCATTGTGCTGAGCCAAATACAACAAAAGGCAGACAGATGGTCCTTGCCCTCATGGAGCTTACATTCTAATGGGAATTAAAGGGCAAAGGAAGGGACCACCATGCAAGGGCATGGTAGAGCATGTTCAAAATGGAGTCAGGAGAGGAATGAAGCCATAGCTGGCCTGGGCATTTTTCTTGTAGCGGAGGTCCTGGAAGGAAGCAGCCAACTGGGGAAGGGGTCTTGGGGGGCAAAGTATACTTCCAGTGTGAGAAGTTCAGGACTAGAGTGAACTTGCAGGGTGAGGAGGTTTCTCTGGCAGGGTAGAGAAAGTCCAAAGAGTTAGAAGTGTAGTCTAGAGAGGAAAGAGACAACCCAAGGCTCCTCTGGGAGCTTTCCTTAAAATGGAGATTCTTAGACAAACTGACCTATCAGAGAAAGGGGAAACAGGGGCATGAATGTACTTCCAGAACAGAAGAGACTTAGCTCAAAAACTAGAGAAACTGAAACTCCTGGGTTGTTTGGTAGTTATTAAGCAAATAACCATTATCTGACTTGTAGTATAGCACTCAAAGACTGAAATTTGATCAGTGTGTGCTAGAGTAAGGACTCAGATAGAGGGAAGACCAATCCAAGGGCAGACTCTGTTCTTTCTTCTAAGGCACTTGGCCCCTGGGTGGCTGAGAATGTCCTGCAGAGGAGACGGGAGAACACGGACTCAAGCTCCAGGGGAACAAGGAGATTTCTTGAGGATCTTGGGACAAAGATTTCCTGCTTTTTCTAAAAGGCCCATGTAAAGATTTTACACCAGGAAAGGCCAGTAGTACCCTATCTCCCCCATCTCCTCAGAGGAACGGAAAACCATAGGTTTCAACTCAGTTAGAAGCTGGAGGACAAAGCTGGGAGGCATTTAGCACACACTACGCGTGCAATACAATACGACCAGGCCAAACAGCATATAGCAGAGACAAGTGGGGAACAGCATAACGACATTAATAGACAATCTCAGCAGTCATGTAGGAGAAGGGTGAGCTGCCCCTCAATGTCCATGTCTTGGGCACTGGCGATCCCTACATGTATGACCCTCTATGTATGTGTCCTGTCTATATATTCCACACATGTTCTGAGCGTAAATCCATTCCTCACATGGGTGTTACGTGTGTTGGTGGGAAAGGGCATCCCAGATTTATGGGTAGATATTTTGTTGCTACATTTCTTACCATGCTATTTCATCAAATGCCTTTTTATTTTTTAGCTTTGTCTTCTAGCTGATTATTAAAGGTAACCACATTACCACATTGGTGGGGGCTCATGGGTTTTAGGAGATATGGATCTACAGAGTACCTTGAACCTGGGATAGCTGTTACTAGAGGACTTGCCCTCTGAATTAAGGAAAGTGCCCCCAGGTACTACACATGTAAAATCTACATTGTATATGTGTATCCATATGTGTGTGTGTGTGTGTGTATGTGTGTGTGTGTGTGTGTGTGTGTGTGTGTGTGTGTGTGTGTTGAAGCAAATGGGGCAGCCTCCCTACGGTTATCAAGAGCCACAAAAGGGATAAATCAAAGGGAAATACCGGACCAGATGAGAAAAGAAGCCACTGCGCTCTGAGAAGCCCCTTCTGTCTTCCCAACTCCTCATTCCTAAAGGAACTCTCCCCTCTGCTTCACAAGCACTCTCCCTCCTAGGAACACCCAGGCATAAGAAGAAAAGACCATACTCTATGATGGCAGTAGGGGTCTCCTCCGCCCAGACTCTCCCTCCCCACAATGACGCTAAGCTCCCCTTAACCACCGCTCACCAGCTTCCAGGCCAGGGCTTGAGCTCCAGGGGAAGTCCTTCACAAACAGGGCACCAAGATGCTTTCCCAAAGGGCCACATCCTGTGCTGGCCGGGCTGCCAGCTGCCCCTTGGCTGGGCTGAGCAAGAGGAGGCTGCCCCCACTCTCTTTCCTTCTTTCCTTGTTCCAAGACCGCTATTCTCATTCCGCCCAGCCCCACCCCCCAAAAGCTGTCCCCTTAAACCCTAGTGTTCCAAACACTAGGCTCTGAAGCCCACCAGCTTGGTCTTCAAGTGAACCTGGCTCCAGTACTTCATGACCCCAAGGGCTCCATGGATTAAGATGCTCTTTTCCTAGGAAGCCTCTCGGTACAGACTGAGAAATGTACTTTTAGATGATCTAAGTGAAGAGAGCAGTGTTTATCAGACCTTTTTCCTGGCTGACTACACATGCCACAAAGTTTTGGAGCACAGAGGTCCTATATATAAAGTTAGCAGAACTGACAATCACACCAATGCTCTGGAGCCAAGCACTCACAACAATGAACTGCTTATTCATTCGACATTGGTGCTTTTCTATTATTTAATTGCTCTTATAGCCAAAGCGAAGGGGAAGCCAGCCTTGGAGTCAGGAAGCCCCAGCGCTGGGTCCTGCCTCTGACCCAGACTGACTGCATGACCCTGGAAGAGTCACTTAGCTCACAGAGGACAAGTTACTGTGCTCCAGGTGCTGATCCTCACTGGTAAAAGGAGCTTCCTCATTTGGAGTTCTCTGTACCAAAGAAATCACAGATTTAGACTCCCCCCCCCGCCAAAGTTGTCTATTGTCTACTATTTTTCTTTGCAAGTGTGGAGCGCTTAACGAAAGGAATGAATGCATTTCGCTGCGTGGGCTAGCCTGGGCACCTAGCCTGAGGACAGCACATTTGCCGGGGGAAGGCAGCTCCTAGTTACACACATCGATCTTGTAGAAACAGTCCCTTTTGCCACCTGCTACTGAGGAGCTGCCGCATGTGTGTTTAAAAACAAAAGGGATGGGGCGGGCAGATGCCAATGTCTAAGCTATACTCACAGGCAGTAGGGCCAACTCATTTCTCAATTCTTTTACATTTTCATTTTTGTTCCAAGAGAAAGCAGAGTGGAGACAGGGAGAATCAGCAGAGGAATCCTTCATAGGTTAAGAGAGAAGAGACCCCTTGAGTCACCCCCTCATTTTAGGACTGAGGACATGGAAGCCCAGCAAAGTGAAGTCACCTGTCCAACGTTGTAAGTGTCAGATCCAGGGGACGTGCAAGCCGGGGGCATGGGTGGGAAGAGGAAGGCCATGCTGTCCCCAAACCAGGGCCCTGCTTCATTGGCGGGGGGGGGTCTAACTGCCATGGGAAAGAGACAAAGCCCCCACCAGGGTCTGCATTTACGCCACAAAACTTGACCAGTCTCATTCTTGGACATCCCTGAATGCTACGGGAGTGACCAGGGAGTGCTAAGAAGGACCAGGCCAAGCCTAAAGGCAGGAGGAGCCCCTCTGCTCTGGGACCCCTAGCCACCCAGGGCCATGCGGGCCAGGTGCTGACGTCGGCGCCTGCATTTCAGCCCATGGCACTGGGCTCAGCATCTCTGCCCTCGCTGACTTTGATGCCTGGGATCCAGGAGAGCCACAGAAGAGCCTCATCTGGGTTCCATTAGCTGGTATATTATTCTATTTATGTTCATGAAATAAGGTATCTTGCATTTACATTTAGTAAAACTTTACCTTAGTTTGATTCTCTAATCCACTTTTTATTGGTTAGAAGAAAAACAAAACATATCATGTATTCAAAAGCAAGGGGAAAAAAGACATACCATTCTAAAAATGTCCAGCAAGCAAATACCTCTAGAACATTCATCCAAGTAGTTAAGCTGGGATAGCTGCAGGAAAATGCGGGAGAAATTCTCTCGGCTCTCCTTGCTCTCACGTGAAATTGAAGCTCCAGATCTAACTCCGGGCAGATTCCTTTCCTCCAGGGACGGTCGCGTCTGTCTTACCTGGCATGACGATGGTCTGCTGAGCCGCGGCGTCGGTGCTGAGGCAGAGGCGGCCCCCTTTGGCGAGGCGGTCGCAGAGAAGGGTGATGTGCTTCTTCAGACGGCTTGTGTCCCTGGGGATGGTCAGCTGGCTGGTGAGGTTCAGGGCCTGCTCCTTGGAGCTCTTGGACAGGCAAGTCTTCAACAGGTGGGCCACAGCAGCATCCACCGTTTCCTCCCAGCCCTGAGGAGAGGAGTCAGGCGGCAATGGAAGTCAATGGGAACACGCTCACATGTGGGAACTGGGGGAGTTTCTACATGACTCCTAACAAAAAGAACAGGAGAAAGGTCCCTCCTAGTGTGTCAGGAAGGTTCTCTGGGTGGGATGCGTGGGATGGCAAGGACGGGGATTATGCAAGATGACAAGGTCTGGATGGGTCATGGCAGAAGGAACAGTCACCCAGGGGAAATTCCCTGAAGAATCCCAAGGGAAAATGTCAAACTTTCTACCATATTCACTCACCATTGGTGGCAGCAAGGGAACTAATTGTCTGCCGCAAACTAGAACGGGGCATTAAATAAAAGTATTTCACTTAGTCCTCCCCCAATACTTGAAAAGCTTACCCCAAGGGATCAAAAACTAGAAAAATAATGGCACATCAATTGTTTGCTGTTGTTGTTACCGTTCAGTCGTCTCAGTCGTGTCTGACTCTTTGTGACCCCATTTGGGTTTTTCTTAACAAAGATAATGGAGTAGTTGGTCATTTTCTTCTCTGGCTCATTTTACAAAGGAGGAGACTGAGGCAAAAAGGGTTAAGTGACTTGCCCAGGGTCATACAACTAATACGTATCTGAGGCCAGATTTGAACTCAGGTCTTCCTGACTCTAGGCCCTGTGCTCTACCCACTGCGCCACTTCACTGCCCATGCACAATAAAACACTCTCAAAACACTCATAACTTGGGGAAACCCACTTCAACCAGCACCAATACTAGAGGGCCTCCTGTGACATACTCGGTATTTCAAATAGACTTAGAAGTCCTTTTTTTAAGAACAAAATGCATTTTGATTACAGAATATTTGTGGAGAGCAGGTCCTCTCATTTTGCTTTTGGAGCCATTGCCAAAAACCAGTAAGTTTGGGGTAGGAAGAAACAATTATTTTTTTTAAACATATTTTTACAGTAGCCATGTTATAAAGAAGAATTAAAACCAATGGGAGGAACCACAAGAAAAAAGAAACAAAACGAGAGCAAATAGTATGCTTCGATCTGCATTCAGACTCCGGAGTTCTTTCTCTGGATGTGGACAGCACCCTCCATCATGAGTCTTTTGGAATTGACTTAGGTCACTGTATTGCTGAGAAGAGTTAAGTCTATCAATGTGAGTCATCACACATTATGGCTGTTACTGTGTACAACGTTCTCCTGGTCCTGCTCACTTTACTCAGCATCAGTCCATACAACTCTTTCCAGGTTTTTCTGAGGTCTGCCTGCTCATCATTTCTTATAGCATAATAGTATTCCATTACATTCATACGCTACAACTTGTTCAGTCATTCCCCAACTGATGGGCATCCCCTTAGTTTCCAATTCTGAGAAAGAATTTTTTTTTGTTCTAATTTAGAGACAGTAAGGTAGAACAGCAGATAGACTGCTGAGCTGGAGTCAGAAAGGCCTGAGTTCAAATAAGGCCTAAGACACTTGTAACTTGCTTAATCCTAGGCAAGTTACTTACCCTCTGTTTGCGTCAGTTTCCCCAACCTCCTAGAATTGTTGTGAGGATCAAATGAGATAATGTTAGAGATGTAAATGTTCATATTCTCTAAATCTTTGCATTATGCAATACTGGCAGCCAGATGAGGGAAGTGTATATGTCATAATTTGGGTTATTACAAAGGGTACTTTCCCTTTTTTACAACCAATGTGCAGCTCTAATCAAATCCTCCATCCACCCTGTTTCAATATTTGGTTGAATATTTCTTTCTTTTGTTTTGTTTTTGTTTTTGTTTTCTTTTGCTTTTTGCTAGGCAATGGGGTTAAGTGACTTGCCCAGGGTCACACAGCTAGTAAGTGTCAAGCATCTGAGGCCACACTTGAACTCAGGTTCTCCCGACTCCAGGGCTGATGCTCTATCCACTGCACCACCTAGCTGCCCCCTGAATATTTCTTTAACATAATGAGCCTCAGATCTAATACTTCTGGTACATAGGGTGATTATTAACAGGACCCAAATCATGATATAAATGTGCGTGTGATAAAACAAATGAAAGTCATCACAAAATGGTGACAATTTTGAGGGTAAACTTTCGGGAAACAAACCGTCATTCCATGGTGAAGAAGCACCACGTGGGGGCCCATATTCACACAAGGGTTTGTCTGGGTCCATCAAACACCCTCCCCCTAAAAAACCATTTATTTTTGTCCATTATGTTGCTAAATCGTTGACTTAGATTCACTGCTTAAATGAATATATTCTTTTGCTTTCTTTGACTGACCAAGAGAATTGCTGCATGACGGGAGGGGAGAGGGGAAAGCAAGAGATACCCAATAACTCTTCATCGGATTTCTGAAGTCTTTTTGATCTTCAAAAAGCCACAACCTAGCTATTCAATTCTGTATTAACATTACACACGGTATTTAGAGCTGGACGTGACCTTAAAGACCATGTAGGCCAATGCCTCCATTATACTAAAGAGGAAGGGGAGGCCTAGAAAGGTGCCCAAAGTCATGAAGAATAACAAAATGGAGAGACAAGATTCAAACCCAAGCCCTCTGACTCCTAATCCAACGGTCTTTCCAATTTCTCCAAACAGCCAAGTAATATGAAGATGGCAGCCACAATGAAATACTTGGAATTTTGATCCAAGTATTAGAACTCTCTATAAAATGTATGTTTGCCTTAGTTTCTCCATCTCTAAAATGGAAACAATAATCCCTACTTCACGGGGTTGCTCTGAGATTAAATGAGGTCGTGTCTGTAAAGTGCTCTGTACCCCTGAAAGCGCTATATGTCTACTGTTGTTGTTATTTGCTCCTGTGGTCCTTCCAGGGCATTTCTGGAAGAAAAGAGAAAATGGCAGATAATATATAAAAATTTACTGGGGAGAACTCTCTGAGATCTTGGATATCTTTAGTCATTTCCATACTTTGGCCATCTCCATGGCTCAAGACAGGTTCTGGAATGCTCATCTACTTAGAATTGGTCAGCCCTCGCACAAGGCTCAGTAAAATGTGGGTCAGTGAGCATGTACCCATTGGAAGTCAAACTAGCTTGCTCCCACCCATTGGCTTCCACGGTGTTGGATTTCCCTGGTTCTCTCTGACTCCTCCAGGCTCTTCCGTCTCCTATATACAAGTAATTGCTTCCCTAAAGCTCTTTTTTATTCTTTCATATATATATACACACACATATATATGTATGTATGAATGTGTATATACATATAAATATATGTGTGTATGTGTATGTGTGTATATATATACATATATTCTTTCCTATGGCAATCACAGTACTTGGGCCATCCCTTCTATTCAGGTGACACCCAGATTCCCCCAAAAAGATTTCCTTGTGGATCAGCATACAAATTTTGCTTATGATTCCCCTAAGTAACTGATGTGTTTGATGAATATGTTGTGAAGGATAAAGCCGAGTATGGCCTCCAGTTACCTAGTCAAGGCCAGTAAGACCTGAGAATTTATAAAGCTACAAAAGAGCCCTGGGGGTCAAAGAGAAAGAAAAGGACATACAGGAGAGATGAGGTAGAGGCAGAAACAGAATATGACCCATTATTGAATGGTTACGGGAGAAAGTAAGAGTTAGGAGTCAAGGACAACAATTAAGGTTATGAACCTGAGGGATGGATGCCCTCAAAAGTAACAGGGATGTTTGGAAGAGGGTGAGTTTAGAGGAAAAAACAGTTATGGTTTAGACATAAAAAGTTTGGGATGCTCACAGACATACAATTGGAAATGTCCAATCAACAGCTGGTGATGAGGGACTAGAGTTCAGGAGTGAAGTTAAGGCTAGATCTACTGATCTGCAAGCCACTCACATAATCATGACAACTAGACCCATGGAAACTGATGAAGTCACTGAGAAAGCATATAGGGAGAAGACAAGAAGAGCTAGGACAGAACCTTGGGGTTCTACCCCAGAGGTAATAGATAAAATACAGAAATGATGGTCCAGCAAAGGACATGAGGAGTGGTCAGATGGACAGGAAGGAAACCAAGAGAAAGCAGAGCCCTGACATTCTGGAGGAGGCACTATGTAGGGAGAGATGATAGTCAGTGCTATCTAATGCTGCACATGGTTCAAGAAGGATGGGATATGAGAAAAGGCCATCCGATCTGGTGATTGTGAGAGCATTCACACCTTCGGAGAAAGCAGTTTCTGTTGAGTGATGAGACTGGATGCAAAGGGTTTGGAAGAAAGTGAAGGGAGAAGTGAAGTCTCCAAAACTGGCTTTTAGAGAAAGGGAAGAAAGATATGGTACAAGGGCTTGCTGTGCTTGTGGAGGTCCAGTGAAAATATTGGGCATGTTTGCAGGCAGCAAGAAAAGAAGCGGTGGACCGGGTAGGAAGTCAGGATTACAGAGCGAACTGAGCTGGGGAAAGCGGGCAGAAATCGAGGCATCCTTGATCCGTGACCCAAGCAGCTGACTTCGGCAAGAAACACCTCTCTGTCAGGGCATGGAGTGAAAAAAGAGGAGACCACGGGAGAGCCACTCTCCATCTGAAGCTTGCTTGGTTCCAACTCCTCAGAACAAGATGTCCCCAGGCCAGGTACCCCTGGGGTCTCCCCCCCTTTCTAGCTTCCTTTGGTGTACTGTCTTCCCCCATTAAATGGTAAGCTCCTTGAGGGCAGGGACTTCCTTATGTGTCTTATATGTATTCCCAGGGTTTAGCACAGTGCCTGGCACATGGTTGGTGCTTAATAAATGTTTAAGTGAAGAAATGAACTGAGACAATATCAAGGGGTTTTGAGACGCTGAGAAGATGAAAAGAGGGGGTTCACAATTATCTGCTCTGATTTTCCTGATGACTTTAAGACTACTGTAAACATAACTGCACCAACCCTGTCCTGTCTTGTGAAACAGGTATTATTATCATCCCTAAATATATTCTTACATTCTCATATTCTCTCTCTCTCTCTCTCTCTCTCTCTCTCTCTTCCTCTGTCCCTGTCCTCTCTCTCTGTCTCTCCCCTTCTGTCTCTCATTTCTCCTCTCTGTCTCTTTCTTTCTCTGTCTCTCTGCCTCTGTTTCTCTCTCCACCCACTCCACCCTCTATTTTAATTATATGAAAACTCCTCCACCAATCACTTATGCAGAGCTTCACTACCTCTTCAGGTGGGAATCCTTCATCTCAATTCACAGTTGTAAACTCTCGAGGTCTCATTTGAGATTCATCTCTTCTGAAGCTTTATCATGGCACAGCAGGACATGTCCCCAAGTTTAGCTGGCTTCTTCATAAAAGAGGAATAATAATATTTATAATCACTAGTTTACCCAGGACATATGAAGCTTAATCATCTATGATGTACTTTGAAATTCTCAGTAAAAGGTCATGTGTGAAATATTTTTCTCCTTTTTTCAAAACTTGATTCTAAAAAAATACCACTTTAGGACTGAAATCTCCATGCAAAGTATGAGACCATTTTTTTCCCCTTTCAAATTAGAGATAAGCCCCTTAAAACAAGTTTGTAATCCAAACATCATCACATCCTTCATTCCCAAGGCATAGGAGAAAACACCCAGAGAACATTTATCACCCAATATCAGCGCTCTGCACTCTAAGAAAGAGAGAGGAAAAGAATCTGATTGAATAAACAGAGATTATGCCCTAGCCTGGTTTGGGGGTGAGGAGAGAAGCCTCATAAAAATGGCCTTTCATTAGATGTTTTAGGGCCAAACAATGTTCAAGTCTCATTCATTTATTTTGTCAACTGGCCTTATACTGTCTGGGCTAT
The DNA here is from genome assembly GCF_900497805.2 of Vombatus ursinus. Classification (NCBI taxonomy): domain Eukaryota; kingdom Metazoa; phylum Chordata; class Mammalia; order Diprotodontia; family Vombatidae; genus Vombatus; species Vombatus ursinus. The sequence continues at coordinate 522,326 of NW_020954551.1, read as the reverse complement.
CCAGATAAGAAGCAAAAGTTGTTGTTTTCACGATGAGCATTACAAAAGCTCACATACGCAGTAATAGATACTTAAGCTTAACTCTTCTGAGGAGGCCATAATGAAACTCTTGAAAACCGTATCCAGAAAATGATGGGCCCTTTTAGCCCCACAGGCTTACACTGACCCAAGAATGATGATTAGTAAGTTGACTGTAACAGTCACACTCTTTCATATCAATCTCATCTCTTCCAATGGAACTAAAACGACTTGTGTAAACTTTGGGATTATTTCTTTCTCAGGCATTTTGGACAAAGCCAAGTCTAAGTGAGAACTCGGTAGTGAAAAAACTGCAGTGAATGGAATCTGAGCCACCCAGTTTGCCAATCTCTCTGGGGAAAAAAAAATGGAGGTCCATTTATTTTGAGTGGATCAAAATCCCAAAGTTCTTTGTTAAATTCAGGCTAACTGGCCTTAGTGGAGCTTAGATAAAGGACAATTACAAAACAGGAAAATACCCTTGCACAGTTCTCTTCTCCACCCTCCAAACACACACACACACACACACGCGCACACACACACACACACACACACACACACACACAGCCCTGGGAATCCTTACCCTATCTTATATCCAAAGGTTTTTTTTTTGACATCCCTTCCAACCAAGACCTGACTGTTTCAGCCATAGGAAGACAATGCAGTCCTGTATCTGCCTTACCCCAGGCCCGCGATATCTGATGGCCTCCTACAGAGGTTTTGATTGAAGGTTTAGAGGTGGTTTCAGGCTCTGGGACTCTGAAGAAATGTTAATGGTGGATAATCCAATGAATAATGAAGATAAGAGGGGAAGACAGGCACTCTTGTTATTTGATTAAATGCTCCAGAGAGTGGAAGAAATCTAAGGGCCTAGCTTTGGACACACGTGGATCCAACCAACACTGAGGTGGGGTAGGGAACTTTGGGGGGCAGCGAGGGGACTGTAAGGCAGCAGTCACATGATTTCACCCTCTGCCCCCAAGCAGCTCTTCCTCGTGAGAGGGGCAATGAATTCCCTTGAGTTTCACCTTGTCTAATGCACTCTGTTAATCAGCTTGCCCCACACACGGACTATTGGATTGCACTCAGTTCCAGCACCCAGTGTCTGGAAGGCAACATCACTTGGATACCCATGCAGATCAGCCCCTTCTCTACACTGATCCTTTCCTAGAACCACCTAGAACGTGAAGAGGCTAAGTGACCTGCCCAGAGTCACAGGGCCAGGAGGTGACTAACGTGGGACTTGGGCCTAACTCTAAAGTCAACTCCACCCCATGCCGCTCCTCTGGGGTGGAAGAAAACTCAGCAAGCTAAGAGCCAAGAGACGTGGCCACATGATGTAACACAAGCCACCCCACCTCTCTGCCTCGGTTTCCTTATTTGTAAAATGAAAGAATTAAATCTCACAAGCTCCTCACACTAAAGTCACTCCAATTTACAGGCTCTTCCCTCTCACTCCCAGATCCAGCTGACTGCCGTGGCTGGTTCTCAAGGGTTCCATTCTCTCCACTTCCACAACTCCCACCCTCTCACCTCTTGCCTGGACTGTTGCCATGGCCTCCAAATCCATCCTCCTCACAGCTGCTAAGATCACCTTCCCATGGGATGCCTCTGACCACACCACTCTCTGGTTCAAAAGCCATCCATGGCTCCCCATTGCCTCTAGGAAAAGCACAAAGCTCGGCACCTGAAGCTCATCTGGCTTCCTTCCAACGGTGTTTCACAAGACTCTTCATCAAGCGCTCTAAACTCCAGCCAAACTGGCTTACTCACTTTCTCCAAAGCTACCACACCAAGCGAAGAAAGAAACAGGCTTGGAACATCTACTACGTGAGGAAGCTGATTGTCTTGGAGCTTGGAGACGGGATGAACGGCCCCTGGGGCCACGTCTCCATCTGAGTGTCCCAGTTCTGAGTGGTGTAGAGGCCCATGGTCTCAGACCGGCTAGTGGGGAGAATGGGAGCAGGGGAGTGGCAACGTCCCACGTAGTTAGTGGGGATAGACTGGATGGCCTCACCAAAGCTATCTGGGAAGCACAGAGGCCTAGGACATCATATCTACAGCGTAAGGTGGTAATGCCCACAAGTCTTGAGAGGGCTGCAGCCCCAAGGACAGGGTGGGGGCACTCAAGATGGCACCACCGGGGGACTGCGAAGGTGGCAGCACCTTAGGTGGGGTACCCACACATGAGCCATGAGCTCCCTGTACAGTCTCAGATCAGTTCATAAAGTTGGCAGTGCTCAGCTGGCTCATGGATGTCACAGCATCAAAGATGTCTGGTAGGGGACAGCGGCACTTGAGCTCTGGTGGTATGTCTGGGGGCGGGATGGTAGTACATCAACATCAATGATGGCTCCCCTCTCGGACGTATTCCCAGAGCTTAGCACAGAATGAGTGCTCAATGAACCCTTGCTGGCGTGACCTGACACGCCAGTAAAGCTTCAGTTTGCTTGGTTCTGGAGCAGCAATTGGCTAATTGAGATCACCTGCAAAGCATTGGAAAGCTCATCTCTTTAACAACAACAGCAACAACATTCACATAGTACTTTAAAGTTTGCAAAGCACTTTACAAATATTCTAATTTTATCCTGACCTCAACCCTTAGAGGTAGGTATTACTATTATTCCTGTTTTACAGGTGAGAGAACTGAGGCTGAGAGAAACTAAGTGACTTGCCCAGTTCTCACAGCTAATACATGTTGGAGGCAAGATTCAAACTCAGGTCTTCTTGACTCCAAGTCCATCCATCCATTCGGGCACTTAGCTGCCTCTTATTTCCACTTGGGATGCAAAAGTCTGTTATCTTTAGTCTCAGGAATTTGGGGGCTATGAATATATACTGCATTGTCCTGAGGTAAGAAAAAACTAGTAGCAACAGTGAGAGATGGCTCCCAATGTTTCCAGGCCTGAAAAAGAGTAAGACAGTGAGAAAGTGCCCAGGTGAGCAGAATCAGCAGGGACAGAACAACAGAGGAGGATACTTTGTTAGCTTAATGGCTGGCAGCCCCAGGCCGAGGGAATGACCTTGGGGGAAATGACTTTTTAAAAGAAAATGTCGGCTGGAGAGACTTAACTTTCCCGATATTCCTTTCTATGGGCAGTGTCCATTCATTCACTAAAAGGAGAGCATTGGCAACGATACAAGTCCTAAAGGACAAACATATCTTTATGACAAAGGCTGGCCCAACCAGACATCATGAAGTGCAGTGTGGGGGTACCAAGGCCGGGCGACTACACTTCATCTGCTAGCTGAGCTATCAGGGCCCCAAATTCTCCTTACTGGCGAGTCAGGTGCCACCTGATGACCACATGCATCTTGGGCGAGGCCAGTACCCATTTCCCTGCCATGCTCCCTGCTTTCCTTGGTAATACCATCGTTAATACCTGATGCTTTATTGCTGGGTCCGCCACTCCCCAAAGTCCTTGGCAAGGTCATAGTTAAGGGTGATTCTTTAGATCTCTGTTCCCAGCTGGTAATGTCACTCGGTCAACAAACATTTGCTAGATACTTTATATGAGGCAGTACATGGTTGGCAACCAAGGGTTTCTAGCTAGATTGCTTAAATGGGGAGGGGGTGATCTAATAGCTCCCCCCTATCCACCACCTAACTCTGGCTAGGGGAGTTAGTCTTCCAGTGGGTCACAGATTAATGGGGCAATGTTTCATTACTGAATAGGGAAGTATGCCCTTCTTAAAATAATGTCTTTAAGTATTTGGAGGAAATGTTACATTTCAATCAGAGGTTAGTGAAAATAAAGATATATTTTTTTCTCCATCCAAATTCATTAACCCTCTGAAATCTATCCACCCCAAGGGACCCCAAATTAAGAACTCCTGATCTACAGAGAGACAGTCTATGGGGAGTCATGTGGACTGGACCGAGGAAGGTGACTTTCTGTTCTTTTAATAGGGCCTAAATCCTAAATCTGAGGTAGCCTTGACCGCCCTAGCTGGGCTATTGACCAGTGATAGGAAGATTCAAAAGCAGGGAGGATCCACGCCATGATGTGGCCTAGGTGGAGGGCTGGAGTCGGGGTTATCCCATAAAGTGCTTGGCGCACATAAGTGCTTAATAAATGCTTGGTGACAGATTGATTGGTAAATCAAATAAAATAATCAAAATGGACAGACCAGTATAAATGAGATTTGTACAAAATCCCTGTAACTTCAATTGAAAAAAATGTATTATAATGCAGTTCTCTCAATAAAAAATACTATCCCCAAAAGGGCTCTTTTCCTTTAAAAGGTCACCAACCTCCAATTTAAATGACTTGCCCAAAGTAGTGCAGCAAGTTAATGGCAGAAGCCAGCCTAGAACCCAGGTGGGCCGGTCCTGGCCGTGGCTCTTTCCATTACTCAGTGCTGAATTTTACTGCAAGATGTTGCTGCGTGTTTGGAGAGAGGAAAAACTGACTGCAAACAAAAATGTTGTTATCAATAAACCACAAGGTATATATATCCTCTATTCTTGGACAAATACAGATTTACTACATCATCAAAAACAAGCACAGACTAGCAATGTGGCTGGATACTCATTCCTGCCCCCCCCCACCCCCTTCCCTGGTGTGCCGTCCACCCCTCGTGAGAAGCACAGCAACAAGCAGGCCTTGCTTTAGCTCTGTCTGCATACTAGGTGACAGCCTCGAGGCTCTGGCATCTCCACTCCTACCCTCAATGTGTGCAGATTCCACATAAACAGGGATTCTCAGGGGGGCTAGCCTCAAGCTCCCGAGATGGTGCATTGACTAAGTACACATTTGGGAGGGCTCAGCCACCAGAGCATCCAGACAAAGCATCTAGGGATCAACTCCCCTCAAAAACCAGGGTGGATCCTAAACAACCACAATGAGGAATGAGTGACGAACGCTGGAAAAAATCGCCCAAATATGCCAAACCACTCACTTAAGTACAAAGCAGCACAGGATTCTTCTCTTTCTTTTCCTCCTCTCCCTTTAATTAATTTGAGCTCCAGGGACCACCCAGAACCTTCAGCTGCTTTTGGATGTGGCTGCCTTTCTCATCGTTGGTCAAGGCCATCAATGGGCATATGGTACCCTTTCTGGTCACTTCCCTCTAGAATTCCAGTTGGGGTTGTGGTAGAGGGGAAGCAAACACCTGTAAGGTTGTGGTTAAATGGGCGAGGCCGCCAATGACACAACGGTCCTCATGGCAATGTGGCAAAGCTTCTTCCTCTGTAAAATATGAAGGCTGGACCAGAAGACCTCTAAAGTCCCCTCCAGGTCTAAAGATCTTTGACCAAAGCCTCCATCATGAAAGCACAACCAAAGCCCATACCTCAACATCACTGAGCAAAGTGTTAACATCATGATAGGATTTGATCTGGACTCCACAGGCCTTCCACCACCGCTTCTGAAAGCACAACTAGCAACTCCTAAAGAGTCCCTTCTTTTCCAAGGAGGGTGGAGAGAGACACTGCCCGAAGGGAACAGGCTCTTCGTTTCCTGGGGGTCTCCCAGAGGGAATAACGTTCTGAGCCAGGGGCCTGGATTGGAAGACCTCCAAGGGACCTTTCAGCCAATCAAGAGTGGGGCCCAAATACCTCGGCTTTTAAAAGTGAAAAATACAAACACGGGGCGCTCTCCATTTTGTATTGGGAAACAAAGAGGTCAGTGACTACATGTTTCACTCTTCAACAGGTTGTTTTGGTAGTACTGAAAGAAAGAGAGAATGGTAGGAGAGAGGAGAGAAAAAAAGAAGAGAGGGGAGGGGAGGGAAGGAAAGACAGAGGGAGAAAGAGGTGAGGGGGGAAGAGAAAGGAGAGAAAAGGAAAGAGACAGGCATGAGGAGAAGAAAATGAAAGCACGCTTCTCCATCCTGAATATATATGCATATAAGTATATGTGTAAACATGCACATATATATGCATTTCATATACATAAACACACACACTTTGTATGTGTATATATATACATACATACATGCACATATACATACACTTTATACACATACCTATGTGTGAAATATATCCTTTCTACTTTACATCACATTATATTAAAACGGCCAAATGAAAGATGGGCCAAACACCTCACGTTCCTTAGGGGAGGCTTCTTTCTCACTGGGTGAGAAAGGGCGAAATGAGCCCCTTATTTCTTTTTATAAAGAAAACAGTCATTTCCCAGCAAAACAGTAGGACCACATTCCCAGTCAAGTCAGCAAGATTTGAAAGAAGCTGATACATGCAGAGAGGGTGGACATGGTTTGGATCCTGACGTCCCTGGAAACTGCGTGGAAAAATTGTTGGCTCTGGACTGAGACTCGATGGCTATAAAGCCACAAAGGCGTATGGAGGGAGACCCACTGCCAAAACTAGAAATTGGATTTTATTTGCTTGGAGTCTGGAAAAATTGGCGACTCTAAACAAAAAGAGCTAAGCACGTCACTACTAACAGGACCCACAATTTCATCAGCAAATTTTTATTCACTCTTGGGGACAGTGCAGGCCTGTCCACACGGCTATCCCAAAGCAAATCTCGGCTCGACCGAGTTTCATTTTGTTGAGTTGATGCTGACGTGCTTTGGAAGAATATAAATCCTAGAGGGGTAGACCTAAATGTGGCCACCTGTTATAGCGCTGCATTTTCTCCACAGAGGCAAAAAGACCACCAAGATTCATCTCTTAATTGAGTAGAAAGTGCTTATGTTTGGCTTCACTGGACTGATGGGGAAGGGGTTAGGAAGATACATCAAAACAGGAAATACACAGGCCCCAAACCAGAACTACAGTTCTTCAATGTAATGCACCAAAAAGACTCAGAGGGCCTAACCCTAAATATCTTTTTAACCAAATAAAAGAAGGAAATAAGGCAAAAACTCATCCTTCCCATTCTGTGAGAAAATGTTGTTTAGTTTGGAAGTTACAACAAAGTCTTGAAATAGAAAAGATCAAAAAGTAAAATGAAGCCAAATGGGTCTAGGAGAAGATTGGTATGATCCCCTAGATTAGCGACAAAGCAGCATGGACGACAGTTCAACCCAAAGGTGGCTTCCGTTGAGTAAATGAGAGGAAAGTGCTATTTCCTCAAAGTCTATTGGGCCAAAAGGAGATCCTGGGTAATGCGCGGAATGGAATGCCTCCAAGGGCATTGACACTGGTGCAAACCCATAAGGCACAAAACAAAGCGTTGTCTAAAAAAATGATAAGTAAATAAAAACCTGCCACGAGCTTGTTTGGTCAAGAAAGCAAGAAAATCAATTAACTCTGGACACCAGATCAAAGCTGATGAAATTATAAGCCTGTCATCAAACATGTGAGTCTTGTTTTCCTGCAACTCTATCGTCGTCGTCGTCTTCGTCTTCATCTTCTCCTCCTCCTCCTCCTTCATCCCAGCGGCAGCATTTCTATTGTGCTTTTGGGTCTAGTGCCTCACACCTGTCCTCTCCCATGAGCCTGGTTCCAAGGAAGAACTCTCCATTGAGCCTAGCTGGGGTCAGAGTAAACGCTTGATGCAGGCATGAGGCCTTGGGCCAGGGACTCTCTGAAACCAAGATGCTAGCACAGGCAAGCACAGTGGTTCATCTGCTTCCCTCACCTTGAAAAGCAGGCAACAGACCACTGCCATGACTCAATCTTCACTCGTCGGGCTCCCCCTTTGGAATATGTGCTCTACCCAGCATTAAGAACCCACCCGGGGGAGTGTACCTAGAACAGGATGATGCAGGGGTAAGTCGCATATGTCAACTTGAGCATTTTGTTCTACCTAGGTTTAATTTAATGCATTTCCATTGTTCTAAAAAACAGGAAAAGAATATTCCAAGAAGAGTCCAGAGAGAATATTTCCATTCAGCAACTCTTGGGACCCACAACATCGATTATAAATCCACCATCAAAGTGTCAAATGGATGTCAACTGCAAAGCATCCAAGTCCTAACTCTTAGCTATCTCTGGTCATCACGGAGGCAAATTCTGTGTGTGTGTGTGTGTGTGTGTGCGCGCGCGCGCACGCACACGTGTTCTGCACATGTGTCTGTGCCCTTCTTGCTACCATGAGCAAAACATGTACTTTTCCCACCAATTTCCCATAGACAGTTCAAGTTCTCATGGCACTGTAACGGAAGTAAGATTCCACTTTTCCTGTTGACTCTAAGTACTTCCTTCTTTTGTGAGTCTTTTGAAAAGAGCCATTAATAACGCTAACGATGAAGCATCTGAGTCATCCTTGGGCCCAGACACCATGCCGTGGTCATTACATCAAAACGATCCCATGACACCCGAACACTTTAAGCCTTTTAAGTGAGTCTTGACAAGCCCCTTCTCAAACAAAAGGATTTCCTATGATAAACAGATGCTCTATACCAGAAACCACATTAATGTGTTGGGAAAAATCTTCCTCTCAAAAACATTTCGGGAAAGAAGAGAACAAGAACTCGGAAAGGAGAGGTTCTCAAATCCTGTCACCAAACAACCAAGTGCTGATAACAGGTGCTCTACCAGGGGCTTAGGGACCAAACGGGAAGAATGGAACAACCACCACTTACCCATCCTACAAAGGGAGACAACGAGGACGCCGAGAAGTATGGGAAGAGTCTGGAGATCATAAATACAAAGCAGATATCAGGTGGCTTGACAAAGAGGGTATGAGCAAGACTAGTGAATATCCTAAGGCTCAGCCAGGGTGGGTGACTTGGCTGTTAACATGTTGTTCGGTGGTTTTTTCAGGTGTGCTCAACTCTCTGTGACCCCATTCAGGGTCTTCTTGGCAAAGACACTGGAGGGGTTTGCCATTTTCTTCTTCAGCTCATTTTATAGTTGAGGAAACTGAGGCAAACAGGGTCTAGTGACTTGCTCAGGGTCACTCAGCCAGTATGTGTCTGGGGCCAGATTTGAACTCAGGAAGAGAAGCCTTCCTGACTCCAAGCCTGGTGCTCTATCTACTGCCCCACCGAGCTGCCATTAGCACTTGGGGAAGGCCACACTGGGGCTTGTCAAGGAAAAAAGATGGATTCCCACTTTCTGGGTATGCTTGAAGGGCATGAGTTGGACTGAATGGTCCATGGAAGTATTTTCCACCTCAAATTCTATGAAATTAGCACTGTGTAACCTGGATAAGAGACAACGTGGGGGGGGGACACATACAGTAGCTGTTTTTAGATACTTAAAAGGCAGTAATGTGAAAAGGGAATTCAAGGTGACAGCACTTCTCTTTTGCAAGAGCAAAGAACTGGAAACTAAGGGTGTGTCCATCAACTGGGGAAATGGTTGAACCCATCCTAGTGTGTGAATGTAATGGAAGCCTGTCATGCCATAAGAAGCGATGAAGGAGATGGTTTCAGACAAATCTGAACTAACGCAGAGTGAATAGAACCAGGAGAACAATTCTTATCACAACAACACTGTAAAAACAAACAATTTTGAAAACTGTAAGAACTATTATGAAGGCAATGAGCATCCATGACTCCAGAGGACTGATGTTCAAGCACACTGCCCACCTCCCAACAGGGACGTTTGGACTCAGGGTGCAGAATGAGGTAAGTATTTTTCAGATACGGTCAATGTGGGGATTTTTTTGACTTGACTATGCATATTAGATAGACAGAGAGAGATGAGAGAAGAGAGAGAGAGCATTTATTAAGTGTTCATTATGCCTAGGCACTGTGATGGGTGCTAGGAATATAAACACAAGCAAAAAGAAATATAGTCCCTACCCTCAAGAACCTCACATTTTCATGGGAAGAGACCAGAGGTAGAGGAGTCTAGAGGGGCAAGAGCTGAGCTGGGAGAGAAGTGGACTGTGGTAGGTCTAGGCACTTCCTCAAATGGAAGTTCTGGGCAGGAATTTACCAGTGGGAAGAAGTGCCACCAAGGCAGGGGCATGATGGTAAATGTTTAACAACTGGCTCTCCAAAACAATGATAACATAATAATGGTAACAATAACAATAATTATAATTATATATATATATATGTTTATATATGATACACTTTCAAGTTTACTCTGCATCATTATCATTTTCTCTATCACTTATAAGTCCAGACAATCAACAAAACCATCATTTGAGCCCTGATGTGAAGCCTTTGCCAATTTCCAAGGTGTGAGTGCTCCTACCGACAAGTTAGCCATCTGCCAGGTTCCAGGGGCTCCAGCCCACCCTTGGGCCGAGGCATCTTTAGGGTGATGTTATGAGGGTTTTGTTTTTCTTTTTCTTTTTGACTGTAGTAGGGGAGGGTAAGAGAGATAGAAAATCTATTTCTGTTTGTTAACACTTTTTAAAATTTAAAATAGAAAGAAATGGAACTAGACAGGTCTTCCTTGGCCCTAGAGGGCAGATCTAGGAGCCAGGAACGGATGTTGCAATGAATCAGATTTGGGCTAGATTCTTCCCAATTAAAGCTGTCGATGAGGTGAATTAAGTATGTCACTGGATGTCTTCACATCAAGGGTGGATGACCATTTATGTGGATGTTGTAGAGGGGCCAATTTGCATGAGTTCACCTCCATGATTCTCTGATTCGACAGCTGTCCTTGAAAGAACACTCTCGGATTAAGAAAGCATCTAAAATGGTGGGTATATGCTTGCTCGAAATAGTTAACAAAGTGCCTGTGGACAAAAGTCACAGGCTTTACAACCAAACTTGCTCTCTTAATGTGTGGGGGTGGGGTTGGAGAGGCCCCATTTTCTGGCTGGGTACAAGAAGGCACAAGAACAGGTGTTTGTGACTACAGATTGCTGGACTCGCAGGATGGTGATGGTGTGGCATGTACATCCCCACACACAAGGTTTTGAAGGTAGAAGAAAGAGTTTGGAAAAGATCCACTGGCAGGTGAGGCCACACATGCCTGTCTGCCATTTGGTTTGGTAGGCTCTCCACAGAAGAAAGTGAAAAAGTAGCAAGTATAACTAGAGGAAGTGTGTGGTACACCTCTGAAAATCAACCCCATCAGAGCTTCCCGAGACATTAACTGGTACAGTCCTTTGCACGTGAAAAGAGACATCTTCAAATGATTACCACACAAGTCAATCATACCATTTTTTCAAACTAGACTCTAATAAGCAAAGGCAAACATGGAAAATTCATCATGCTCAATAAGACTGTCAGATATGACACTCTTCAGGAAAAATATGCCCTTCATGGAAGTAGGAAGGGCAAGGCATTTTCTAATTCCACTGATGGACTCATTATTTGGAGTCCTTCTAATAGGGCTCAATTGGAATCCCAGTTCACGTTTCCCTCAAGACAAAATAAGAAGGGTCATTTGGCATGGATGCTCCAAGCACAAAGGAGGGATAACACCCAAGAGTCTGCAACAGCAGGATTTAATTGTTTTGAGATGATCCTGAGAAATTGTCAGAGCTGGGGAGCGTTTCAGGAGAGACAGTTGGGTGTGGGACATGAGGAAGAATTCTGACCCAAATGGAGTGACATACATATATATATAAATGTCAGTGTCATGTTGCAATGAATATTATTTTTTAAATGATGAATTATCAATTGAATATGAAACATCAATAGAGCTGGCTAAACGAGTTGTGCCACTATTTACATGTAAGCACGTACACCATCTTGGGTTTCCGTCACCCCAACCTCCAGCGCTCTGAGCTGATAACAACAGCTTCTCAACCTTTTCCAAAGTGAGCACAAGGGAGCACAAGACCACTGCGCAGGTCCCTCCTGGGGCTGGCCTGCCTCCCGACACATTACATCCAAACAAAAATACAACAATCCAGAGCATGGAGTGGTTTGAAAAGGAAGTGAACATTCTTCCAAGCACTTTCTTTCACCACTGTTCATCTCAACGCTTGTGGGGAAATCTGCACACTAGCTGAGAGCTTCTGTCTGTAAACACTAGCCACATGTCTATGGCGTCCCCACCCCCACCTACATCCCAGTTGTTCCCCCACCCCCTCGCAACTAAATTTACATCTAAATTACTTTCAGATTTCTGTGGTATCTTAATAACTTCAATATGGGATGTATTTTCAACCTTCGGGTAAGTGGCTTCTCTCCGCCCACACGCTCCCCTTCCTTCCAAGCAATTTTAGCTTTCCATCCTTCATGTTAGCCTCTCAGTAGGGTGCCCATCCAGTAACACTGATTTGTGAGGTCCAAAGACATAATGTGAGGGATTATGAACAACCTTATCTAAACCACATACAAAATGACTCTGTCTCAAGAATGAAAGAGAATTCCTGGTTTTCGAGATGTACACGAGCTTTCCTTCTGTTCCTCCAAAAGCTATCTCAACAGCCCGAGACCCAGACTGAACCTCAAAATGGGACTGAACATGAAGAGCACGAAAAGCAGTGTGAAGACATCTTCAGATCCCATCCCGCCCTGTGTGGCATGGTGACTGTGTCTGACCTCACTCATAACAAGGGAGTGAGAGACTCCCACAAGCCTAGAGGGCATATCCCCTTCCCTGCTGCCATGAAAGGCACAAGACGCCCTCAGGAACCTTCCAGAGGAACCACGGAGTCCCAGTTCAGAAGGCTGCCAGGGCCCTTGGGGGTGACTGAGCCCGTTCATTCCTTGGCCCAGAGGAATGGCTGCATCTAAGTGACTTTCAACATGAGAATGGATCTTGTTTTTAGGGAGGAGGAAGGCCCTCAGTTACCAGGGAACTGCCACTCAGGAAATTCTTTATACTGCAGCCAAAGTCCATTTTGGCTTGTTCTGTTCTAAACTTCCTACGAAGTCGTGACTTGATCGGCATCATTTCACCTGCTACCTGTGCGTTCCCACAACCTTGTCCTGTGCCTTAACAGACAACGATCATGATTTGCCGTGGCCAAATCATCACCTGGCTGCCGACAGTTGAGTGCTGAGCCTCCTCTGACCTGGCCATTTGAGGACATGGCCACACAGGCTGTCACGGAGCTCATGCCCAAAGCCCTCCCAGCTTTGCAGGCTCTGTCAGAATCTATATTGTGCTTACGGAGCCTTGAAGAACTCAGCATCACAGGCTCACAGACGTCATAAGCTAGATGAGACCGTGGGCCACCCAGTGCAGCCCTGTATTCTTTACATGTACCTCCAAACTTCAGTGGGCAAGGGGATGAGACTTTCGTAGAGGTATGCCCTACAGGAAGGGAGCTAATCAATTACTATCTGCCACCAGACATCACCAAACCAAAGAACCAGGCCTCATCTTCTAACCCCTCTTGTGTCTCTCTCCCCTCCATCAGCTTCAATTCCTTCCCACACTTCACATGAAGACCCCAAACCAAATGATTTTCTCCCAATATTGTGTCCAGTACTGGACCATACAGAGATGACAAATTATGGCTTCCAAAGCTTCTCAGTCCGTGGTTTCCTGGTTTCAAAAATGTGACACACGGTGATTTGTGCTCTTTCTGCAATCACCTGAGACCCCTTAAAAGCCAGCCAGGACCATGTTACCACTACTTCAAATTGCTCTAGGGCCCACTTGGCTTCATTCTAGCTGTTCCTGAATACTTTCCTAAGAGGACTTTTGGCTACCATTAATTCCTACTGGTTAGCTGTATTCACTGAGAGAGCTAATGAAAATATGTGTTTTAGATCCATGGTTTCAATTGACTGATCCCTGTGGTGTCCAGGGCAGAATAAGAAATCAAACAGAGGACATCCACCTGCTGTATTAGCCCAAATGGTAAAGACCAAAAGGTAAGGCCAGCTTGATGACCCCTGCTCTTTCCAAAGGCGTGCTCCTTGCTACCTACCTCACATTCCCTTCTCGACTTTTCCAACTGACTTTGTGGTCATTTTCCTAGCATCTTTCCAGTATTTCACTGAGCTCAATTAAGCTTCCAGACCTAGAATCCCCAGGGTCATCTTTTTAAATACAGGCACTGGAAAAAATTGACCAAAAATAATTTCTGGTGGCTTGGTAACTATTTCATCCATTTTCTTAGGAACTCCAGGATGTGAGACAGAAAACCTCTAATTTAAATAATCTTTTACCAGATTTCCCCAAACTTTAACATAGTTCCTGATTTCCCATTCTCCTGGGAGAGCTGTTCCAATTTCTAGCTCAGGGTTCAGTGCCCTAAGCCCTGTCTTACCCATTGAAGAATGACAAGCAAAAATCATGCCAGTGTTTTCATTGGCCAGAGGAGTCAGGATTAGCTAACCGGACGGCTTAATAGCAGACCTCAGCCACTCAAATAACCATTCCTAGGCTTCTAGGTGACAGAAGATCATAAGAAAACACACACTAAAAAGTGGCTACAAAAAAGTCCACCTAAATTCCCGACTTTGATCGTGGTTTCAGAAAAGTGGGAAGGGTGTGCCTCAAAAAGAAAACAAGGATTATGGGCCACTTTAGACAAGTGCCGTCCCTTCTGTTAACACACTCATTCTCTTGAAGACCTTCCCCATGCTAAGCAGACTGGCCCTTACCAACTCCTGAGAGTCCTGCTGTAGTGGCAAAAATGCGGCCTCCAAAATGGCAGTCTGGTCAGCGCTGAGCTTCTGCCACAGACCAATCAGCATGATCACCAGGTGGGTGGCACTCTTCAGCCTGGCAAAGGACTGCAGCAGATTGCTATGGTTCTCCTCCGCGGCATCTGCCAGGGCAATTACCTGCAGAAACATCAAAGGGAGAACATCATCGTCATTGCTGAGCCCCGGACACCAACGCATCACTGGGTACACGCCTGCTTTTATTTGGTACAAGTCGATAAACTTGGTCTTCCATAAATACGAGCTAGAGGGAATAATAAATGGGACTGTCTATTCACTCTGTTCGTGCTACAGCAAATGTGCTAAAAGCAATCCCCGTTCCAGGTGGCAATGGGACAGAAGTAACACTTCCATGTTCGCGTGGCTACTGCCATTCATTCATTTGGGGAGTGGGTCAACAGGCATTTGTTAAGCACCACGCGTGCAGTCACCTTCCTGAAGTCACTCGACCTCTTCTAGACTCAAGGACAAGCAGCAACAGAAGACAGGAGAGAACAAAACAAGCCCTGCCTTAGGGATCTTTGATCTAAGAAGATAACTGGTAAGAAGATAAGCAAACAAAAATATAAGCAAAGTTAATTTCGAGGGCTGTCCTGACTGAGGAATCCGGGTAGGCCTCACATAAGAGGAGACACTTGAACATTCCAGAAATGGAGAACAAACAACCAGGGCCAAAGCAGAAAGGCCATGGACAGAACACAGTATGGCCAATCCAGTCTGGCTGGACTGTAGAGTGAAAGACAGGGAGGCATGGGCTTGGAAAGAGGCTGGGGCAGATAGTGAGGGGCTTTAAATGCTAAAGAAAGGCATCTGTATTTTATCCAAGACACAACAGAGAAGCACTGGGGCTTCATGAAGAGGAGAGTGATATAGCAAGGCCAGAGTTTTTGGAATATTAACATGGCAGCTGGGAGAAAGATGGACTGGAGACTGGAGAGGCCAGAGGCAGGGAGACCAATGGCTGCTACTGTAATTCTAGATGAGAGATGCTGAGGAGTTGAGCTAGGGTGGTGGCTTTGAGAATGGAGACAACGGGACAGATGAAACAGAGGCCTCGGAGATAGAATTAAACCTATGGCGGAGTGAAGCATCATGAAAGTGGCTGAGTTGGAAAACATGGATAGTTGGAAGGATCACTATGCCCTTGACACAAGTAGGGCCACAGTGACTTTCCTGACTATTAGATTAATCTCAAGAACCTACCACAACACAACTGTGCCTAAGAAATAATGTTATCCTGGTCTCCATCATGAGTACCCTCCTCAAATAAACTTCATTTGTTCTAACTT
The DNA here is from genome assembly GCF_900497805.2 of Vombatus ursinus. Taxonomy (NCBI): domain Eukaryota; kingdom Metazoa; phylum Chordata; class Mammalia; order Diprotodontia; family Vombatidae; genus Vombatus; species Vombatus ursinus. The sequence goes on along the minus strand of NW_020954551.1, from coordinate 506,619 downwards.
TATGTTAGTCAGAAAAGAGAGAAGATTAGTAAACAGGAAAGATCAGTAAATAAAAATACATGCATAGATAATTAATTTCAAGAGCCAACGGCTGTCCTGACTGAGGAAGAGGGAATCTGGGTAGGTCTCACACAGGAGGAGGCACCTGAATTGAGCCAAGGTTATAAGACAGGGAAATGGGGAGTGTACATCATAGGAAGATGTCCCCTTGATATGCCGTGGCACCATTTGCAACACCATGTTTCAGGATTCCACCTGAAAGGTGGATGGAGATCCTAACAAAAAGCTAGTTGAGTGATGTCATCTTTAACCCAAATGTCAGGCATTGGCCCACAGCGACCTGCGAGGGAGAAGGCTCAGTTGGGTGTGTTAGCCTTCTGTTGCCAAATCTCGTTAGGACAAAATTGGCAGGGCCGACTTGGATTGTGGATTTTTTGAATGCTCGTGTGGAAAAAAAGAACTAAAAACAACAATGAGATGGAGCGGGTGTTTGATTTTAACACCTCGGTGAATCCTGTGCTCATTAAAAGGAATACATTTACTCCTCCAAGAAGCAGTGCCCATTCTCCATGCTGTCTGTCTGGCCGAAGCATGAGAAGCCGCTGGAGAGGGACAGCTCTGAGGCCAGTGAGCCCTGAAACAATAAGCGTGTTGAAAAGTCATCAGGTGGGTCCCTGGCTGGGTGGGCCCAACTTCTTTGGGGGAGGGGGAGATATGGGGGGCTCAGCTCCCAAAGCCTCCAGAAGCCACTCGGAGGATGAGAACAAGCTAGCCCTTCTAGGTCACTCTGGAGACATTAACTCATTGAAGCCCCACCACAGCTCTGGGAGAATGATGTTCCAAATCCTATATTAGCTCCATAGTTTGACCTATACTATTAACATTTTCCCCATCACTTTCTTAAGTCTAGAAAATCAACAAAACAAAAACCAAACCCTAATCTGTATACAGCATTTGCCAATTTCTGAGGCATGAATGTTCACATTTTAACCATCGGCTCTTGTGAGCTGGCTCCAGCATACCCTTGCTTAGACACAGAAGACACTGTACAAAAGGTGTATATGTGTAGAAAGGCCAAACCCTACAAATGGACTCAGGGGACTGAGCTTATGGCTGGGAAGCTTCTGCCCTAAGATCTCCCTTTGCCAAATGAGACTAGAGGACGAGCCTTCCACCTTCTACAAGGGAAGATCAAATGAACAGACGATGACGTCAGGAAGAGGCCATTGCTGAACTCTGCCTGTCACTCTGTGATGGTTGCTCCTTGGTGGGAAGATCAGTCAATGGAAGAACCTGGAGGCCTAAAAGGTCAGTAACATTTTGGGTTCTGACTTGTCTGGAATGATGTGAAATGTAGGATTGATCCAGAAGGAACTTTAAGTAGAACGATTTCCTTGAGGTCACTCAGATAACAAGGGCCGAGCCGGGATCAAACAGGTTCTCTGACCCCAAGTCTAGTAGCTCTTCCTTCTGCTACCCGCCATGATCTCAAGGCAAATGACAGCTAACATGGTGGGATGTTTCTGCATGAAAACTCAGGCATCTTCATCCAATGTACCTGTACTGGGGTGGCTAATTGGTGAAGCAACATCCCAGGACACACCATCAGTCCTGAGCAGGCCCACCCAAAAATAATGATCTATGAAGCATGCTATTTGGTCTTTTTGTTTTCTTCTGTGTTTCCTCTTTCTTGTGGTTCCTCCTATTGGTTCTAATTCTTCCTTACAACATGACTAATGTGAAAACATGTCTAATAGGAATATGTATGTATAGCCCATATCAGATTGCATGCTGTTTTGGGGAGGGAGGGAGGGGGAGAAAAATTTAAAACTCAAAAGCTTATGGAAGTGATTGTTGATTGCTCAAAATAAATTAATAAAAAATTTTAAAAAAGCTTTTTCAGGGGAAAAAGCTAATGTAAACATGATTTTTAAAAAAAGTAACGATGTAGGAGGAGTCTCAGGATGCCTTACGCCATCTAAAACTAAGCAGGGACGGTACAGGGTCAACCACAGAAAAAGTTTTTTGTTCCCCAAAAGTCCCAGAATTGGGTAAGGAAAGAATCAAAGAACTCCGTGTGTGTATCACCTGTAGTAAAATCTCCCTGGCCTATACAAATTCACCAGCTGTCAGCCACATTCTCCATTGAAAGGTGCTGATAACATCTACATTGACAAATGAACTAGAAGAGAATGGGCATATTCTAAAGGACTGGGATGGTGGAACTCATTGCCACAGCTCCTTCTGACATGGCACTGGGAGATCACACAGTTCACCCTGAACCCAGATACGAGGCTGACCAGCTGCTGGGGCTTGGCTGCGGAATGTGGTGGGCGTGTGCGCACGCACGCGCATGTGTGTGTGTGTGTGTGTGTGTGTGTGTGTGTGTGTGTATTTGTGCACATTCCCTGGGTACCAGAGGACCACAGCTATCAAGGACCTTAGGAAACAATAAATGCTAATGACTTCAAACACAACGTGCAGAACCTTCTTTGGTTCTCGCTTCCAAATCGAATGCAAAGCCCAGAGGACACATCCATGTCCAAGTGCCATATTGGCAGATGCCAAAGGATGAAGGGTGCCCGCCCCCACCCAGGGAGCTGCTCAGGGCAAAAAGCTGGACTGACTCATAAAAATCGGTGTGAAATTAATCCCAAATGCTTCCAGCTGCCAAGACAGGCTCTAAAATTGGTTACAGAGAAGCAGCGGCAGAACAGACATGAGTCACACAACTGTGAACCCGGCCAGGGCCAACGTCTTCACCCAAACTTCACTGCCCATTCCGTCCCCGAGGTGGGGAGCCAGGAGAGATGTGAGGGTCCTCATGGTCCAACCCTCTCACTTTACAACAAAGAAAGCCGAGCACCCTACAGGCTGAGTGACTTGCCCAAGGTGGAGGAGTTGGGATTTGAACCCCAGGCCTTGAAGGCTTCCCGCTTTCCATGTTCCCTGTTACAACCGGGACTTCAATTGGCCTGCACAAAGAAAGCTACAGACAGCAAAAGCATTCTACCTGCTGGAGCTCCTTGTTACCTCTGTCAGTCACTTAAAACTGTGAAGTCGGAATCTCTAGGGTTTCTCGCCCCGAACGCCCTCAACATCTCTCACCCGAATTACAGCCTCCTAAATGACCTCCCAGAATCCAGTGTTTTCCATATCCTCACACTGATGCTTCTTAAGGCTTAGCCACGCTCTTTCCCTGCTCCAAAGAGCTTCCCTGACCCCCTCTCGCCCCTAGGGTAAAATGCAAAGGTCTTGGTCTGGGACTGAAAGTCATTCTACAGCTGCCTCTGACCTCTCTGGTTTCCCAACCTCCCTAGGGGCTTTGGCCCTCCCACATTCTATGTTTCCACAAAGCCCATGCTACTTTCTTGTACCTGACATTCCATTTCCCACCCCTTTGCCTTTGTCCAAGCTGCCTCCCAGGCCTGGAATCCCTACCTCACTTTAAGACTCACCTGGAATAATAATTCCTACTTCAGGCTTTTCCTGATTCCCTAAGTTGTCAGTGGAGCCCGCCTCTAAGTCACTTTGCATCTACTTCTTATATTTTTTTTATTTCCTTATCAGTATGTGTGTTATATTATCTGAGAGAGTATAATTTCCTTAGAGGCAAAGTGCCTACACTACCAGTACCAGCTTAATTGATTCGAGTCTAAGAGAAATTAAATCCCTTTAAAAGGATGGAAATTTTAAAGAATTTTCCCCTCATAAAAACAATAGGGTTGGGTTTGGCTTTATTTTTTTTTGGGCTGCTTTTGTCATTCTAAACAATTCAAAATCAACAAAAGAACTGCTACCAATATCACAGATTTCCTCTTTAGAACCAAGAAGACAATATCAACATGAGTATTCTGCTCCCTTTTCGGAGATGCATTAAAAAGAGACCATTTAGAAATTTTCTCTTAACCTCAAGCTAGAATCTCTTTAGTTGTCTGGAAGAGAATATCTCTCTTCAATAACCTACATCCTTTTATTAGGAGGGGCACAGCTAAATTGGGCTCAGAAGCCAATTTCATCACCAATAAAAATTAAACATCTTAATGAGAAATCAGAGCTTTTCTGGGTTTCAGACCTCTAGAAAGCTGAGCTAAAGTCACTTTAATGCAAATCCTTCCTGGGTACCCATATCTCAAAAGTGGAATCCTTTCACTTGAAAAGTTAAAGATAATTCCAGAAATACAAACTACAGTGTGGCATAGGAGAAGGAGACGTAAGGCAGGGAAGCAACTGCCCTGGGCTCCAGGCTCTACTAACTCCACATCGTTTGGCCACGCCAGTTTTTCCCCATGATCCTCAGTTCATTAACCTATAAGACAAGAGTGTCAGACTAGACATCTGCTAAGATTCCTTCAGATCTAGCATTCTAAGGCTTTGGATTCTTACAGACGTGACTTTGGATCTCTCTACCACTTTGCATTCTCTAGGTCTTGAAGACTCTTCTGATGATGGAGACTGGGGGATATGGGAGGCATGGCCTGAGAGCAACTCACCTGGGGAAGATCCGGGGCTTTTGTAAACTGAAAGCTCAGTGAGAGTCAACAGTGGGTGGCTGAGAAAGTTAATCCAACCTTGGGCTACATTAAGAGAAGCTCAGTGTCCTAGACTAGGGAGATATTCTCTGTTCCCCCTATACATTGCCCTCATCCATTCCTCCCTGGCCCCGCCACCTTCCCTATTACTGCAGAGGGCATCACCACCCTCCTGGTCCCTCAGGCTCACAACCTAGGCGTCACCGTGGACTCCTTCTCTCTCCCTCCCTTTATCCAATATGGTGCCAAGGCCTGTCAACGTCACCTCAGTAACACCATTTAAAGATGCCCCATCCTGTCCTCTGACCATGTCCTCACTCCAGTTCAGGCCCTCATCACCTCACAATAGCTGCTGGGGGCTCTGTCTGCCTCAAGGCTCTCCCCACTCCACTTTATCCTCTCTTCAGCCATTAAAGTGATCTTCCTAAAGCCCAGGTCTGATCACTTCCCTCTAGAGTCAATAAACCCCAGTGGCTCCCCGTCTACAGCCTCCAGGCTCAAACACAAAATGGTTGGCACTCCAAGCCCTTCCTAACCCAGCCCCCTCCTCCCTTTACAGTCTTCTTTTACCTCACTCCCCAACATGTACTCTTTGATGCAGTGACACTGGCCTCCTGGTTGTTCCATGAAAGAGACCCTCCATTTCCCATTTCTGAGCATTTTCTCTGGATGTATTCCATGCCTAGCACACTCTCCCTCCTCTGCTCTGACCACTGACCTCCCCGGCTTCCTTTAAGTCCCAACTAGAATCTCACCTTGTACAGGAAGCCTTGCCCACTCCCTCTTAATTCTAGAGCCTTCCCTCCCTTAATTATCTCCTACTTAGGCTGTATAGTGCTTGTCTTGTAAAAATTTGCTTACATGTTGTTTCCCCCATTCCATTGTAATCCCCTTGAGGGCAGGGAATGTCTTTTGTCTCTTTTTTGTATCCCTCGGCATTTAGCAAAGTGCCTGGTACATAGTAGGCATTTAATAACTGTTTACTGATTGGTGATTGATCAGACCACATCTGGAGCACTGTGTTCAGTTCTGGATGGTGTAGCTGAAAAGTGGCATTGATAAGCCGGAGAACATCCAGAAAAAGGCCACCAGAATAATGCAGGATCTGGAGTTGATGACGTAGAAGAATTAGTTGAAAGAGCTGGGGATGCTTGGCCCGGAAAAGAGAAGATTCAGGGGAGACATGAGAGCTGGCCCTGTGCAATTGAAGGGATGTCACCCAAAGAGGCATCTGGTTTGTCCTGCATGCTCCTACTAGGCAGACTGAAAGCAATGGCTAAAAACGGCAAATTTAGACTTGAAATACAGAAAAGTTTCCCCAACTGGAATAGGGTTCCCTAGTGAAGAGTTGGCTCCCCTCTCTGGAGGTAGACAACAACTTGGGTATGTTGAGTATACCATAGACGGGATTCTTAGTCAGGAACAGGTGGGACAAAGGGGTTTCATGCATCCCACCCGACTCTGTGATTCTGGGCTCCTGCAATACCTCCTGGGAGCTTTCACCTCTAAAACTGAACAAGAATCATTGATCTCCTTGGATTGTTGAGAGGGAACAAAGAGGAGAGCATTTGGAAGGCACAAAACACCAAAGAAATGCAAGGGATTATCAGTATAACCTAGAGTTGGTACTTTTAGAATACATACATGTTGTATTGTGTTGTGTCATGATATTATACTATACTATACCATGTTGAGGTATATAGAGTGAATTAGTGTCAATAAAAAGCTTGTTAATTCAGGTAAATGTTCACTGTTACACACTTATCACCAACAATAGGTCCTAGGCCAAGTCCCACTTGGTCATTGTTTGGGCTCTGATTGGCTCAGAGTGAATGCAAATAAAGTTGTTTCTATTTTGGCCAGAAACCCTGAGGGTCTTGCCCTCCCAGACTGACTGTTTTTGTTTTTGAGTAGGTAAAAGAGTTCATTCTCTGCCTCATTTCTTGCCTAGCCTTAATCACTGAACACGTGTTGCCTCAGACAAACTGAGACCTGTTAAAAACCTTAGCTTAAAAAGGCCAAGGTCTCTCACTGCATCCAGGGCCATCTCCAGTGCTGAACTGCATCTTCCCACTGGACCCAGAGAGTGAGGCTGGTGACTTTGCACAGCCCCTTCCTCACTTAAATCCAATTCACGTGCATGTCATGGCATCACCTCCCTGATGTCATGGTCCTCTCCGAGAATGAAGGACAAACAACAACAAAAACTTATGAATGGGTATATCATACCACAGATTATCTTCAAGCTGTGCATTTTCCCCTATTCAGATTTTAGATTTTCCACGTATTATTTCTTATCCTTCTTGCGTGCAAAAGTAACACTTGGACATTTCTGTTCTGTCTTTTCTAATACATTAATAAAGACTGAATGAATGCACCACCAGACGGGGGAAGCTGAGTCAGGAAGAGGCTTGGTGAGCGCAACACCTCATCAATAGACAGGGGCAGGGAGCCCAAGGAGCCGAGGTAAAAAAAGACCAAAGCTTTAGGGAATCAGGCTGAGTCAGACAAATGCTGAAACTCCCTGACACTTTCTGCATCTTGGCTTCCTGGTCAAGCATGGCTTCCCTCTACTAGAGAAATTATCCACTGTGTCTTCTGTCCTTCGGCTTCTGTTACTCAGCAGACAGCCTGGTATCAACTTGGCCTGGCTTTTCAACTTATATTTGCTTTCTCACCAATTCTTCCCTTGCCTCCTCTCCCTCAATCTCCCCCCCCCTCCACTGGAGGGCTTGCCTTTTTAAATTTTTTTTTTTTTAAATCACTGGCATGCACCAAGTCCTGTCTTGAACAGGACTAGACAATAACATGAAAGCAGAATGGCCCTTGTAGCAGGATACCATCTCCTGCCCCAAACTGACACACTCTAGTTTATCATTCATCTTTGTTTGTTGGCCCTGGGCCACAGTCATTCAGCATGACAAGGTTGTTTTCTAGCCAAGCTTAATTAATTTCGTGAGGGGGATTTCAAAGACACTGTATCAGATGTTTTACTAAAAGCTATTTAAGTTGTATTTACTGGATTCTTCTTATTCATTAATTTACTCGTTTTATTTTCTCTTTAAAAGATACAACTTTGGGATGAACTGTTCTCCAGAAACCTCCTGAGACATATTACTCCCTGAGACAGACATTACTTGTTTTTCTATGTGCATTATTTAAACAGCTAGAAAATAAGGTCCTTTAAAAATAGGAGGCGGAAGCATATTAGAGATCATGAATTCTGGCCCAAAAAGCTCAGCTGCTTCCCACCTCTTGGGCTGTAACTCAGCCTTGCCTTCACTAGAACTCTGCACACAGCGAGTGTTCCACCATCAGGGTTCCACCATTACAACAAGTCCTAAAAGCCAACATGAGGAAAAGTCATACTTTCACTCTGCCTTACAATTACATAAACCTCAGTTGTTTCAGAGCCCCCGTTAGGAAGCCCCCGCCGGAGGACCTATACTGGATGAGTGGCTACCAGGCTACACCTTTTGCTTTGTTTTCCTTTATTCTTCCTGGTTAAAACCTGGGAAAGGGGAAAAGAAACCCCTCAGGACACTGTCTTCCATACACATCTGGAAGAACCCAAGCACTGCCTCGTGCAGCAGCTACTAGATGGGTAGCTAAGAAAAGTGGGCAGTAACAAGGCAGTCAGTCCTCAGCAATGCCCCCAGCACACAGCAGCCTGCAGGTGCCCCACTGAAGATCAAAGTCCTGGGCAGAGGGACCCAAGGCAGGCCAAAGGGCAAGTGCCAGTGCCCCTCCAGGAGAAGAGGCACATTTCTGCCAGGGCAAAGGGCTCGCCCAACAACAGTGGTCTAGGCTCCTAGGAGGGGTGAAGAAAGGAGGAACACTATATACAAGGTCGGAGCAGTCCAATGAAGAGCTCCCCTCTTTATCCACCTCACTCTACCAGGAGTCAAGCTTCTCGGCAACCTCAAACTGGATGCTCCTGGCAGCAACCCACTCAACCAGCTTCGATTTCAAGATCTCAGGCACCTTCCTCTTCTGGAGTTTCTCTTTGGTCATGGTGATGCCAGGGAAGGTGGAGTCCAGCCCCCAGGACTCAGTGGTGGGGACAACTGCTTGAGTTTTGGACTCCTTCTCCGCCACAAGGGAGACATTCTCCAGCTCCTCTCCTGAGAGCAGCCTTTCAAAGCCAAAGAAGGAATGGAGGTGGCAGTTAGGCATCAAGGTGGAGCTGGAGACCAAACCTGGATCACCAAAGTGGCTATAAGAATGCCAAACTTTCCTGGACATCTCCAGATCTCTGGCATCCACAAGATCTGGCCTGGTGACGGCCTCAGAGGTCGGAGTACTGTGGTGGTCACTTCCAGAGCTGCCTTTACCGAGGCGACACCTCTCTACCATGAAGAGGGAGTGTGGCTCATCTTCTATCCCTTAGAACCTAGGCTGGTCACTGACCTTTTCTTAGGAACTTGGCTGCCTTTTACTGTCACTCCAAGATGAGATTCAGATGCCTGTAGCTACTCAAGTGCTTGGTAAAATTCAGATCCTAGCTATGGGGGCATCTCCCAGCATACATATGCCCCTTCTACACCCAACAGCTGGAAGGACTGGTGAGCATGCACCCTGAGGATCTGCTTGCAAACAAGGTTTGGAGGGGCACATGATAACATGTGAAAGGATCTGAAGCGTGGTCATGTGAAAGGAGCATCGGATGTGTTCTGACTGACCCCATAAGGCAGAATTAGCGGCCGTGGGCAAAAGAGGCACAAAGGTAATTTCAGGCTTTGACTGGTTATTTCTAAATTCATACTGTTACAATATGGCCGGGTGAAATGAGGAAGGCATAAATATCCATGGCCAAGTTGACAGGAGGCAAAGTTTACCCTTTTGATAAAATTTATTCGCCAAATAGGCAAGTGCCTCAATCAGCTGAATGGAAACTAGCACCATTTTTTTGGTTAGCTTTGTGCTAAAAATAAAATTGTTCCCTAAGCTGACTTCTATTTTTACCTTTCCCCCTCACTTTTTTCTGGCTGACCAAATTTTTACCCCTTTCCATAAAGCTACCTATAGTAAAATGAAATCCTAGTCTTAAAATAATAATTAATGGAATCAAATTGTAAAAAGAAGAATGAATATTCTCTGGAATAAGGTTACTTATTCAACAGATTGCTCTTAAATTTCAACTGCATGGTTGGCAATGTCATAGCTCATTTTACAAGCCATAGAGAATTCTGGGGACTTCCCTTTCCAAAATCAACATCAATGAGATCTGATCTGAATGGTTTCTAAGTTTAGAAACCCTTTTATTAATGTTGAATATGGCATTCCTACATGAAGATATTTTAATAATTACAGAGCTGACCGCATGGCTCTGAATGCCATCTCCCATGTTCAAAAATGATAGATGGATGGGTGGGTATCCACTAAACCATTTAATTAGCTTAGTGGGTGGCTTGTAAGGCACACAATTACATGTCTACATAAATTCAACTACTTAGCCATCTGGGCTAGCTTTCTTTCTATTTTGGATGCAGTAGTTGGTAAATTCTTGACTTGTCCTAAAGATCATTATATCCTAATGGAATTTTAAATGGAAGAAAAGTCAAAGGAAACTGTTATCCTGGAGCTAATTCTAATGAACACGAACCTGTAGCCACAGGAGAAATGATGGAAACCTTGGGAGGAAGTGACCACTTCATTTTGAAGGTCATAAAAGACTCATCTTCCTGAGTTTAAATCTGACCTCAGATACTTCCTAGCTGTGTGATCCTGGGCAAGTCATTTCACCCTGTTTGCCTCAGTTTCTTCATCTGCAAAATGAGCTGCAGAAGGAAACGGCAAACCACTCTGGTATCTTTGCTAAGAAAATCCCAAATGAGGTCACAAAGAGTCAGACATGAGTGAAAAATGACTCAACAATAAAAAGACAGATAAGGAACGGCACTTCTAATAAAGACAGTAGTATGAAAATTTATAGTCAAGCCCAGCAACAATTTTAAATGATGTCATATGAAGCAGATCAATAAAACTGGCACGCTCATTCTCTAGTCCAGGAGACGTGAAGCCAGCAGCACAAACTCTGATGTTTGGCCAGGGTCTGTCATAGCTTCAGGGGAACAAAGCCAGGTTCTAGTTAGCAAATGCCCAGAGACAACGATGCGGCAGAAGTCAGAACCCTTGCTGGGCCACCAGGAGAAGGGGGCAAAAGCCAGGGATGGTCCTATCTCCAGGCCAGGTTTGTGGAAGAGAGACAGAGGAGAAACCGGAAACCAAATGCCACATTCAGATTGTGGCAGATCAGCAAGATGCAGACTGTAAAGGGATCCCGACCAGTTAGGGACAGTCCAACCCATCCAAGAAGGAGGAATGGAGAGAAGCCTGACCCAGGCACAAAGTCCCAAGGCAGCAGCTAAAGTGATACACAGAGACAGGAGGAAAACCAAGACACAGTTTTGGACACAATAAAGAAGTAGCAAGAGTTGAGAAAATTCAAGGGGTAACCCAGAAGATAAGAGCGAATTTGCCATAAGTACAAGGAGAAGCTTTTAAAAATGGCACAGTCACAAGGACTCTAGAGCAGCGGGAAGACACAGAGCAAGAGTTGAAGAAGGAAGAACTGCAGGGAAAGCAAATGGCTCAGAAGAAAAGGAAGAGGCACCACCTGAGTGGCGGCATCCTCCCTGGAAAACAGAATGGAGCAAAACAGAGATCAAGCGTTCAATCAGCAGCCGAAATATTAGAACCAAGGTCAAAAGCCTGAGCAAGGAGAAAGAACGTGTGGGGTATCTCTGATCAAAAACAACTTAGTGAGGACAGACGTCAAGGAGAGAGAATCCCAGAAAACCATGACCAAACTAAACACTTGGAAACAACACTTCCTAAAAGACTACTGTCCAGATTCAGTAGGACCAGAGGGCCAAGGGAATATACAAAGAGTCCATCGATCACCTCCTGAAAGAAAGACCAAACTGAAAACACCCGGGAAGACCATAGCCAAAATCCAGCGCTTCCTGGTCAAAGAAAAGTTCTAAAAGCAGGTAAAAAGAAAACGTTCAAGTACCGAGGAACCATAAGAGTCAGGATTACATTATGTTGCCAACTGCAATAAAGAAGAGGAAATCTTAGAATATGACATAAAAAAGGGAAAAGGATCAAAAGGTAAAAGAAAAGTGTTTACCTCTAAGAATATCTTGTTTGGAAAAATTGAGGAAGTAATTCTACAAGGGAAAAAATAGACCTTTAACAGGAATTTCAAAGATTCCTGATGAAAATCATCAAAACTGAGTAGAATCTTTGAAACATACATGAAAGAGACAGACACATTCTAGAAAGGTAAATACCCTGGAGCGGAACTGGAGCAGAAAGAGAGTAAACGACAATCACACGCTTACCTCCTAACACGAGAAGAGAAGAGACAAGTGTTCCTTCAGACTCCCGCCGTCCTCTAGAAAGGACAAAGGGCACCAGATGCCATTCCCCACAGATAAGTCATCAAAGGATATGAACAGTGATCAAGAGAACTGCAGAGGATTCAAGACTACATGAAAGAATGCTCCAAATCACCCGTAATAAAAGAAATGCAAATCAGAACAACGCTGAGGTTTCACCCCACACCCTGAAAATTGGCAAGGATTCCCTCCCCCCGCCTCCCCACAAAAAAAAAAAAAAATAGCAGTAGTCAGTGTTAGGTGGCAGCTAAGTGGTGCAGTGGATACAGTGCTGGGCCTGGAGTCAGATGCACTCCAGTTCAAATCCAGCCTCAGACACTTACTAGCTGTGTGACCCAGGAAAAGTCTTAACTTAACCATGTTTGCTTCAGTTTCCTCACTTGTAAAATGAACTAGAGAGAGAAACGGCAAACCATTCCAGTATCTCTGCCAAGAAAACCCCAAATGGAGTCATGAAGAATTGTACACAACAGAAAAGTCTGAACAACAACACTGGAGGGTTGTAGGAGGATAGGCACATACATTGTTGGGGGAGCTGTAAAATGGGACAACTATTTCAGAAAACATTTTGGAAGGATGCAAACAAAGGGACTAAAATGTCTGTATCCTTTGAACTAGAATGATCCATTATTGGTCTCGTACCCCATGGAAGCCATGGATAAGAAGACAGTACCTGTATCCATCAAAATCTTTATAGCAGCACTTTTTGTGACAGCAAAGAATTGGAAACAAGATAGATGCCCATCAACTGGGGAACGGCTAAACACATGGTGGTACATGACGGTAATGGAGGATTACCGAGCTGTAAGAAATGATGGCTGTGATGAATAGAGAGAAGCCTGGGAAGATCTACATGAACTGATACAGAGGGAAGTAAGCAGAGCCAGGAGAACAGCAGACACAGTGACCACAAGAGTGTAAACAGAAAGAACGGCACACCGAAAAACCAATGGTAAATGTAACAAAAGAGCAAGATCAATCGGGACCCAGATGAAGAGACAGGAGAAGATGGCTCCTCCCCCACCCCGCCCCCTTTGGTGAAGGCGGGAGGTCCAGTGGCACACACACCACATGTCTGGGGACTTTTTCACTGTGTAAATCAGCTGTGGTGATTTTTTTTCTCCTTTTCCTTTTTGTTTTTTGTCTTGGATACTGGGGAAAACTATGATGATGTAAGAAACAGGACATCAAAAAAAATCAAAACCACCGCATTTTTAAAAATGACAGATGCCAGGCCTAGGTGTAGTTTTGTTCCATTCTTTTGGCTTTAAGCAACCAAAGAAAAGGGAGGAGAAGGGAAGAGAATAAGCATTTATTAAGTACCTATTATATGCCAGGCACTGTGCTAAGTTCTTTACAAATATTACCTCGTTTGATCCTCAACACAACCCTGCAAGGTAGGTACTGTTATTATCACCATTTTACATTTGAGGGAAATGAGGCAGACAGAAAGTAAGTGACTTGCCCAGGGTCACATAGCTAGTAAGTGCCTGAGGCTGAATTTGAACACAGATCTTCCAGACATCAGGCCCAGAATTCCATCCACTGTGTCACCAGCTACCTCTAAAAGGGAGGGGCAAAGGAATACAAGAGGGAGAGAAAAAGAGATAAAATCAGCTTTAAAATGGGGCACTGGGGACAGTTAGGTGGTGCAGTGGATAAAGCACTGACCCTGGAGTCAGGAGAACCTGAGTTCAAATCCAGCCTCATATAACTGCCACTTACTAGCTATGTGACCCTGGGCAAGTCACTTAACCCTGATTGCCTCACCAAAAAAAAGAAACAAATAAATAAAATAAAATAAAATGGGACACTCATGATGACATAACCACAAACGATTACAAATAGGACAAAAAGAGGAAGCTGTCTAAAGACCCAAAAATGGATGCTCAAGGAATAAACACATGCATGTACACATACATATATATGTGCATGTGTATATATTTGTATATATACATATAGATTCTACATACATATACATGTGTATGGATATGTGCATAGACACAGATGCACACACATATATCTGTATATACATATAGATAGAGCAGATACATATACACATTTGTGTGTACACACATATGCACTTGCACACACACATTTAGGTGTATGTATATATGCATATACATAATAGACAAACTTGTATATATATGAATAAATTATATACCTGTGTATATACACACATACACATGTGTGCACATACATTTAGTTGTACACATACATATATACATATATTATATATGCATGTGTGCCTGTAAATACATACATACACATACTTGTATCTATGCATATATAAACAAATGTATATCACACATATAAAAAGCCATATATAAAAGATAAAACCCAGGGAAAACAAATACAAGTCCCAAGGCCTGTGAGAACAGAGTTTGGAGGAGTGTTCAAGTCCAGAGGGTCCTACACGTGGTGCTCAACATTAAGAGCACTAGAAAGGTCTCTTAACTTGAGACAGAAGAGCCCGAATTATCACCATAGGGCAGGGACACCAGAGTTAACCAATGCCACAGAGAAGACAGAACGACTCAACTTTGACTTTGCCTCTGGTTTGTGCCTCAGCCAGGAATGAAGGGAGCGGACAGGCCAGGGAAACCCAAGAGAAGAGAGGGAATGGTCAGTTTCCCTCCATGAATTCCCTTCCACAGCCTATGTGAAAGATATGGAAAAAGTGCCACAAGACCAGAGACTGAAAAACATGGTCTTAGTTTTCAAAGAGAGAAAAAGACCAGTTCCTTACAACTGGATGTCTTCAAGCAAACACAGGAAGGCCCCGTGCCAGCAAGGGCACACGCTGTGGTTAAGGTACAAGCCGGATTAGGCGGCTTGCATCATCTCTCTCAACTCAGAGACTCCGTGTACTGGATGGGGTGGACAACAGAATCAGGCTGCCCGGCACTCATGTGGTCCACCAGAGCAATTCTCAAAGTGTGGTCCAAGGGTCCCTGGGGGTCCCCAAGATGCTTTCACACGGCCCATAAAGCCAAAACTGTTTTCATAATAATACTGAGATATTTTAATTTCTAACATGGCAAATACCAAAAGCTATAGTCTGCAAAAACAAAGCCTCTTGGAGGTCCTCAGTAATTTTTAAGTGTGTGAAGGGGTCCTGAAACCAAAAGGTTTGAGAACAACTAGTCTGCCACAAGATGGAAGACCCTCATCAAACAGGCAGAGGTAACACAGACTGTGGTGGGTTTTAGGAACTGAACAGTGGCTTGGACTACAAAGCATATCAAAGCAAAACTGGATAATCTTTCACTTCAAGTGATTCTGGCTCAAAAGCACACTTTTCCCAAGGGTCCCTGGTCCCCTGCTCCCTTCTCCACCATAGCTCACTGTGTCATTTACAAGGCAAGCCATCAAGAGTCATCTGTGACAGACACATCAAAATGTGTGAAACCTGTAGGCCTGTACTAGAATGATTCGGACGTGGAGAAATAGTGTAAAACGAAGAGAGGAATGTTAAACAGGGCTGTGACCCCAGGATTCAAGTATAAGCTAAACGATTATTGCCAAAACAATACTTCTGTGCTTGAATCACAAGGTCTTTGTTAGAGAAGCCCCGTGGAGGACAAAGTTGTCAGTAATGTGACTTTTCTGTACCATCCAACTTTGGGGAGAACAGTGCCCTGAGCATCAGACCTATGCTACACACCTTGGATTCCTCCTCATCCTCTTGGTAGAGAGTAACATTTCTTTTACAAAAACCTACAGTTTTCTTACCCCAAGCTCCAGGCAATTTAACAGAGTATTATAGAATAACATAGTAAGATGATATAGCCTGAGAATACAAATGCTCATTAGGAAAGTGATTTGCAAGAACTCTTGCCATGGAATGCAGTCTACTGTGAGTGTAACTTACAAGGGAAAGAAAGAAAGATGGAAGGAAGGAAGGAAGGAAGGAAGGAAGGAAGGAAGGAAGGAAGGAAGGAAGGAAGGAAGGAAGGAAGGAAGGAAGGAAGGAAGGAAGGAAAGGGAAGGGAAAGGAAAGAAAAGAAGAAGGAAGGAAGAAAGAAAGAAAAAGAGAGAGGAAAAGGAGAAAGGGAAAAAGATAAAAGAGAAAGAGGAAGGAAGGAAGAAAAGCAAAGAAGGAAGGAAGAAAGAAAGAAAAAGAGAGAGAGGAAAAGAGGAAGGAAGGAAAGAAGGATGGAAGGAAACGAGAGAAAAAGAGAAAGAGGGAAAGAGATGAAAGAGAGGAAGGAAGGAAGGAAGGAAGGAAGAAAGAAAGAAAGAAAAGGAAAGAAGAAGCAAAGAAAAGGAAAGAAAGAAAAGATAGAAAGAGAAGGATTAATGACTACTCTTTCTGCAAGTTGCTCTGGACTATAGTATCTATTAGTCTGGCTACTAGACTCCAATCAAAAAGTCCCCTTCTGGATATACGACAGTGTAAGTGCTGAGTACCAGCCAAAGTTCTAATTTGAGAAGTCAACTTTGCAGCCCTGGGCCATCTCCCAACTGGTAGCTATATTCATCTCCAGAGCTGAGCTATATCATCAGTGATCAAACTACTACAAAAATAAAAGCCATCTTTGCAAAGCCACTGATGAACATGCCAATTATGTATTCTACATGGGAGAATGCACACTGCTGAGGAAAGCACACAATTATAGAAGGGGAGTATTGGAAGGGCCCTGTGGCAAGAGCAGTAGCCTACCTCCTCCCACCGCCTCCTCCCCACAGACACCACCTTGCCCACCTACACCTCCACCCCAGCACATTCTGACAAATTAGGTTCATTTTTCCTTACAAGGCCTTGAGACCTTCCTTGCGATCCGACTCTCTCAGGGGACTAGAGATTCTGACTGTGGGTTATCACTACCCTTCATCTCCTGGGTACAAGGCACCCACCAGGAGCTCCAGACATGCCCTGGTGTTCGGGCCAAGAAGTGTCCCTTGGCTGAATCCACTCGAGGTGTCCTGTAGAATAGCCTCCATTGCTCCAGAAGTAAACTTCACTTTGTTAACTGTGGAATGACTTAGACTTTCTCATTTTGTTCCAACATCCTACTTACACTACCAGAGAAGTTCCCAGAGTCAGGCCCAGCTCAGAACAGGCTCTCAAACCACTCCTCTGCCTAAAAGATAAGTAAACATCTATATCATCAGTTCTCACACTCTTGGACCTCAAAAAAGTCTCTAAAATTACTGAGGACCTCCCTCCCAAAGAATTTCTATTTACATGGC
Organism: Vombatus ursinus; assembly: GCF_900497805.2. Taxonomy (NCBI): domain Eukaryota; kingdom Metazoa; phylum Chordata; class Mammalia; order Diprotodontia; family Vombatidae; genus Vombatus; species Vombatus ursinus. The sequence continues at coordinate 489,485 of NW_020954551.1, read as the reverse complement.
TTTTGCTTATCAATATTTAACATGTCAAGAATGAGTATGTCTTGGTATTGTTATGAAAATAGACCTAGCTCATGGAACCCTGACAGGGTCTTGGGGACTCCCAGGGATCCCTGGACCACATTCTGAAAACTGCCTGTTGATCCAGGCCTTTCAGGAAAGGGCTCTGTCCATACTCATTGCAAAGATCTTTCAGGAATGGATTTGCCTAGTGCCCCCATCAGGAATTGTTTGACAATTTCCTCATCTCAACAGTGAAGATGGCCTTCATTAGGCTCTCCTGCCCATAAAATCCATTTTCTCTGGTTTAATCTTCCATGGGCAAAGAGCAGCTGCCCCGCATGTTCCCTTGTCAGAAGTTCACATACTTGAAAATTACCACTAAATCATCTTTTCATTTGTCCTCCTGTAGAGTCACCAACTTCAATTATCGTCAACCTTTCCACACAAGACCTACATCTTCATACCTCCACTACCATGCTCCTTTTCATTTATCCAAGGGCTCAATAGTGGGAACTTTAAAAACCAATCACATGGATGCCTTTTCTCCCAGTGTGATCTTTATAAACCCTCTATAGGGGCTCAGGGGGCCATCTATAGTCGTGCTGATCTACATCTGGCCACGGGACCCAGATGGCTCCAGAGGAGACAGTGAGGCTGGTGACTTCACAGGGATCTCCCTCACTTAAATCCAATGCACCTGCAAGTTTGAAGCACCAGGGCCTTCCTCCAAGGACTGTCCACCTCTAATCCCTACCTCCCTTTGGAGGTGATCTGCCCACTTCCTTTTTTGCACAAACAAACCCTAGGAGGATATTATCCATATAAATGGATATTATCTTTGACACAATTTCTTATGCACAATTGGTGATAATAACCAATTAGAGCTAGCATTTATGTAGTGATATGAGGATTACAAAGCCCTTTACCAACATCAGATGAAGAAGTTGAGGCAGACAGTGGTTAACTGACTTGTTGAAGGTCACACAACTAGTAAGCATCTGAGGTGGGATTTAATTTAGATTCCTACTCTGAAATGGATTCCTAACTCCTGGTCCAGAGCTCTACCCACTGAGCCACCCAGATGCCTCTAAATATACTGTGGCCTGCTGTTGTCCCTTATCTGCCTCCCAACAATTCCTACACCAGCTCCCATGTTGTATGTATGGACCCCTCAATGAGGACCCCTCTACTCATGTGGATTGTCATCTGCTCTTCCTTTTAGAGTCTGAGAGACTTACCTGGGACCCCAGCGGGGAAGGAGGTAACATACGGCATGTATGTTCCTGAAGACACTGTCAGCAGATCCCCAAACTCGGGCAGGTTCTACCCGCAGGAAAAGCTGCTGACCGACTGTGCTGCTGTCCAAGGACCAGCCGGCCTGAACATAGAGAGGTTCGTGTGTATGTGTCTTATACCTTCTGATTCTCTCTGGCAATAGGACCCTGGAGAGTGGGAAGAACGCTGGATTTCAGGTAGTCAAAGGACCAGGGGCCAGGTCTTGGCTCCATCTCTTGGTACTCTGGTGACCGTAGGCATTTAACCTCTTCCTAATCTGTAACCTGGAGGCAACGATGCCTGGAGCACTGATCTCACAGGGCTGTTGTTGAGACCCAGGGAGATCAGGCACACAATGTACTTTGTAAACCAGAAAGCCTCATCTAAATGTCTGGGTGCTGAAATCATTGTTATCATCACTTAAGGAGTGCTTAATGAATGCTGGATGAATGAACAAATGAACTAATATTCCCACATTTGTCTGTGAGAGTTAATGTTTGCTTGGGGGCTACACAGGCGGTGACTTGGTTCCGTGAATCCCACAGACTTTTGGAGAATGGATCCTCAGGAGCTGTTTGACTGAAGACCTCATGTGGCCTGGAGGACAGTGAGCCAGTCTATGAGTTACTTTGCAATACTTCCCCCAATCCTCCCTCCTTCCCCACTGGGGTCCCAGGCAAGTCTCTCAGACTCTAAAAGGAAGAGTAGATGACAATCCACATGAGTAGGGGATCCTCATTGAGGGGTCCACACGGCAACAAAATCACAGGTGCTCCCCCTCCCCATGCAAAAAAAAAAACCAAAAACCCTAGCTCATGGAACTTTAGAGCTAGGAGGAACCTCATAAATCATCCCGTTTTACAGAGGAAAATATTTGAGACCCAGAAACTCAGGGTGAGTGACTTGTCCAAAGTAACAGAGCAAGGTCACGACAGAGCCAACACTGGCACCCTGCCTGCGCACCACTGTCCAGAGAGGTTCTGCCTGGCTGCTGAGGGATGGCCATCCGACCCCAGACACCGGGAGGCATGCAGAATTGGTTACTGTTTCATCTAGTATAACGTAAGATCCTCAAGAACAGAAACTGTTTCGCTTCTATCCTGGGAGCCCCAGCAACCAGCCTTGTACATAAGAGAGTTTAACAAAGGCTTGTTGAATCTGACAGAATTATTGTCTCCATTTTAGAGGTGAGGAAGTGCCTTGCCCACCATCTTACTGCTATTAATCATGGGAGCCAGGCCTCAGGCCCGCAGACTCTGACACTGGGTCCAGGCTCTGCCCATGACACTTGCCTGCTCTGTCCTTCCTGGCTAGTCCCACTTACCCGGAACCTTTGCATGAAAAAACAACAATAACAAGGCTCCTGGGGCCACTGGGGGCCTGATATCGGCTCTCCCTCTCCCTCTCCCACATCCCAGCAAAAACAAGCCAGCCCTGTCTGGGGGAGGACTTTCTCGTAACATTCTGACGGTGCCCTCCCTGGCTGGTGGAGATAGCCCAACAGTGGATAATGTGGATCATTTTTCTCTCCCCCAAATAGCTGAAATGAGTCCTCTGCAGGAGGGCACCCTATCTGACCACACGGGCCCTGTTCCTGAATGGCCCACAAACAATTCGCCTTCTATTTTACTCATGCCCAAATCGGACAAGAGTCCCTGTTTAAATCTGAAGGCTCTAGTAGACCCTATACTCAAGAAATCTGAACCTGTTTCCAGAGCCTAACCAAGTGGGGAAAGATTCCCATCGCCCAGTAAGCGATCCACACACCCACCTTTTGTTTTCAATTCTCATATTAGTATCAGAAAATGTGATAAGGCACGGAGTGTGGATAAAATAACAGATGTCACACTGGTCGACCAAGGAAGCCAGCTAAAAAAATCTCCCAGGGTAGTAAGAGACTTCGGCACTTGGATGCCACTCAGCTAGGAACGAAGATTCAGGTTCTCTTTATCTCCTCAGCTCTCAGGAACAAGGTCTTTATTTCTTTATGTGTGTACATTAAAACCAGAAATCTCCCTTTTTAAAAACAAAACTCTTCTGAGAACCCATCGAGAAGAGTTGGGGGAAAGAATGGTATTTGTTAGTGCCCAGGAGACACAGAACCACAGACTGGTAGAGCTAAAAGGACCCCAAAGATGGATGGCAAAATGGTGGTGAAATGTTGATTAAAACTGAAAAGGAGGCATATTGGGGGTGACTCATGATGCAACCCCCAGGAAACAGAAACCTCTGCAAGTCAACAAGTATTTACAGAGGGCTTCCTTGGTGTCAGGCACTGTCCTAAGCCCTGGAGATTTTGTTTTTTAACTTATTGTTGAGGGTACAACACGTCCACATGTATGTAGATGTAAACTCGTACAAGCAATTTCAAGAGGAATAAAGTGCTAACGAGCAGGAGGATGGATGAGGGAGGGTTTGATGGAGTGGGAGATCCCTGGGTTGAGCTCTGACAGAAACCTGAGATTCTGTGGGAAGCAGAGGATGTGTTCGAGACAGGAGGCTGCTTGTCAGAGGCATGAAGGAGGAGTGAAAGGCCATGTCCTAGCTGGCCAGTTGGACTGGAATGCAGGATGTGTGAAGGCAGCAATAGTAAAGAACATTGGAAAGGCAGATAGGAGGGAACAAGGAAGGTTGTAGAGCCCATTCCGTTCCAGACAGGAGGTTTAGAAGAATTCAGAATTAGGAAAGGGGATGAGGCTTGTTTTCCTAACACTTGTGTGTATCTGTGGGCAGAAGCCTTAACAATGATGGAGTTCTTCACGCTGAACAATTCAGCTTAATTCAGCAAACGGACACTATGTCTCTGCTATGTGTGTAGAAGGCATCATGCCAAGCAATGGGGACCAGGGCTTAGGAACTATGTGGGCTCTGCCCTCAAGCAGCTTAGGGTAAGTAGAGGGCCTACAACAAAGAGATAATCATGACCCAAGGTGGAATCCCATTAGGGCACAAGACGAATTTGAGAAGGGAGACCAGCACAATGCTTGGCCAACAATATAGGAACTGCCCACCTTATTTCACTGGTATGCAGAACTCCTGGGTGAGCAAAGTCTCTCCACCAACATAGGTTGGCACCTTTTCTGCAGCTTATAGTCTTAACAATCTGTCCAGACCCCTGAGGAGTGAAGTGAGTCAGCAGGTCCCACAGGCCAGGCTTCCTGTGTCGGAGGCTGGCTGCTCACCCTCCCTATCTCACTTGCAAACATACTCTCCAGAAGGATCCCGGACCCTGCCTCGAAACACCATCTCTGCTCTGGTTATTAACATGTGTGTTGGTTCCACTGACCCACTTCAGAAGACACAATGGAAGGATGTGCGTTCTCAACTCAAGTTGGCTGCCATGTTTTATCTTTTGAAACCATGGATGTGTCTAGAGTTCTTGTTCATTGTTTATTTCTTCAAGCACAGGCCATGGTGGCCTTGCTGCCAGTTAGGTAGAAAGGGGGATCCCCACAGAAAGCCCTCCCCACAGATCAGACCCAATGTCCAGAGAAGGGCTGCTCATCACAGATGCCCTCACCAGCCAAGGACGCGCTTTCCTTTGTCTTGGCTGATGATGTTGCTAATGAAAACAAGTCTTGTTTCTCCAAAAAATTCTACCTTGTTGCTTTCTGTCTTATTCAATTTCTCCATCCTTTCTGCATCCCAAGCCAGCAATCTCCTTGCTCACTGGACGCATGAGGTCTAGTGGGGTGGACGCCACCTCTGTTCTCACAGGCTCTGTCAATAGAGAGCGGGTCCTGGCTGGAAAGACTCCAGACAGGGGCTGGCCTGCAGCCTCCCTGTCAGGAGTGGTTCAGCGCCAGAAGGGCTGCAAGGGGATAACGTCTAAATTCACAGAGGCTCTGAAAGGTGATATATGAAATGGTAAAGGGTGCGCTGATCTGTCTCAGCGGGCTAGGGCCCCACACTAACGAAAATCACAGAGCTTTGAAGGACTGCATTACACCAATGCCTTTGTTCTAACTTTCTCTTTTCAAAGAAATTCCGGGAATACAGTACCTGCCATGTAATGTGGAAAGCAAGTTCCTGCCATAAAAGGTTTTGGGAATTAAAGCACTGTTAGCCTCATTCCTCACTGGCTTGACAATATCCAAAGTCCTGCCCACCCTGGTACAAGTGGGCACATCTTTATCCTCAGATAACTTCTATTTTCTTAAAGACCTAAGAAAAGCATCTATTGCAGCTCATTGGTCTCCCAGTTTCCAAATACAAACATATGTTCTGGATACTATTGTTATTTTCAGATAAGCTTCAAATTTTATGCTCCCTCCTTTTAAATCGACTTGTACAGTAGACCTTAATTTAAGGATTATTGAGAAAAACCACAAATATATGGGACTTTTATGCTGCTTGGTTTCCCAATGTGTTCTCAGCTTTCCATTCCTTCCCCAAAATTTGAAATTTTATTTCTAGATAGAGGGAAGGAATGCATTGTACCTTTGAGATTCACCTGATTTTCAAAATAAGGTTATTAGCAGTTAATATAAGTGCAGATGCAGAGTATTTCTAGGGGAATTCAGTCACTAAGACAGTCCTAAATGAGAAAATGTTGAAAATGACTGGTGAAGGCCTAGGAGAAAGCTTTCTTATAGAGAATATCTTCTCTCTGTGATAAGCTGAGGAGCTTATCACAGGGTTAAAAATAGCAGCAATAACAATAATTCTAGTTTCCCACAAGAATCCCATCTGCTCTGAAGTATGTATCCGTGGAAGGACTTAGATTTCACCTGGAGAAGACATACCGTCCAGCTGGCAATGAGCTGGCAATGAGCTTCCCATCCTGGACACGTCCCTCTCGCTGACTCTTCTGTGATGGAACCCCAGCTCCTTGGCCTCTCTGTTCACAAGTTTCTCTTTATCGGATGGATAAGGGAACTTGAAGTACTCCATGGCTTACAGAATCATGTCTGTATTTATTCTGAATAGAGAAGTGGAATAAAACACCAGCTCCCTGGGCTGGTCCCAGCCTTCCTTTCCTGTCTTAGCTACACTGCCTGCTGTCATTCCTCTGACCTCATTCTGCTACGACCCAATGAGACGAGCAACTCTGGCCAGATGTCATCCTGCCCGTCTCCAGCCTGCACCTCTTCTTCTGAGGCCCAGGCCAGGCAGCACTTCCTTCTCCTGGGAAACCTTCGTGGTCCTCCTCCATCCCTCCCTCAGCCCTACCTGGATTTAGGAGCTTAAATTAGAATCGAAGGGCAGGTGCTATTGTTGGTGCCATGGCCCAGGAATACGGGGTAACTGGAGTCTCCCAGAGCATGGAAAGGCTCAGAGTTCTTTGCTGAAGACTAAGCCTCTCACACGGCTTCACAGCCACACTTCTGCTGGCTAGTCTTGGGGACCAGGGGATGGAAGGATTAGAGAAAGGATTTCAGTAGAATATCACATCCTCAGAGGGCAGGAACCACATGGTTGTTGTCGCCATATATCCAGCACAAGGCACTGGGCCTGGCCCATCAGAGACCCTGAATAAATGTCGTTGGGCTACACTAGCTTTAAGTAGGAGCTTTCCCCGATGTTACACAATCAAAATTCATGATGTAGTCCATGGGTTCATTCATATATCAGTGCTGCCACTGGACCAGCAAAAGGGAACATTCCCTCTCCCTGAAGGAGCAAATGAGCCTCAGCCCTGCTCAGGACTGTCCAGAAAGCTGAAGTGGCCACATCTGCATGGGGTTTGATCAGCAGAAATGGCCTGCTAACAGTAACCCAATGGGACACACATCCCTGTCAGGGCTGTCTGAGCTTGCTAGCATGGCCTACACAGCCCCAAAGCTACACATTTCACACTATATAATTTCAAAACACCTGCAGCAAATGTGGTTTCTAACAGAATATTAGCAGGCAGTCTAAGGACTGGCTTACCCTTAAATGGAATGAAAGTTTCTAAAATAAGCAAATTTAGAAAAAGACCAGGATAATTAGAAGCTAAAAAAACTTACTATAACAGTATAACTATTTCTAGGATATCCCTTTTCCCCCAATCATACAAATTTGTTTCCTATTTGTATCCATCCTTCATGGCATTGAACTAAATATGTTCTTAGTTAAATCTAAAAAAACAAGTTATATCATTTGAAAATAAAACCATTCTCTCTTCTAAGTGAGAAGAGATTTACAACAGAAGAACTAATCTACCAAAAAACATTTTATAGAGCTAGAAAAAATAATATCAAAATTCATCTGGATGAACAAAAGGTCCAAAATGTCAAGGGAATTGATGAAAAGAAATGCAAGGGAAGGTGCCTTAGCCATACCAGATCTTAAATTGTATTATAAAGCAGTAATCATCAAAACTGCTTAATATTGGCTAAATGGAGTGGTGGATCAGTGGAACAGGTTAGGTATGCAAGACACAGTAGTCAATGACTATAGTAATCTACTATTTGATAAACCCAAAGACTCCAGCTTCTAAAAACTGCTGTGAAAAAGTGAAAAATATTATGGCAGAAACTAGGCACAAACCAACTTCTTACATCATATACCAAAATAAAGTCAAAATGGGTACATGATTTAGACATAAAGGCTGATACCATAAGCAAACTAGGAGAGCAAGGAATAGTTTACCTGTCAGATTTATGGAGAACAGAAGAATTTATGACCAAACAAGAGATAGCAAACATTATGAAATACAAAATGGATAATTCTGATTACATTAAATTGAAAAGTTTTTGTACAAAGTCAATGCAACCAAGATTAGGAGGGAAGCAGAAAACTGGGAAAGAATTTTTACAACCAGTGTCTTTCATAAGGGCCTCATTTCTAAAATATATAGAGAACTGAGTCAAATCTATAAGAATACAAGTCATTCCCCAATTGATAAAAGGTCAAAGGATATGAACAGACAGTTTGCAGATAAAGAAATTAAAGCCATCCATAGTCGTATGAAAAAATGCTCTAAATCACTATTGATTAGAGAAATGCAAATCAAAACAACTCTGAGGTACCACGGCACACCTATCAGATTGGCTAACATGACAAAACAGGAAAATAATAAATGTTGGAGAAGATGTGGGAAAATTGGAACACTAATGCATTGTTGATGGAGTTGTGAACTGATTCAACCATTTTGGAGAGCAATTTGGAACTATGCCCAAAGGACTATAAAAATGTGCATATCCTTTGACCCAGCAATACCACTTCTAGGTCTGTATCCCAAATAGATCATATAAATGGGAAAAGGACCCACATGTACAAAAAATATGTATAGCACATCTTTTTGTGGTGGCAAAGAATTGGAAATTGAGAGAATGCCCATCAGTTGGGGAATGGCTGAACAAGTTGTGGTATATGAGTGTAATGGAATACTATTATGCTATAAGAAATGATGAGCAAGTAGACTTCAGAAAAACCTGGAAAGACTTATATGAATCGATGTTGAGTAAAATGAGCAGAACCAGAAGAACATTGTACACAGCCACATTATATGATGACTAACTTTGACAGACTTAGCTCTTCTCAGCAATCCAAGGATCTAAGACAATTCCAAAAGACTCCTGATGGAAAATGCTATCCACATCTAGAAAAAGAACTATGGCATCTGAATGCAGATGGAAACATATTATTTGTTCTCTCTCTCTCTCTCTGTTTGTTTCTTCTTTCTGGTGGTTTCTCCCATTGGTTCTAATTCTTCTTTACAACATGACTAATGTGAAAATAGGTTTAATATGAATGTATATGTAGAGCCTACATCAAATTGCATGCTGTCTTGGGGTAGGGGGAAGGGAAAGATGGGGAGAAAATTTGGAACTCAAAATCTTATGGAAGTGAAAGTTGAAAACTAAAAATAAATACATAATTTTTTTTAAAAAAAGGAAGAGAGAAGACGTAATCACTCAGGAAAATGCTCACCTTTCAAAAAAGCTGTCAAGAAAGGGAGAAAGTTTCTGTGTACCACCAAATGGCTCCAGGAACACACCTACTTCTCCAGAGTTCACCTTCTGCCCAGGTAACACACCAACTCCTCAACCTCTACAATGCTGTCACATGTAGTGAGACAGTCAGTTCCTCACAAAGGTGCTAAGCCCAAACAGTTAACAACATGTGACAACAATGTACAACAGGACCAGAATCCCAAGGGGCCCCCATGGCCCCTAAGTCCAATCTGACTGAGAAGACAGCTCTGCCGCACACCTGACGAGATCGCTCAGCCTTTCCTCTAAGACCTCAAGGAAGCAGGTGCCCACCCAGAACCTCTGAAGGAGCCATTTCTGCTCTGGGATCACTCAGATCACTAGGCAATGTTTCCTGACATTGACCAGTTCCATCTGTTGTCCATGGTTCTGCCTTCTGGGACCTAGAGGAACAGATCTGATCCCTCCTTCATATAATGGCCCTTTGGATGCTTGAAGACAATTCTCATGTCCCATAAGTCTTCTCATCCAGGCTGAATGCCCTCAGGCCTTTCAGCCTTGCCTCTTATTTAGTGCTTCCTATAAGCAGATGCTTTGTGCCAACACCCACTAGTCCAGTCTCAAGGCTAGCTAGTGGGAGCCCCCCAGTTCTTTCTTTGTATATTTAAATAAAACGTAAAACATAATTTTTCCTTTTTTTTCTATTTAATCTGACATAGGAAGGCTTCCTCCATGTGATCACAAAGAGTCAGCACAGATAGTTCAGGCCAAAGTGACTTCATTTTCTTTTTTGATGGGGTTACTAACCTGGCAATTCAGGGGAATTCCACAGAGAGTTTTAACAAAATTTAACCAAGTGTTGGGTAGAATATCTCATTCTATTCTCTTGGAAAAGCTGGAGAGATGTGAACTGGCCAATAGTACAATTACATGGCTTCAAAACTAGTTGAATGATATGACTGGACTTAGGAAGGAAGTCATCAATGGTTTGATGACAACTTGGAAGGAGGTCTCTAGTGGAGTGCCCCAATGACTTGTGTTTGGCTTGGTGCTATTAATATTTTCATCAGTGATTTGGATAAAGGCATAGACGGTATGTTTATCAAATCTGCAGATGATTCACAGCTGGAAGGGATAGCTAACAAACTAGAAGCCAGATCATGGTAGGTCAGAAAACTGCGCTGAACCTATTAAGATGCAATTTGACAAAGATACATAACAAGTATATTCAAAAATGACTCCACATGTACAATAGAGAGTTGTAGTTAAATTTGAAAAGGATCTGGGGTGCTCAGTGGAGTATAAGGTCTATATAAGTCAATAATATGGAATGCTAGCCGGGAAAGCTACCAACCATGCTCTTGGGAGGAACTGAGAGGCAGAGCTCCCAAGAATAAGACTGAGTCCCACTCCAGGTGACCCTAGCCAATCCATCTCGGGAGGTAAAGGGCCTGACCTGAGTCCAAAGTATATGAGAAGGAAGGCTCTGAGGACATTTAGCACAGAAAAAGAGAAGGAAATGGGCAAAGAGCCATGGTCTGGAAGAGGGAATCGTTCTGTGTGGTCCCAAAGGGAAGGACCTTCAGGTTCTGGGGAAGGAAAAGTGTCTCAACAATCAGCCTGACTCCAAAGTGCAACGGGCTGCTCCAGGAGGCAGGCATCCCCCCCCACTGGAGGTCTACAAGCAGGGGCTCAATGACCCCTTGTCAGCGTGATTGGAGTGGGTGGGATTGCAGATACAGGTTGGAATAAATGCTTGTTTTTTTTTTAATCAATTTATTTTGAAATATCAACAACCACTTCCATAAGCTTTTGAGTTTTAAATTTTTCTCCCCCACCCCAGACGGCACACAATCTGATATAGGCTATACATATACATTCCTATTAAACATATTTTCACATTAGCGATGTTGTACGTAAGAATTAGAACCAATAGAAGGAATCACCAGAAAGAGGAAACAAAACACAACAAAGAAAAAAAAATAGCTAATAGTATGTTTCCATCTGCATTCAAATTCCATAGTTCTTTCAGAATAAATGCTTGTTGAATGAATGAATGAATAATCACTAACGATACTTCCAGTGCTGGAATTCTATGGGGCCTCTTCCCAATGTCCCTGCCTCTATTAATGAGGTTACCACAATATCCCCAGCTGACTCTTTCTTCTCAGTCACCATGCCTTCCAGATTCTTCCTTCAAAATAACTCTCCTGCACGTCTCTCCTCCCTGCACCTGGATGACTGCAGGGGACTTCTGGCCCCAAAGCCAGGCTATAATCTACTGCCATCATGCAAAGTCCTTGCCAATCTCACCCTCTGCTTCCTGCGAGGACACCAGTCCAATCAATCCCTTGCTCTTCACACACACAAACACACAAACATACATATACTCTCACACAGATTCACACACTCACACACACATACACACTCACACTCATACACTCACACACATGCACCGCCTCTGCTGATGCCTTTCCTTGGGAAGCCTCCTCTCAGTTCATGAAAAGTCTAACCCTTTCTTCAAGTCTCCTTTTAGGCCTTCCCTCAAGGGCTAAACCTTGCCCTGTTGCTCACAATCCCTTGATATTTGTAGCTGACAGATACTGCCTCACACAGTTATGCTTCTTTATATGTACACTCATTGACACTGCCAAGTAAACAGCAAGCTTGTGGAGGGCGGGGACCCCATCTCATGCTTCTCTGGGCCCCCTGGGGACAGACGAGTTCCCCCACGCTTCAGGCTGGGTCCAGGGGCTGGCATGTCTGCTCCTTGAGGGCAGGCCTTTGGCTTTGCCCCTTTCCTAGCACCCACAGACCTTTGCACAGTGCCCGGCACACGACAAGCCCTTCACAAATGCTTGTTGACTAACTCACTGGGGAGAAGCCGCAAAGAGACAAACCAAGAGTTGATGTCAGGAGAGATTCCTCATGATGAGCTGCCAGAGGCAGAAGGGGCTTGGTGTCACCCAAGATCTTGGGGCGAAGGCTGGCTGGGTGCAGCGGAGTGTGTTACAGGCACAGGGGGCGGGGCTGCTGACGTCCCCTCCAAAGAGCAGACAAAGTGCTGGACCGGAAGTCAGGGAGGCCTGAATTCAAATCCTAACACCCACCCAGCTTTCTAACACTGAACATAGCCTCAGTTTCCTGATCTATAAAGTGGCGATAATAATAATACTTACCGTCACAGGGTTGTCATGAGGATCAAAAGAGATAGCATAGGTAAAGCACTCTGCAAACTTTAAAATCCTATGTAAATGGGGCAGCTAGGTGGTGCAGTGAATAGAGCTCTGGCTTTGGAGTCAGGAGGACCTGAGTTCAAATCCAGCCTCAGACACTTAACACTTACTAGCTGTGTGACCCTGGGCAAGTCACTTAACCCTAGTCGCCTCAATCCAAAAAAAAAAAAAATCCTGTGTAAATGTGTACTGTTTATTATTTATGGCAAAAGGGATCGAACTGGGATAGCATTCTGGGGAGGGCCAAGAACCCAGAGCCTCAATAAGGATTTGGAGGAATGGATCTTCTTTAAAAAGGGAATGGGAGTGGGAGATGGGGGGGGGGCGCAGCTAGGTGGTGGATAGAACACCAGCCCTGGAGTCGGAAGGACCTGAGTTCAAATCTGGCCTCAGACACTTACAATCTGCTACTTATACAGCTAGAGTGACCCTGGGTAAGTCATTTAACCCTGACTGCCTCCAAAAAAAAGAAAGAAAGCCATACACATATATGTATATATAGACATATAGTTATATAGAGATACAGACTTTTAGATCATTTCATTTAGCCAATAAAGTTTTTCACAATACTTTTATGAGTATTGTTATAACAAGGAATGTTGAGATTTCTCTTGGTGAAATTTGGTCTTAAAAACAGGAAGCTGTGTTTGGCTGAAAGTCAACAAATCTGGTATCCCAAAAGGTCTAAATTCCTTGCAAAGTCTAAAAAAGAAAACAACCAACCAACCCACAATAGCAGTTTTCTGAGTTTTCCAATCCATATACTTTTCATGATTCTTTGGCTTTCTAATATGGATTTCATTATAACCATATACTGGGGAAAGTGGATGATAAATACCATTAGCTATCAAATCTAAATTAGGTTGGGGTGGAAATTAGACCAGCATCTGTAAAGGGCTTTAAAAATACTAATATCAACTTTGCTTCTTTCCCCTTCTTGGCAGGAACATCTGTCCTATGTTTCAGCCATCTCATGATTGCCTAAATGAAGCTTAAGGAACAGTCCTATAGAATCACGTTGGGCTCTAATGAATCATATTCTGTCTCACGTAGAATGAAAAGAAGCTGGAATCATTTCTCAAGGCAAACAATGACTACTAAATTGGTAACAAATGCTCCTTGGCTAGGCCAAGTCTTCTGATAAGGAGAACTTTCATCCCAAAATAAAATAAAACTATATCTTAACCACTTTTATGATGTTGCCCTTGATGCAATATATTTGAAGTTCACGCTTGAGTTCAGTCAAATAGTTTTAACTCTGACTCACCCAGTGTCAGCCACTAATGGAGGTACTTAATAAGAAATGCATACAGAGCTTTTCGGTTCCGTGTTGAGAAACACAGGAGCCTTGTCCTCGGAGCTCCTGGCTAATAAACCGGCTGATGCGATCAAGAAGGCTTTAGATCAAAAAGAGAACCGAAGGGAAGAGCCACCCCCATCTCTCCACCAGTCCGGACGCCCCAGAGAGTAGCAAGTACAATATGGAGAGAACAACAGTAAAGAAAGAAAATCATTTATAGGGCGTGATATCCAAGAAGAGAGGCCGCAATGCAACCCAAGCTGTCGGGAAGTTTCGCAGAAATGTACTCAGGATAAAAAGACATCACTCAGTGAGCCGAAGCCTTAATGCAAGGAAGCACATTCAACCTCAGAGTTATGAGTCAGATGTAGTTGGAAGAAACACACAACTACGGCATCTGGCCCCAGACGGGAGTAGAACTGGGGAGAGAGGCAATGGAGGGGTGCTGTCTATTAAGAAACTTTCTTAATATGAGGAGGTTTGGGAAGCAGAAAGGGAAAGCATCATGAAAGGACCATCCGCCAAAAATCGCCTCTCGTGGCCCGCTGTGTTGTGGCCATAAGCGTGGGTCGCCCAACACTATGTCAGCAGAGAGTGAGCTTCTGTCAGGTTGGCTGGGGAACTTACGGACAACAGCCCCACCAGATGGGAAGGCATGGCTGGGCTGCCATCTGCGATGGTGAGAGGGAACATCCATGGTAAGGAGATCACAGCTGGACCGGCACATCTGAACACAAACATTAACTTAACCGTCTGATGACAAAGGAGTGGACATGATGTTGGAAGATATGATCTATGCTGATAATGCCATTCTCACCACAAACCAAACCAGAATACAAAAGGAATTTGGAGCCCAACGAAAAGATATCTTCTCCTTCAAGATGCAAAAAATGGCACTGGGGAAGTAAGTTTCGTGAGGCAGCAAAAGCAAAAAAAAAAAGAAGCATCAATTCCTGGGTCGTCGGTCGTTTTGTCTTTGCAGAGCTCACGATGAGCATGAGTAAGGGATGGAAGTTTCTAGAAGGCAGATGCAGTTGATGCTCCAAAATCTGTGACAGAGGATAAAGAAGTTAGGGGATGGGACAAATTCCTCCAAACTAAGTACAGTTTCATATCTGGTGATTTCAGTGTGAAGATGAGAATGAGGGAAGATGAGGAGAAAAGTTAGAAGACATGAAATAGCAGAAAAAGAGACCAAAGTCATAACCTGCTCAAAAGACACATGCCTTTACATGAAAGATACGTCTTCCAGAAAGGGAATCGGAAGGCACTGGACATGGTGAACACTGAAAAAGATCACACACACAAAACGAAATCAACTATACCTTAACAGGAAATGCCTAGTTACTGATGTGGGTCTTGTATAGTCAGAACATCAATGAGCTACAGTAAAGCTCAAAATCAACATCAAATAAGAAGAGAAGATTGTGAACAATCACAACAGTTCCAACCAGAAAGATGGAAATGAGGCATCGATGCCCCAAACCGAGATAAAGGCAAAGATCGCCACTGCTGCCTGCAATCGTTTACCTGATTACCTGGTTGGCCAAAACAAAAAAAGGCAAGATGAGAGGTTGATCACAAAGATTATAATTCAAGATTATAAAATAGTTTCCAGAAGGGAGAGAGCCCTCAAACCACTTTAGCCAGCAAAAACTTGACTGACTGTCCCCCAAAGTGAGAAAGCAGAAACGTTTAAGAATACAAAAGCAATTTTAAGACATTAAGGAGGGGAGTGAAAGAGTACAAGCATTACCACTTTACAACACCAAAGAGCAAAGTCGGTGGAGACAAGTCTACAGAAAATTTGGTGCAAGACTGAAATGAACCATGTCAACTCGAGAGCATTGCCAGCTGAAACTGTCAGGGGGAGAAAAAGCAGCCATAACATGGAAGACACTCATCAACATTTCTTTAACAATCTCTTTTCATTATCCTTGACAGAAAACCACTGCATTTGGACAATAACAGCTGAGTCTGGTATATTAAAAAGAGAGAGAGAGAGAGAGAGAGAGAGAAAGAGAGAGAGAGAGAGAGAGAAAGAGAGAGAGAGAGAGAGAGAGAGAGAGAGGAAACACAAGGGAAGATGAACTTGGAAATGATATCTGTACTCGAGACCACAGAGGGTACATCCTGGGACCACTTTATAATCTCCCTTAGGGATGGGAAGAGCCCAAAAGAATGGGGAGAAAATGGCAGGTGACATTCACAGACACAAAGGGAGACCAAATGGCCACTAACTTACATGCCTGTGCACTGACGGCATTCTTGATAAAAACAGGAGAAGGGAAGAGACAAGTTTCCAAAAGGGCTGTCCCCTCCCCTCCATGGCCAATGACATCCCCATCGTCATATGGCAGGCTGAAAAGTGCAGAGAACGCTAGATACCACTGTGCTGATTGTGTGTTGGCTACAAAATAAGGCATTTGATGTGGTCATGCAAAATGAAGCCTCAGAGGACATCCTGTGGGACCCTCAGTGAGCACACATCTCTCCGTTTTATGCCTTTGTTCACCAGAGCGTCATTGAACAAGGTTATCTCTGGGCTTGCATTACCCCCATTTTACAGATGAGAAAACTGAAGCTGAGAAGGTGGGTAACCTCATGCAAATGCACTGAGATGGAAAATGGAGTGGAAAGTTTAGGGGTCACCTGGTTGGCCATAACAAATAAGGCAAGAAGACAGATTATGTGAGGTAAAAATGGAAAAGTAGGTTTGAAGAGGGCCTTAAATACCAGCCAAGCTCAGGACTTTGCATTTTATCCCAAAGGTAAAAAGGAATCTGGGCTATAGCAGTATTCTGAAGCCACCTGATCCTTCCTGTCTGGAGGATCAGAGGGCTCCTGAATGGTTCCAAATCTCTTCCAGGAGGCACTGCAAAGCTCTATGGCTTGATATGATCACCATAATGCCATCTACAATAAGAACAACAAAACCATCCGGAGAACCACAGTAATCCATCGAGAATCTGTCTCCAATCTGCATTCTGAGTTCAAATACAGAGGGAGGGAGGTCCCTTAGCAAACAGACGTCTCTCCAGTTACGCCTCATCTTTCTGGTCTGAGGGATGTCAAATCGGAGTATTTTGGCCATTACAATCTTGGAACAGTTTTGATACAGAGATGGGAGATATCTTATTAGAAGACAGCACTGAAGGCTTACAGTTTTGTTCTACCAACTCGCATGTTATTTCATCATCAACAAACAGTAAGCAGAGTAGGGTGCTGTATTACCAACATCCTTCAGCCAACTACGGAATGAAACATTTTGGTACATTTGCAATCATAAAGATATGGGTTACTAATTTCCTCAATTCAAAGCTGGACAACCCTAATAAAGTTTGCACAGATAGAAAAGTAGTTACATAGGCCGATCGTTATTAATATTCCAATGGCCACTTCTTTTTCATGGCCATTATCCCCATTTCACTAGTTTTAATAAGGCTCCAGATTTGGTATCTTTTTCTCCTTCAGCTAATTACTCACCCAACTGTACTGCACTGAACACAAATCTCCTCTACCCAGGACGCTCCTGGTACCACTGAGGTCCTTCGCCATCTTCCTTCTCCTTAGTGATATTTCCACCTCTTCTCTAAGACGGGAATAATCCTTGGATAGTGTGACTCTTCTAATTAATGAAGTTAGCACAATAAGTGCCAAAAGGGGAAAAACAGCAACTCTAGATAAGATCCCAGAACACAGACCGTTTGCACTAGCAGTGACCTTCAAGGTCAAACCCTTCTCACTTTACAGATGAGAAAGTGAGGTCCAGAGACCTGAGGTCACCCAATAAGGTAATGGTGAAACCAGGACTCAAACCCAATGACTCCTCTTTCCACTCTCTTGAGGGGAAATGATAGAATCATAGATTTCAGAGCTGGAAGGAATCTCAGTGAGTCCAGCTCCCTAATATGACGGATGAAGAAACTGAGACTGAGTTAAAGTAACTTGGCCAAAGACACAAGGTGTCTAAGGTGGAAATGCCACACAACATCCAAAGAATCAACAATGCTGCGCTTTCTAACATCACCACTGCCTCTGTTTATTTCAAAGACTCAGCTTCATCCAAAAAAGGGGAAGATATTTCTCCATAGACTCAATTTTTCCAATGGTAACTTGACTTACAGTGTATTGGCTACACAATCTTGAGCATCACCTCAAAGACATTAGACTAATGTTTTTTAGGCTGCACAGGATTTACCAGGTGCCCTCTTACCACGGATGACACAGGCCCCTGGTTTAGGAGGAAGGAGGATTCTGTCTCCTAATCAAGTGCTCCCAGATCAAAGTAAGATCTCCCAAGCACAAAATGAGTAGGTAAGATAAGCGTCCTTTGTTGACCAGTAAATGAATGTAATTAGGAGAATCTTTCATTCTTCAGGACTTTGTAGAGCCCATCACCTCTGGATGAGGGAGGACTGGCCACACACCCTCCATCCAGAGTGAGAAGGCCTGCTCCTCATCCATATCCTTCCTTAAATCCTCCACAGAAGGTCCCCCCAGACAACGGCAGCCCTCTTCTGGTGATTTAAGTGGCACAGAGGATGGTATGCCATGCCTAAAGACCTGAGTTCAAGTCTGGCCTCAGCCGCCTATCAGCTGTGTGACCCTGGGCAAGTCAACCAATCTGTCTGCCTTGTAAAATAGGACTAACGATAGCATTTACCTCCTGGGTTGTTGTGAGGATCAAATAAGATAATAATTGGAAAGCACCTGGCATAGTGCCTGGCACACAGTAAGCACCCTATAAATGCTAGCTATTATTCTTATGATTTTAATATTTCAGAGGGACCAGGGCAGCACTCAGAGAACGTAACCATTCCTCCTCACTCGGGCTCCATGACCAGTCCCCTTCTTTCCCTAATCTTGTATGTGCTGACTCCGGTAGGTCCCCTGGATCCTTTCCACCTCCATAGCAATGATGCTGTATTAGTTATAGGCTCTGTTTCAGGCAGCAGAAACGGATGGGCCCATTGGACTTCCAATGACATTTAAAAGAGCTTTTTGGGAAAAAAATAAAACCTAA
This sequence comes from Vombatus ursinus, assembly GCF_900497805.2. Classification (NCBI taxonomy): domain Eukaryota; kingdom Metazoa; phylum Chordata; class Mammalia; order Diprotodontia; family Vombatidae; genus Vombatus; species Vombatus ursinus. The sequence goes on along the minus strand of NW_020954551.1, from coordinate 470,786 downwards.
TTTAAGGCCATATTACCAAGCACTAATTTTAGAAAGTATCTGTGTGTGTGTGTGTGTGTGTGTGTGTGTGTGTGTGTGTGTGTGTGT
>NW_020954551.1:292202-470689 GCF_900497805.2 Vombatus ursinus | reverse complement strand
TGTGTGTGTGTGTGTGTGTGTGTGTGTGTGTGTGTGTGTGTGTGTGTATGTTTTTAAAGCAGTCAGGCATAAGCTGAACACATTAAAAGACCAGATTAAGCGTTTGGGGAAAATAAAGATTAGAAAACATTTTCATTTGTACACAACAAGGCTATTGTATCCCATGTGCAAACCCTGTTTCTAAACCCCTCCCCTGGCCAAGATCTCCGGTGCCACCCTGAGCCAGCCTAAGATCTGGCAGCACTAAGCGCCCTGGGGCCATCCTCCTTTCCTGCCCCCTCCCCTTCTGCACTTTTTTCTACAGTTACAAGATAAGGCCCATGCAGTGAAATCACATGTTCCTTGGGAGGTTAACAGGATCCCTCCCCATGAAGTGCCCTGACCACAGAAGGCATAGGAGGTGGAGAAGGGGGAGAGGGAGGAGCAGGAGGAGGGGGAGGAGGAAGAAGAGGAACTCAAATCTAATTTGGTTGCCTGATGGCTTTTTTAGTCCAAATGGCTTCTGAGACACAATTGCCTGAAACCAAGTTAGAGGAAGGCCTTCTCCACTCTCTTTTTCCCTTCCCTTCTCTTCTCTCTCTGACTCTAAATGTCTCTCTGTCTCTGTCCACACACACACACACACACGCACACACGCGCGCGCACACACACACACACACACATTGCTTTTACAAAAATGGTCCATTTTACATAAAACATCAAAAGACACTTGTCCTTGAAGCTGCTACTTAAAAGCGCTGACATAAATTAGTCTATCCATAATCTTCCTTGTCTGTATTCATCTGCATAGGCACGTTTGAAGTGAATTTCCACATATGCTCATTTATACAGACTCACCGAATTTTAGAACTGGGATGGACCCTCAGGGGTCATCTGGTCCAACCCATCCCCACAAGGGAACCCCCCACTGGGGTACACCTGACGAGGGCTCATCCGGCCTACTTCCTGGGCTGGCCCATTCCACTTTGGGGTTGGAGTTGGGGTTGAGGAAGGGGCTTACATCCAGCCTAGATTTATTTCTTTCCAACACTGACCCTGTGCTCTTCTTTTTGTCCTCTAGGGTCAAAAAGAACAAGTTTAAGCCCTCATCCATCTGACAGTTCTTTGAAAAACTTGTGGACAGACATGTACCCATCCAGGCCTTCCCTTCTCCAGGCAGCCACACCCAGTTCCTTCAGTCCGTATCATAGGGATTCAAGGTTCTTTACCCTCTTGGTTGTCTTTTCTTTCTTTTTTTTTTTTTTAAGTTTTTTTTAATTTTTTTTTTTTAAGCAATTGGGGTTAAGTGTCTTGCCCAGGGTCACACAGCTAGTGAGTGTCAAGTATCTGGTCTGAGGCAGGATTTGAACGCAGGTCCTCCTGACTCCAGGGCTGGTGCTCTATCCACTGCACCACCTAGCTGCCCCCCTGGTTGCCTTTTCTGAATGCACTCATTTTTATCAGTGTCCTTCTTAAACCCAGAACCAAACCCAATGCTTCAGATGTGATCTGACCAGGCCAGAGAGCAGTGTACCCATCACTTCCTTCTTCCTGGAGGCTCTGTCTCTCTTACCCTTTCCACTTTTGACCACAATCCCTCAAGAACAATGCATGAATGCTGAAAGAATTGTTAAGTTCATAGCACACTTATGGGGCCAGTGAAGATGAGGTTCCATCTTGAAATAGACTAGAAGCTACTTAGAATTCATCATATCTCTCTGTATCCCCAGAGCCTTGCACGGGGCCTTGTATGCAACAGATGATTATAAAATGTTTGCCGAAATGAAATGATGTTTTAAATTAGGTTGAAGAAAAAAAAGGCTCAAGTTTTCCCACCTACTCTATTTTGATGCCACTGATAAAGCCAAGATAGATGATCTGCTAGAATATGAATCTTGCATGCCATAGCACTTGGCACATTGAGGGGTAGAGTGCTGGACTTGGGAGTCAGAAAGACTTCACTATGTAACCCTGGGCAAGTTATTTAACCTCTTAGCCTCAGTCTCCTCACATGCAAAATGAGAAGAAGAATAATAGCACCAGCTTCACAAGATTTGTGACAAGGATCAAAAGAATTAAAAATCATACAGTGCTTTGCAAACCTTAAAAAACTGTATAAATGCCAGCTATCTCAAGTCCATAGCAAGGCTAGAATGTGACCCCAAAATTGTTATTTTTAGAAAGATTGGTACTTAAAACGCCACTAGTACAGCTCAGAATTCTGCCCAAGTGGGTCAGTCTGGATCCTATCCAAAGGGGCCTATTTACTGTAATACCAAAAAGGCTTCACCTCTAAGGTTGTTGTCAACCAAGGCACTCGAAAGATGAGAGGGAGAGCTGAGCATATTAAACATTCATTTAGTCCTAGGGAAGCCCAGGCCCTGCCCAGCAGATTTATGGTAAACATTCACGTCCACATCACATTCCTTATGGTAGGAATGGCAAGGTTTGTTTTAAAGCTAGAAAAAAAAAGTAGCCAAGAAAAATGTCCAACCCCAAACAACCACATGAGTTTTTCATTCCTCTAAGAAGCAATTTTTAGTCTATCTGGGTTTGGATCCATAATCCATACAAGCTCAAAAGTTAAACAATTCTGGTTTGAAGCAAATTAAAAATTTCCCCCAACAATTGCTAAGTACGAATGCTTCCTTTTCCACTGCAACCAGATCAAATTAAAGCTACAGGCCACATTGACTGTAACATAATCAAAGGTTACCCACAGGGAATACGTGGCATGGACACACTGTATTTTTAATAATTTTCTCCCCAAAGATCAACAACACAAAGACCACAACTTGGAGCTTAATCAACCCATGTTTGGGATACATCAAGTTACACTCGTTCAAAAGGATATTCAGTATTCAGAGACAAAGTATAAATAGTTCCATCATGCTTAAAAAGAAAAATGTATTCTCTTTTTCTTTCTGAACTTCTTATAACCAAACGAATCCTGGAAGTGAATGACAGGATGGAAAGGAAAGAATTCTTAAAGGCATACCACCCTGTAGGTAATGGTGAAGGGCCTTGGGCTCAAGCCAAAAAAGGATTAGTTGAAGGCAGTGGAGATAGTCAGCTTGGAGACGCGAAGATTTGGGGAGGGCACAGAATTAAATCATCAGTTTAAAGCTGAGAAGGACCTCAGAGGTTACTGAGTCCAACCACTTTGTTATAAAGATGAGCAAACCGAGACCCCAAGAGGTAAGGTTAGCTGCCTGTGCTCTCACGGGTATTCAGAGGCAGAGGCAGGATTCAAACCTGGGGCCTCTGAACCCATATCCCGGGCATTTCTTTCTGCTCTGAGGTCTGCTATCCCAGGACAGCAGTCTTCAAGTAACTGAAGCGCCGCTTCACAGAAAAGAGGTTAAAGACATTCTGTTTGGCCCCAGCAGACAAAACTAGGAGTGAAGAGCAGAAACTACCAAGATGGGCAATTAGTCTCTGCATTCCGTGACTCACTGTCACTTTGGTTTACAAAGTGACATTATTCCCAAGATCTCCAAGGGCTAACAGACAGTATTTTATTAAACTTGCAAACATACCTCTGAACTAGATATAGAGGTAAAAAATTACCTTTCAAGACTACTGTCCCAAACATTGCACTAGTTTAGGTGAGATTGTTTTGTTTTGTTTTGTTTTGGTTTTTTTATGCAGTGATGTATTTGGTAACAATCAGCTTCCACGTCATATCGAACCAATCACGCCCAAGTCGGGGCCTGATACGAACCTGTTTTCCACCATCTGGTAGAAAGTTAATTAAAAAAATCAGTGGCCATCCAAGTCATAACTTAGACAAGATCTGGAATCAATCGTTTCTTCACAATTGTGTCCAAATGGAAAAGTGTAGTGTTGTGTGGTACGGTGATGGTGCCTGCCATGTGGTATGTTCCCCACATGCTAAAGTTTCTCAATTTGCTAGCAGGGAAAAGTGGCACTGGTTTTAATGAGATCACTAATGCTGCCATATATTAAGTCAGAAGGACTGAAAGGGCAACAAAAGGCCAGTTGGCCCATCAAGTCCTCGGAGTTAAGTACACCATTAACATCGGCTCTCAACGTGTCCCACAATTACTTCTCTCCAAAAGAATCTCCCAAGCAGTTGACTCATACCAGACGTACCAGGGACAGAACACCCAGCGACGCACCCCCCATGTTAGTCAATACCATCCCCTCGTGTCCCGAGGAGGAGGAGGAAGTGCTGCAGCTTCTCACTTATTTATTACCGTTGGCCTTCTTTACCAGGACGAGGTCCAGAATCTCCTCAGAGTGTGCATATTTTCCCCAAAGGATTGCATAAGAAATAGGCCCTACATTACTTCTGGAAAGCGATCCAGCTTGTATTTTTTACATAGCCATTGTCCTCTCTAAATACCAAAAAACAAATACCATCTTTGATGATCAAGGTTCTGGTCTTCAGACAAGACTCACATCTGCTCCTCATCTGCTTTCCTTTTATCCCTTTAGACACAGTAAGTTCACCTGAACATTTCTACTGTGCTCTAGATGTGCCAACTGCCTCTAAAGGAACAAACGTGTAATTTCTCTTTAACCAGGTCAATTACTTCAATATTTCAAGGATCCATGACTTCACGAGCAGGGTTACTGTAACTGCGGTTCCCCTGTATCTTAGGACTGTATGAGTTGCTGTTTCTAAAACGGGTCAGCTCCCGGTGGCCAAGTATCTGGCGATGCGCTTATGTAGGCAGGTCCTTGGCGGGAGGGCCCAGAGATATGACATTGCCCCTTGGTCGCTCCAGCTACATACAAGTCTCCTCTCTCCATTACCAGCGCTTTCAACAACCTCCCAGGCTACTGTGAAGTCATGGTGAGGCATCCGAGTGCAACTCTGGTGGAGGAGGGAGTAGCTACTTTTGAGCAATCATTTCTATTCCCGATGGTTTTTATTCATTCTGAGAGGAGTCCCCTGGTGAACCAGAATGAGTCTTGCAACAGGACTCAACGGGCAACATTGCAGCCAAAAAGCTAAATGCTATCTCGGCCACGTTAAGAGAGAGAACATTAAGACTGAGGGAGGTGATAATTCTACTAAACATGGCTCTGACCAGACCAAAGCCAGAGCAGAGCAGGGGATACCGTGTTTTAGGAAGGACACGACCAAGCCGGTCAAAATCCAGGAGAGGGCAACCAGGGAGGTGAAGAGACTGGGGATGATGTCATATGAAAGTTGGTCAAAGAATTGGGGACGCTTAGCTTAGAGAGCTGGAAGGAACATGACGTGATGGGGGCTGTTCAAGTATCTGACGGGCTGCCACGTGAGCAAAGGAGAGGCCCGAAGGAGGAGCAGAGAGTGGATGATCCAAAATGGCCAATTATGATTAGGGCTGTCCCAAAGGGACCGCGCTGCCTTGGGAAGCAGAGGTCCCTCCTCCAACTGAAGCCTTCGAGTAAAAGCTGGTCTGGATTCCTCCTAAGCTACGAGCCGGACTAGAGGTTATGATTTGGGGTCTTTGGACACGTGTCTTTTTTCCTTCATGATGCCTTTATACACAGTAGACAGTTAATAAATGTTTGGTCAAATACATTGACGGAAATACACGACTCAGTTCAAGGGCCTTACAGTGAGAAGATTTTAGGTCCCAATTGTCCAAGACAGTAAAAACTAAGTGAGCGATGCCAGTCAAACTGTGGACTCCTCGTTCACCAGAAGACGGGGGCTAATATTTATCATTTAATGATGTTACTACTAGAAGGATAGAAAAAATCACAACAGCGCTACTTAAAACATTTTAACAACTCGATGGAAACCTAAATAAACGTACCATAGTTCAATACTGCCTCTCTACGACGGTTAACAGTCAAATACAACACACGTCAAATACTCTGCGGCTGCTTGACTCTTTGTGACCCGATTTGGGCTTGCCCATTTTCTTCTCTGACTCATTTTACAGATGAGGAAACTGAGACAAACAGGGTGAAGTGACTTGCCCAGGGTCACACAGCTAGGAAGTGTCTGAGGCCAGATTTGAACTCCAGAAGATGGGCCTTCCTGAAGCCAAGCCTGCATTCTACGCACTATGGCGCCACCTAGCCGCCTAAACACCCTAGGAACACTAAGGATCAGCCAAAGCCCTGTAAATGACCCATCCTATTACATCCAGGTGTTCTCACGATTGTTTATTTTTTGAGAAAAAACCAAACAAAACAAAAAAAAAAAAACACGTTCTGAGGAAACTAAGAGAATGTGCTCCAGTGGTCTGTTTGAGGTTACACAATGAACCGAAGGCAGAGCAAGGAACGTGACTCAAGACCTTCCAACGTCCAGTCCTCGTTATTGGACCACAAAGGGCCAAAGAGCCCAGTCTTGGGCAGCTGGGATGGCAGTGAGGGTGAGGTGTCTTGTCCAAAAAGTGCCACTCCTTTGACTGTACTTACTTTGAAAAAAATTTCAACTAGATAGTACAACTCAGTTTTCACTGAGCCTACCCACCCCATATTTTGCTCTCTGTCGATCATTTCATGTGACATCTCAAGGGCCTGTGATTTGGGGTGAGAATTCCCAGAGCTTCATAAGCAATACATTTAATTTACTGAAAAGTTTATTTGGGAAAAAACCGCTCCCCAATAATTCTCCTCCTACATCTGTATAAATGGTTAATTTAGACTAAGGAAAGGTCAGTCTTTTTAACTCCACCACTTAAAAATGGGCCAGATCAATGCATGGTCAATCTGATTCATTCTGTGATCACTGATGACTATCCTCTCTCCCCATTCTCCACCAATGACGCAATCACCAAAAAGAGCATTCTTACCTCCCCTCTACCCCTGCAACAACTACGTCTGTCATATGCAACCATCAAATTAATCTCCCCAGTGCAGAAATGAGAGAGCATCGTTTTGGTGCTCAAAAATTTTCAGCAGCTACTTCTTGCTTACTGAATAGAGCCCACAAGTTAGGAGGGGCAAAGCATGTTCCAGGAAGGAGGGAGTCCTCAAGACTGGCCGGCACCCAGAGGGCCCAGAATGCCCAGACACTGGTCACACTCTGGATTAGACTTGTTGGTGTGTGACAGATCCCCCTATTGGGGCACAAACACCGTAAGGCCAAGGACAGTGTCTCATCTAGATTTTTAATATATTTTCTGTACCTACCTCAATGGATGCTTAATGCTGAACTGAATTCAATCAATCAATCAATCAATCAACCAATAATCATTTACTAAGCTCCTCTGTGTAGCAGGCATTGTGCTAAGTTCGAAACAACCCTGACTCTCACAGAACCTACGCTAAACAGTCAAATGGATGGATGACTCTGGTAAGGCAAGGGTTGTTTCTGAAGACGCCCCGCGGGTTTAGAGTAAAGATTCACATCATTACTAGTTTTTGATGGCACCTGACACTGATGTGAAGTTTCCAAAGTTCTTGACGGCCCCACCACAACCTGGGGAGGCCGGGGCTGAAGCTGTGATCATGCCATTGACATACATGATGAAGCTGAAGGCTGGCGAGGTCACACGCCTTGCCCATGGCCACACAGTTCACTAGTGATTCTTGGAGGTAGGATCTGAACTATGGTCTTGCTGACTCAAGGGCAGGCTTCTATGCCCTTTGCCATGTTGCCTCTGGTTATCTTAGTTAAGAAAACAGCTCTTTGGATCTTTTTTTGCAAAAGGGTTTGCAAATCATCATTCAGCCTATTCCATTAAACAACGAAAAGGAGTAGAGAGTGCCTGGCAGTGCCAAAGCTCAAATTATACTACAAAGCAGTAACTTTCAAAACAATTTGGTTTTGGTTAAAAAAAATAGATTGAGCAGTGGAATAGATTAGGTGCAGAACATACGGAAGCAAATGTACCCAGTACCCGGCAAAAGGACAAGCACAGACATCCTCGCTACCGAGATAAGGACTCACATGAGACAAAACTGCTATGGAATTTGGAGAGCAGTATGGAAGGAGTTCAATCCAAACCATATGTCCTACCTTATACAAAGATAAGCTCCAAATGGATTTATGACCTAATTATGAAAGGTCATACTGAAAACAAATGAGAGAAACATGGAAAAAATTATCAGATCCACGGACAAAAGAAAGTTCATGACCAAGCGAGGAAGAGAGGGGATCACAGAAGACAAAATGAAAAATTTTGATCACATAAAATTTTAAAGTTTTTGTACAAACAAATCCAATAAAGTTAAGATTTAAAGGGAAAAAATGACTGGGGAAAAATGTTTTGTAGCGTTTCTCTGACAAAAAGGTTTCATTTCCAAGATTAATAAAGAACTGATTCAAATTTACAAGAGTAAGAGTCATTCCCCAATTGATAAAGGATTTTAAGATTTTAAGAGGCAGTTAATTCTTAAGGGAAGAAACTCAGGCTGTCTACAGCCACATGAAAAAACCAATGCTCCCAATCACTGCTAATTAGAAGATGGCAAATTAAGTCAGCTCAGATTCTACCTCACATCAATCAGATTGGCAAAGATGACCAAAAAAAGAAAATGATAAATGTTGGGAGGGGCTGTAGGAAAACTAGCATATGGATGCCCCACTGATGGAGTTGGGAATAGATAGAACCATTTGGGAAAGAAATTTGGAATTCTATACAAAGCATGCCCTTTAAACCAGCTAGCCCCCACTGCTAGGCCTATACCTCCCAAAAGATCAAAGAAATAGGAAAAGGTCTTATTTTATAACAAGTCTTTTTGGGGCGGTAAAAAAAACTGGAAACTAATGAGATGCCCTTGAATTAAGGAACTGTTGAAAAAGCTATGGTATATAATGTGATGGAATATTATTGTGCTATTAGAAGGAAACAGATGGAAGACTTATATGAATTGACAGAGGGTGAGGGCAGCAGAACTAGATGAACAATTTATACTATGACATCAATATTATAAAAATGAACAATTTTGCAGGCCTTTATAAACTCATAAACAAATGAAATGAGCAGAAAAGGAGGACAAATTATATAATAATAACAACAACATCGTAAAGACAAGCAACTACAAACGTTGCAAAAACTCTGATCAATAGACTGAGAGCCCACGGTTCCACCAGATTGACAATGAAGCTGCTACCAGCCTCTGAACAAAGTGACGATGGATTTAAGGGGCCAACAGGGGGGTCTGTTTTCTTGATGATGCACATTTGTTACAAGAGATTGCTTTTCTTTTCTCTTCTTTTCAATGGGGTGGGAGATGAGGGGGAGAGAAAAGGGATTTCTGCTCATTAAAAACAATTTTTAAAAATAAGGGGAGGTGCTACGATGTGGAACGTCATGTGTACTCTGAAGATGAGGTTTAGCTTTGCTTAACTGTTTTACTAATGACAAGAGACCTCTCAAGGAATAGGGAAAATCTATAAATGTTTGTAATGTAAAAAATGAAACACATTAACAAAACTTAAAAACCAAAAACCTGCAATGGACACTTTCCTTAATCAATGAGATCCTAGTCCTTACAATGTTCCCATAACAGGCAATTAAGAGAAGACAAACATCTGCCTCCCCCAACATTTGTCTCTTGAAATGAATGAACATTTTCAATGACATTTAGATCACAGGACTCCATGGCCAAGCCTGATCACCTTTTATCAGGAGCAATTATCAGCACAATGATAGACAAAATCCCTTTCAAAATGGCAGTGGCAAACAGCTCAGCCAACTAACTGAAGTAGCTACATTTTTGTATTTCATCCACTCCACTGACTTTAGTTTTTTTAATCACTCCTCTCCTCTGGCCAAAGACAGAATCTCTCCGTATCTGCCCATTAGAAGCAGCCATTCTGTCTATTCAAAATAATTGTTGTGTGTTATCACTGGTAATCTTCCAGAACAAAAAGAGTTCCTTACTAAGATCTCTGGTCTACAATTTGCATTCTCCTATCTAAGAAGAAAGCCAGGACCTGACACACACTGTGTGTACATGCACAATGACCCACCAAAATTTGTGACTCAACTCACTGAAATTAACTTGGTTGGGTAAAATTTAATGTATCACCTGTACTTGTATTTATTCTACTTACTGAATTATTCAACACTGTTTAACCTCAGGGACATTCCCATCAAAAGGTGAAATATTTAAAAGTCTTTAAGCCATAGATAAAAGATTTTAAAATATGACTTACCCTCATTACCAATGACAAAAATTTGAAAATATTTTATTGTCCATGATACTAAGGAATAACCCTTTCTTCTTCATGGTATACAGGAAGACTTGTTTTTTTGTCAGACGCATTTCAATCTCATGATCAATCACTTGCATGAGAGTTTATATAAACACATACACATCTATAGATGTATACATGTAAAGAAATATACATATTCTATATGCACACCTGTGCATATGTACACACATGTGTATGCATTCATATATATTTGTGTGTGTGTATGTTTATCCATGCATATATACACACATATACACACACAGATTTTGGCGACCTTAGTTCCACAAATGACAACCAAGGAGCTAGTTTGGTAATAAAATGGAATTAATGATGTCACTAGAGCTCATCCTGACATGTAGTCAATCAGCTCTTTATTAATCTCGGAAATGAAACCTTTCTGTCAGAGAAACTTGCTACAAAACACTTTCCCCAGTTATGTTTTTCCCTTTAAATCTTAACTTTATTGGATTTGTTTGTACAAAAACTTTTCAATTTTATGTGATCAAAATTTCTCCCAACACTGGGAGAAGTTATAGATTAGCCAGAAATGTATAAGTGGTCAGAACTATCAAGCATCTTTCTGAATTACAAGATGCCCAAAACTGGAGAGGATGACCAAAGCCCCTTCTCATAAACCTGAGGAAGTAACCCACTACTGAGAATAACATGGAAAGGAGGGAGAGTCCACCATATCATTAACGGTGGTGAGGTCTATTTGAAATCAACAAAGACTAGAACTCACAGAGGGCTGCAGGCTGAATCAACTTGATTTGGAATCCTAATATGAAGGGCAGCCTAAAGAAGTCCCAGAACAGGGAGGTGATCATCTCACTGTCCTCTGCTCTCATCAAACCTCACCTGAGCTCGGCCTTCAGTTCTGGGTGCCGTGGTAAAGGAACGATGGTGATAAACTGAAGAAGGCCGAGAAAAGCATGACCAGGATGGAGAAGGGCCTGGAGCCCATGGCATCCTTATGAGGACCAGTCACAGAACTAGGGAGGGTTAGCCTGGGGAAGATAGTTGCGGGAAGGGACATGAACACTGCCTTAAAGTATCTGAAGGGCTGTCATGGATTACACTTGCTCTGCTTGGCCCAGAGGGCAGAGCCAGGAGTCACAGGTAGAAGTACAAAGAGGCAAACTGAGGCTTGAGAGGTCAGGAAAAACTTTCTAGGTATGAGAGCTAGCAGATATCCTGGCCCAAACCTCCTAGGGTGAAACTGTCCTGGTTCACACAGATGAGTTCTCAGACCTGACAGGACGCAGAGCCCCGGAGCAGCTGGGGCCCGAGCCTCACTGGGAGAGAGTACAGCTGCACCGGAACCTCCACCAGCACAAAGAAGAATCCAAATTGTGGGGGGGACAAGAGGAGAGGGGTCACCTCTCTGATAGCCCCCAGTCCTTTCCCAAAATAGGGAGCCTCCACCTCAGGGCAGTGCTCTGAGGTCAAAGGACTAGGTGGGTACCAGAGGAAGGAGAGAATCACCTCGTCATTGGGACGTTTGCTTCTCTAGCAGTCCTGAAGAATGGAGAAAGGAAGGAAGGAAGCCTTTCTTAAACACCTACTATGTGCCAGGCACTTTATAAATACTATCTCATTTAACCCTCACCACAACCCTGGGAGTCAGTGCTATTATGATCCCTCTTTTACAGGTGAGGAAAATGAGGCAGCCAGAGGTTGTAACTTGCCCAAGGTCACACAGTTAGTAAATGTCTAAGGCTGGATTTGAACGTGAGTCTTCTTGACTCCAGACCTTCTATGTACTGCATCACCTGGCTGCCTCCTGAGGACTTTCCCCTTGCATGAGAGTCGCAAGCCCAGGACAGAACCCCGGGTCTGGAAGTCGGGGTGACCCCAAATGGTTTCCCCTTTTCTGAAGGGTCCTGCCTGGAAGCGAAAGCTGGGAGCCTCACGTCCTCTCTGGGCTCCTGGAGAGGGTGAAAAAGGACTAATCTGACCAATCACAGCCAGACTCTTTCCTGTTTGGCGGTTTTTTGGTCAGGCTGAATCAAGTCTGCTCTTCATTTGGCACTGTGTTCACCTGAGCATTTCTTTGGGAGCTTAGAATCCACCCATTTTATATTCTTATGCTCCAAGGGATGGATGCCTAAGGCAGAGGCAAAATGGGCCAAATCCTAATGGAATCAGGGAAAATGGGGCATTCCAGGGGAAGCAGAAGTCCAAAGGATCACGGCCTGTGAGATGGACCCAAGATCAAACCCGGCTCTGCCAAGTCCGGAGCTTCACCTTCAGGCCATGTCCTTGTGGGGTCCTCACCAGCTTTCAAACTGCTTTCACCCTCTCAGTCACACATGAGCCTCACAACCAGCTCATACTGTAACTGGGGCGGTCATTATCTTCATTGTAGAGATGAGGAAACTAAGGCTCAGAGGCTAGTATGTGGCAAGATGTGCCCTCAGAGCCTGACCGTGGGCTTCTTCCACCACACCACACCACACCACACCACACCACACCACACCACACCACACCACACTCCCTCATGAAGATCCAGCCCTCCTGGGGGACCTTTCCTCTTCTTCAACCTTAGCCCGACTTCTCTGAAAATTACTTTTGCTTCTAGTGAAAGAAGACTTTATCCTATCCAATCAATTCAAAGTGCCATTCTGCACGCACCATACTGGCAACTTTAGAGTCCTGGGGAGCCTGAGGCACACAGAGGTCAGGGGGTTCGACCAGGCTAGCACAATTATCTGCAGTGTCAGAGGCAGGATTTAAACCTAAATCTTCCCCAGCCTAAGCCCGAGAGCATTACAGAAGAAAGTGCTAGGGTGCTTCTTAAAGTCAATTGAACCTAGGAACAAAAGAGCAGAAAGCTTATGCAGTCATCCTCACTGCCTCTTCACCTAGATTCATACCACGGCAATATACCCTAGGTCGACAGTGAAAAATTCAAATGATGGCTCCCTTCCTTCCTCCTTTTCTTCTTTCCTTCCTTCTTTCTTTCCTTCCTTATTTTCTTCCTTCCTTCCTTCCTTGGTCAACATGATGCCAAATGTCCAGTTTTCTTTGATTTTTTAAGCTGATTATTGCCTCAAACAAATGGCCACCATATAGATGGCGCCTCAGTCTTCTGGCCACAGACAACCATAAGAACATATTCTCACCAGCTCCGTTCAAGAAACATCAGTGGACTCAATGACAAACCACAGATTACCTACCCTTTGGGCAGCCTCCCTATGATCCCTACGGGTTGAGCCAACCTTGGTCTTTTTGTTCCTATCAACTTGAGCATAAAAAACTACCCCTTGAGCCTCCATGTTCCCTAGCTGCTTTGGCTCTCTGGGCCTCTACCGGGCTGAATTCTGGAAGATTTGTCACTCAAAGGGCTTTTTCAGGTGACTGATTGGACATTTCTTAATGTAATGTAACGTAACATAACATTTCTTAAAGGATAACACAGGGGATCAATGTCATTCTTTAACTAGGCTCGGGAGAATCAGTTCACTTCTTGGGGAGTCATAGATGGTGGGAAGTATCCTTTCTATCTTCTCTTATTCTTGACTTCTCTGGGGCCCTCAATTAATATTTTAACATAAGTGCACTGGATAAATGGTCAAAGGAAATGAATGAATAATTTTTGAATCAATTATTAGTTCTCATTATGGAAATGTTTAATTTGAAGTATAAAACACGGAAATATTAAAACCCATTTCCATAATTACGAGCTAATAACTTTCTTTTAGGTACACTTTTCGGAAAGTTTAATGGAAATAAGGTAAAGATCACCATCATTCCTAGGTCACAGCTAAAAGTGAATTATGTTATAAACATTAATATTAAAATATTGAACAATTTCCATTCCTGATACACAATTAAAATTATCTTAAATGAATTATACATTTACTGTCATGTATTTTCAGATCTATCTTTCCTTTAACTTGTATAAGATATATAGTAAAATATTCACAATTTTTAATAAATCAAAATATATGAAATAATAATAGCTAACAATACTAATAGCTAGCATTTAATCTTAAAGGTTTGCTAAGTGCACTACAAATGTCCTTTCACACTCACAATAACCCTGGGAGGCAGGAGTCATTAGTATCCCTATTTTACAGATGGGGAAACTGAAGCAGACAGAGGTTAAGTGACTTGCCCAGGGTCACACAGCGAGGAGGTCATTCCAGGTCCACTGCTCTAGCCACCGAGCCTCAAAAACAGGAGGACGGAAGCCAGAAGCACGGTACAGTGTTATAAGATTAATACTAGGGCAGTCCAAGTTCAGAATGAGCTGAAAGCGGCAAGGAATGCTGCAAACAAATCATGTGGGTTTTTAAGAGTTACATTGGGGAAAACAGGATCAAAGAAGAGATGAGGTCACTGTGTGTGACGCAGAGGTCAGCGATGACCACAGAGAGAGGAAAGATGGAACTATTCGACTATTTGCTTTGATTTCTCTGTCAAGAAAAATGATCTTTGAATTGTAAAGGGCAGAACTCAAGTGGCTGACGGGAAGGTGAAACACAGGAAAAGGAGGGGAGATGGTAAGAAAACACCTAGCTGCCCTCGGTGCTTTCAAATCACCAGCTCCCAAAGAACAACACTGGGGACCAAAGTCACTGGTCATTATCTCTCGAAAATCATGGAAAACCGAAGGGCTGGAGGAGGGGAGAGAGAAGGGAGTCTGCCACCTATTGGATAATTAGTTTGAATTCAATTCCTAGTAAAATTCATGATACGTGGGCATAAAGAACTCTAGCAGTCTTCATGGCCCCTTTCATTCCTTAATCCTAAACCCAATGTTCTAACACATTTCAATGTTTTTTGCCAGCCTTCTCTTGTCTTTCTTCACATTGAAGGCAGAGTATGAAAGGTATATGTTAACTTGGCTTAGAGGATTTGGCCAAGTTTTTCATAGAATATCTATATTTCCTCATCCCGTACCCCAAATGTGGGTGTATACTCCTCATCTCTCTTGACAGAGAGGCCTTTGCTTAAGTTAGTCTTTAGTGCTATGACACACAATGATTGAGGGTCTCACGAAGTGCTGTGTTTCCCTCCCTCAGGTTTGCAATAAAACCAACTCTTTCAGGTCCTTGACATCTCTCTGGTGAGACCATGAACTGTTCTTCCTATCAGCTGGATTGCCACTGAGCGTACTGAGATGGGGCCCCCACAACCCATTACACTTTCTGCAAGGGCAGAAGAAAGGCCTGGCTGGGGGAAAAGGGAAAGCCCTCTCATTCTACTCCACCAGGAACTCCAGAATTCCTTAAAAGATAGAGTGGAAATCAGACACTTGCAGATTGTCATTGAGTCCACTGATGTTTCTTGAATGGAGCTGGTGAGATGGGGCACAGTCATCAACTCACTGGCTGATGGCCAGAAAGTGCAATTCAATTCAACCACACTAACCATTAAAGTATCTCAGGGCTCTCTCCCTTGCTTTTCTGCCACTCCATGAACTGATCATTGGAAGCAGAAGAAAGTAACATAGTACTTAGGAACATTTTCTAATTTTGTTTGTTTTATGGTCAAAGAATTGATCACCTAATGGCCAGCCTACAAATTCAGCTTCTAGGTACATAATTAGGCTGGTCTCTGGATTGCATATATAGTCTGTTGCTGAAATCTTATACCATATACTACAATAAATTTCAGGTTGACAATTTTTTCTACATTTCTATCTATGTGGAAAGGAAGAATATTTTATCAAAACATTGGAAGAAATCATTTAGGAATCAAAGTCAAGCTTTATAAAAGCTTTACAAAAAGAAAATTATTTTGCAAAAAAAAGCATCAAAAATAAAAAGAGATCAAATAACAAATCTTTGTTCTAACCATAGCTGATAAAAATTCTGACATTTAGAACCTATGAGGAATTTATTTATAACAATAAAGTCCACTACACAATATGTGAATGGTCAAAGAATATGAACAGATAATTTTTTATCTCAATAAATTAGTTAGAAACTATTAATTATGCACATATGTCCTGGTACCATTCTCAGTAACTACTTGAAAAGTTATTCAAACTTTAAACAATCTAGAAGTAACATCTTCTATATAACATATTAGTTAAAAAAAATTAAAACAATTAAATCTCACGTTGGCTGAGCTGTGTAGAAATAGGTACATTATTACATTGTTGGTAAAACTATAAATTAGGGCACCCTTTTTGAAAAGAAAGCTAAGAGTTACAAAAATTAATCATACATTTTGACAAAAGGATTCTTGCTACTGAAACTATATTCTAAGGATGTTATTAAAGAAGGTTGGGGAAAAAAAGGACATCTAGTAGGTAAGTATCTTGTCTACTTTTGTTTATAATAAAAACATGAGCAACTAATTATCTAAACGCAAAATCTTTTAAAATTTCATTAGACCTCTATAGGTTCTTCATTGTCTTTAGGGAAAATTTCAATTTTCTTCTGAGAATGTCTAGAAATGGTATGTCCTTTGCTGTTTCCATGTTATTTCTATGTGGCACTGAAGACCTTAGGTTTCTTTATAACCTGTCCCTCTGCAACCTGCACCGACCTTGAAGGAAATGACTCCTGAATGACTCCAGGGAAGAGAAGAACACTGCTGGAACTCGGCCCAATGGGATAAATTCTATCTGGCATCTTTTAGAACAAACCTTTTCTCTTAATGTTAATAACGAAGGGGGAAAGGAAACCACCACGCATTCTATCTGGTCAGGTTGTTTTGTCTTCAGATTAAACACGGTGTGTTCCTTGCTGAAATGGTTGATGGAAGTGAAAGGCTCCAGAAGATATTTTGGGGCTACTGAAATCAGGGGCAGCATTTTTAACTGAGTCACCCAGAAAAGTCAGTATTTTGTAGGAGAGCAATGTTAACAAACTCTCGGGAGGGAAACACTGTTGTTTTGTTATTGTTTTGTTTTTAAAATAAAGAGAATGCATTAAAGGAATGTATTAAGGATATTTTCAAGAATAAACTGGTCATCCGTCAACATAACCTAAACAATGAGTGTGATATTTACACATGGAACACTATGGTGTCAGTGTGAGGGAGGAAACTGAAAGGTGGTTGTTTTAGGGGGATGATTTTTGATGAATGCTCAGCAGTCCCTAATTTGGGGTGGAGGGTGGTTTTTAACTGACAAGTCAGGCGGTTGGATTAGGAAGCCAAAGAAAAGTTTTCACAGCAAGCCAAGAACTACAGGCACAGGAAGGACCTTTTAGAAATGATCTTGGGGAAACAACATCCTTCATGTCATGAGAAAAAAAATATTGGTCATGGAACTTAAATATGTAAGACTTTCTCATGGATTTCTATTTGTATATGTGTATTATGTATATGTATACATAATATATTTTTATATATGGGTCATCACTACACAAATTTTCATATACTTTTTCATTTAGAGTTAGATAAAATTATTTCCAATGCCTTCTGCTTCTAAATTCTGATTCCCTGATTTTCTCTCCTCTACAAAGAGAATATGGTATATGTCCGATAACTCATAAGCAATTACTATTTCCATCACTCATTGCTAGTGTTAGTAAAGGGTTATACCATATTGGTAAAGGAAAATATTTCATATTTGATTAGGAAAACTATTTAAATTACTTAAAAGTGATACTAGAGGGTAGGAAACACTACATATATTTTCAGAATTTTTTCAGTTTATTGATCAGTTTTGCTGGGTTTTTCTTCCTCTTTTTCTTTTATCACTAAAAAATGCTCTTTGTGATATGGAATGGCTTCCTTGGAGTGGACAGAGGGTGGTGGAGGGATACAGGGGAACAGTTAGGTGAAATAAAAACAGAAGATATCAATAAAAATGTATCAATTAGAATTAATTCTCAACCACTCATTCATTTATTCAACAAGTCTTTATTAAGCACCTACTATGTATAAGGCACTAGGCTAGGTACTGGAAATACTGAAACAAAAAATAAATCATCCCTGTTCTCAAAGAACTTATATTCTTCTGGAAGAAACAGCATGAACATATTTAAGACTATACAAAGTAAATATAAATTCATTTTAGCTAGGATGAGGAAGGGACCAGAGACGCCTGGGAGCAATCAGCGAAGTCCTCATCAGTCCGTATCAGCAGTAAGACACAAGTAAGGCACCAGAACAGCCTGAAGGATGTTAGAAGTGGTCAGAATACGAATCCTAATACTATTTTTTGACTAGGCATGCTATTTCACCAGTGTAGAGAGCTCTCGGTGAGGAGCTTCCTTAAGCACAGTGAGCTGCCAAGGCACTGGGACATTCATGCCTGGTTACCAGGGTCACACAGCTAGTTTGTGTCAGAGATGGGACCTAAGCCAGGATGACCACGCTCCAAGGGCCACTCTCTAGAGATTATACTATGCCAGCTCTCAGTAACGTTGATACAAGTATACATCTATACAATATAAACAAATACACAAAGAGCAACAAAATAACAAAACTCACGAACTCGAAAGCACTTTATATTGTGTATCGATGATAGTAACTCCCTTTCACATGCCCTGATGGTCGGCCAACAAAGTGCTATCCTTACAGGAATCCTGTTTAAGTGGGAAGTATAAACAAGATGTTTCCTATTTAATAGATGAAGCTAAGTGGCTTTCCCAAAGTCATCTGATGACTAAGTGACAAAGACTGAACCCACTGTCCAGCTTCTAAGCCAAGCACATTTGGTGTTAACAATACATCCTTTAAGTGCAAACAATCCCGATCAGATTATTTCATTTATTATGCACACCACATAAGGTTTAGCTTTTAAAACCAGCCTAAAGGGCAAGGGAAATTTAGAGATGGCATTCGGTAAACTCTAAGCTCAGAAACCACTGGAAGCAGGGTTTCAATCCTATGTCTTAATAAACTAACCATTCCCACTTGGGCAACTCGGTTCTTTCAAATATCTTCTAAATTCTTTGTTCCTACTTGACAATGGGGTCAGCAGGAGATGTTAAAACAATCATAATAAACTGGAGAAAACTCTCAGACTGAGACAACAATGTCGCCCAACAGATTAGAACCAAAGACAGCTTAAAAGTACCTATGTCCTTTGGTGTGAAGAAAAGGCTGGGGGATGGGGAGTGGGGCTGGGAGGAAAAGGGGAGGCATTGGTGCTGTCTTCTTGGAGAGCTCTTCTCCCGTTTCTCTTCTTGGCATTAAAAGCCATTTTAATGACTATTTTAACAGCCATGTTCTTGATCCCACAACTTCATTCCCGCTGTTTTAATGAGCGTACTACAGCTCATGAAAGAAAAGGGAACAGCTGAGTAGCCTGCCCGACTTCACAAAAGCTGTATCCTTCAAAGGCACTGGGTTAAGGAGCAATTTCATTAATGACAAGGACAATGGGCTGCCAATCAAAGGTGGAAAGGCCATTCATGAGGCCCTATCAGCAAGGAAAGAAGCAGGGAGCTGGACTTTCTTCCACCCAATCTCGTCCACTGTGACAAGCAACCGCTCCCTCAACACAAAGCACTTGGGGAAGGCTTGACATCATTCATGTCTTGGGGCTAGGAGCTTTAGAAATGCCCTCGTGTTCCAATAAACTGCTCTTCCATAACACTTGCAAAGGAGTACAAGGAGTGGTCTCCCCTTAGGCTAACACCTGTCAACAGGCCAGGGAAGGGTCACTCAAACTGACCACTTCCTTTTATGTCCCATGCCAAATTCACTGTAATTCATTTTGCTTCTGCCAGGATTGGCATTCCAATCCCATGTTCTAGACAATTAGCTACAATCCTTAGTTTCTTGCTACTTATCTTAGGTATTTAAAATAAGCCCTAAAAAGCAAAGATGAGAGAGAGGGAGCATTCACATTTTGCACAAAGCAAAATGGACACCCAGCTGCTTCACACAAACACAATTTCAAACCCTGGGATCCAGTGGCACCAGTTGTTAGAGTGGGCTAGAAAAATACGTGCAAGACTAATTTATGTGTTAATAACATCATACACAATTATGGAAGAGGAAGAAAAACTATTTAAATGAATAAGTAATTAAACTATGACACAATAAAGCATACTTTCTTCTCTAAGAATTATGCAAAGAGATGAAAGAGACAGACATATCCAACCTCTAAATCAAGTTTACAGTGTTTTCAATGCATTCACCAGCTATTTTTACTATTTGCTCTTGAGTAAACAGTTAACAAAAAGATTAACCAAATCCAGAAGTCTTTGCAAGGAATATTATAAGGTAAAATAAGTATGTTTCCATCAAATAAGCCAACAGAACACCCACCTTCTCAAATCATTCCATGTGTTCAGCCCAGGAGAGAAGTACCTAATTTTCTTAGAGCAGACAGAACTAAGAAATCAAAACCCTCCCAGTCTCTTTCTAACTCTGCCATTTACTGGATTACTGTGATAAGAAACTTAACCTCTGGCATTGCATTGATCTACAAATGTTTAATAAATGTGAGAGAAATTTATATCATTCTTTAAAAAGGGATAAAAATAACTAACTAGGAAACCAATTTTCACAAAAAAATTTCTAGTGTGGTTGATCTGGTTGAGGGTAATATAACATAACATTCCTTTCAAACACAAAAGTCCCAATTTTTCCCACACATGAATCTTTCACATTCCCAGACTAATTGACCCATACTACAATTTTACCAGCTGGCTAAGGAAAATGTAAATGCTTCTATTTATACTAAGAAATATATGCCTTTTGAATAATCTTAGAATCCAAGAAGTAATGATAAATTCTGCCTATGTGGAGGTACTGGGAATATGAAGGGAACAGAAGACAGTATTCTTGGAAAGGTCTTTTTAAGTGAAACAAAGCACAGCAATATCATTCCCATCAAAAAATGAACTGTTATGAGCATTTTCTCCCTTTAAAGTAGGACATTGAAGTTGGCTACCTAATTACAGCAACTTTAGTCCACATGTATAAGTATTTCCATCCCGGGAAAGTCTCAAAAATCTGCATCCCCATGGAAAGGGCCAGAGAAGGGAAGCTATTTGTCCCATCCCAAAAGGTCTGTCAGTCAACACTAATTAAACCACTAGCTTTGTAGAGACACTGACTTTTCTTAACAAGAACAAACTAAGTGAATAATCTAATTCTCCTTGACTCCTACTTCCTGCTGTGTCTCTTGAAAATATTTAAGATACCAGCAATAATGCCAGGTTTACAAACATAATTGGTTGTGTTGATCATTAACCAGCATGTCAGACAGGGGACTTTCAAGAGAGCAGATCTACTGTGTAAACAATATCCCCAGAGGCCCTCAAAGCCAATGGAAAGGGCAAAAGGATAAATCTTAATCTCTCTCCAAAGGTTCAGTCTTAGAAGAGGTTTGGGGCCCACCTATGGCTAAGCATGCTCAACCAGAGTACCTATAACTGCCTGCCCAGCCAAGTTATGGATGTTCCAGCCCTTGATGCAACTTAAGGATAGGACTGATTCTTTCTGAATCATGCTCAGAACTTGTGGAAATTGGGATCTACTTACCACAGGCAAACACAAATGATGTAAATAACAATACTACACACATGTGTTTTTGTTTCTTTTCCATTTTGAGCTGGAACAATGCTTAATGCAGTGTATGTTTTGCCATTAGGTTAACTGAGGCATAACGATTCTCTGCCATTGGATGCTTGGGGCCTATAATTGCTGTTCAGTGGCTTGTGTGGGAGAGCAACTGGAAATCCCCAAATGCCTATTTTTGATTGTAAAAACAATGACCAAAATAAGGCACGAAAATCAAATGCTTCTATGGGAGGAGAGGAAATGAGTGAGATGGTTCTGGTTCTGGGTCAGATTTTCCCTTTTTTAACAAGAAAAATAAAGAACCACAAAAGTCACATTAAAAACAAAGCAAGAGAAAAGCACCAATCACAACTCAATGGTGACTATTTGTCTTGGCCTAACAGAAATGAGTCTAGGCAAGTTTTTACAGGAAAAGGATTTTCGTCCCCCAGGTCTGCTTGTGCTACGTCAAGTGGCCCTAGCAAAGGACACTGCCGTATTTCCTTCTCTCCCTAGAATGGTCTGCCTTCTTTCACAAGGAAGAACGAAAGAAAATTCATTATCTCGGCCATTCAACTGACACCTTAAAAAAGAAACTTTAATTAAAGACATATTTTTTTCTTTTGACACTAATTAACTTCTAATAAAGGATGAGAGAATCCCCACTACAAGTTACCTCCATTTATGAGGGACCTAAACCTTTAAATCAAAGTTAACAGCTTACACTCCATAGTTCCACATTCTTGGGCTCCAGCCCCATGTCTACTCTCTTTAGTAGGAAAAATGGGTTGGTCATTATGACAAAATGGGAAGTCTTTAGCTAAAGAGCCATGGAATTATCCAAACAGTCACATCTTGGGAGGTTAACGGGGTATTCCAATGTTTGGTTTGTGGATTTGAGGTTGATTACATACCTCTATTATTGAATGTAAGTTCCTCCTCAAACCTAATTACTTCATTATCTTGACATATTCCAAATATTTCTGGAATTGTTTGTTATTAAGTATGCAAAAAAGGCATACACTTACCCATTTACAGTAGATGATTTACTCTCTTTTTATTCACCATCACAATAAAACAACACCAAATACTAAGTCCTAACAATTCTGTGAAAATAGAGCACACAGGAGGCCAAAATTGGCTTCAATCCTGTTTTCCCCTTTTTGAGTATTGGATGGCCTCGTACTGAAATTGCATTTTTCCCTGATCAACACTCTAGCACACAGTTATTACCAGACCCCACCCTGATGGTGTATTTTTGTGGTATTTGCTTTTAATCACAAAGCATCTTTCCTCATCCAGAAAGACACCAAAGCAATTATTGCAAATAAGAAAATTACTTTTTGACATAATCATTGAGAAAAAAAATAAGGTTCAGCTAAACAGAGAGCATTCAACAAATATGAGAAAGAAAAAGAAAACTAAGAAAGATGGAATTTGGCTGCGTATGTATTTCTGGTCTAGTATATTGATAAAGCACAGAAATGATTATGCTTGTCACGCACATGAAAACAAGGCCGTACATTTGCGTTCACTATGGCACAATGGATATCCCAGAAATAGGAGAAACACCAGTGTATATGAACAAAATCTCTGACGTGTGGGACACAGGCAACAGCCCTAAAGAGAGAAGGGAAAGAGTTTGCAGCAATACCTATTTCTCTTCCAAGGCTTGCTGTCTCATATTCCAGAGGCTCATCCGCATGACTATTCTCCAGCTGAACACAATGGAGAGACACAGGAAGTGGATTTGCTAGGGCCTAGCCTGACACCTAACAAGCAGCCACCTGGGAAGAGGGCACCTCACTTAACATTGTCAAAGCAGCCCACACAGATTGTCTGGTGACCCCAGCAAAATCAAGCCCACTGCCTTCTGTTTCCATTGATATTTAATAAATTTTAATCCAATAGCTCCATCACCCAACGAGCTACATGGCTGGAATTAGGAAGTCTGAATGGTCTAAGATGGGGCAGCTAGGTAGCTCAGTGGATAGAGTGCTAGGTCTTGAGTCAGGTGAAACTCATCTTCCTGAGTTCAAATCTAGCAGTACACACTTGCTAGCTGTGTGATCCTGGGCAAGTCACTTGACCCTGTTTGCCTCAGTTTCCTCATCTGTAAAATGAGCTGGAAAAGGAAATGGCAAACCACTCCAGTATCTTTGCCATGCAAACCTCAAACTGGGTCACGAAGAGTCAGACACAAGTGAAAAATGACTGAACTGAACTCAATATGAGAAAATTGCAAGTCTGAAAACGAGGCACTTCTGCCTCACCTGTCTCTGTATTCCCAGCTTGCCCCCAAGGCTCAGCTCTATTGCAACATTCTACCTAAAGTCTTCTCCCTCCCCAAATCATCATGTACTGAGAGGTCTGTGCTCAAGCCTCCTCTTGCCTCCCTCTTCACACCTCAACGGAAGGTTCATGAGGACACATTGTTTTTGTTTCATTTTCATCTCTGCATCCCTAGTGCCTAGCATGGTGCATTGTACAAATAAGAAACAGGATACATTTATCAAGGGCTTATTATATACAAAGCAATGGGCTAAGGATTGGTATACACAGAGAAAAGTTAGATGGTCCCTGCTCACAGGGAGACTGCATCCAAAAGGGGGAGACCCCACATGAAAGGCTTGAGCTGCAAGGCTGATGGAAAAGTCCCACGGCCCTGAGGGTGGGGGGCAAAGCAGAAAATAATGTGTCATTATTTAATGTCCCTGTTCCCAGGGCTCTTGGGTTCAGATTCCTGAGCTGCTGCCGCCAGGTTCTGAGGGGAGATGGCGGTCAAGGTGCTGGTGGTAGTTTAACATATTTAGTCAATGGAACTGAGTTTGAATGACCCTCCCGTATCAGAGTTTTCCACAACATGCACGGCTGAAGAATGAAGAGAATGAATGAATAGATGAATGAATGATATTTATATTTTATCACTAAATATTAGAACTAGATTAATGTTCAAATCCCTACAGACCAAGCTTAGCATAATATGAAAAAGCAGCAGACCTAAGAGAAGATGACATTAAATCCGTGTCCTCACTATTCTTAATGATAATAACTACAATTATAACTGACATTTCTATAGTACTTTACATATTGTACATTAATAATACCTTGCATTTATATAGCTATTTAAGGATTGCAAAGTGCTTTGCCCATGTTATCTCATTTGATACTGACAACTCTGGGAGGTATGTTACATTAATAATAATAACGATTATTATTAATATTAATAACATAGTGCCTTAAGGTTTGCAACGCTCTGTAAATATGATCTCATTAAACTATGGTATCACAGGTTCAGAGATGAATTATATGCATGCTACTCCAGAGACGAGGCTGGCTAAGTTCAGAGAGGCTCATCGGGAGATGAACTGTGGGTTGATGAATTCTTCAAGTCAATCAACAAACATTTCTTAAGCCCTTACAATGTGCCAGGCACTGGGGACTCAAAGAAAAAGGAAAAAGTATTCTTGTCCTCAAAGGGAAAGGCATGAATATGAATGTGAATAGGCATGTGCCAAATGTACGTGGATTAGACATAAGGTAACCTTAAAGAGGAAGGCTTCGGTGGCTGGGGAGGGGGACCAAAAAGGCCTCCTCCATGGTACTGAGCCACGTCTACTAGGAAACCAGGGATGATTCCAAGAGACAGAGATGAGGAGAGAGCACATTCTGAACATGGGAGACAGTCAGGGCAAAAGCACAGAGAAGGGGGCTAGACGGTAGCATATGTGGAATAGGGAGGGAGGGCAGCTCTTGAAAACTCTCTGCTGTTGGAAGTCTGCCTGCTTTGCTATCCCTGGGAGGTGTTACCAGCCAGTCCAGTGCCCCCTAACTTTGGGCATGTCATTTCTCTAGATGTAATGGGATTTCACTGGCACAAGCAATGCCCAGTGAGGAAAAACACCCTCCACCAATGTAGTAGCACCTTCTTTGTAACTTAAAGTATCAGAGAGGCGCCTGGGGCACCAAGAAGTTGAGTGACTTGCCCAGGGTCCCACAGACAGTGATTTAAAGGCAAAACTTGTACCCAGATCTTCCTCACCCCCGACCTAGTGTAACGGCCTCTGGCAAGCTCCCTGCCTCAAGTCTCTCCCCAGTCCACTCAGTATTCTTTCTAGAGTGTAGGTGGTGACCATGCCACCCTCCTTGTTCAATAAACTCCAGAAGCTCCCTGCTACCCTCCAGATAAAATATAAAATCCTCTCTGGCTTTTAATGCCCTTCACCACCTGGCCCCTTCCTATGACTCTCTACTGCTCTCACACCTTACTCTCTCCTCCGTATACAGTGATGCTACGGCCTCCCCGCTTTTCCTCACACTTTACAACTTCTCTCCTGACTGTCTTTGCCCCATGTCTGGTATGTTCTCTCTCCTCCTCCTGGCTCCTCTGGCTTCCTTTACTCAGCTTAAGTCACACTTTCTGCAAACCCTGTGCCTCAAATCCCTTGCTAGTGCTCTCCACTGAAGATTGTATTCCATCCATACTGTAAATATCTTCTATGTACATCAGAATGGGAGCTCCTTGAAGGAAGGGCTTATGGTTTTACTTTTCTTTGTATGCCTAGCACTTAGCACAGTGCCTGGCACATGGTAAGAATTGAACACATGCTTGTTGACTCATTAACTGATTCCTAACCCTGAGGCTGCTGTCTATCCATCTGATATCCTGCCTCTTAACTACTTGAAATAAGGGGGCACGACCAATGGATTGTCCCCCACTTAGCTCCAACCACTACAATAAGTCTTGTGAAAGTTTGTAGCACATAATTAAACTGAAGCAGTCATTTTCTTTCCCCTTGATTCCAAAGTGCCTTATGCCTGGACAAGGCAGAGGTATTGGCCTTCAGATGTAACAAAGAATCTGGAAGGTAGAGGTCCTTCTGCACAATCTTGGCATTTCCAGCATGGGGCACAACTAGACTAGAAACAGAGGACAGGGCTCCAAAGCCCACAAGTCTTCAAGGACTCCCTGCTCTTGGTTCTCTGGCCCTTTATCCCAGCTGTGGCCGTGAGAAAGGCTTTTGCCAATGGTGCCCAATGAATCCAAAGTGGACAACCCAAGTACTCCCCCTTGAGGTTTAATTTTGGGACCAGCAGCCTCTATGGCCTGGTGATAAGTAGTTTCACATGGGCCCAGGAAACAAACTAATGGTGATATCTTTTCAATTTATAGAAGTCACTTTTGATGGATCTGTATTTGCTACTGACTTAGAAATTTCCCAGAATGTCTCTGTGTTTATTTCTGTTTCTCTCCTGAGCAAAACTCTCTCCATTCAGTAAGTCTTACCTCTAGCTAAAATCACCAGTTTTAAAAAGATTTCATGAGACGTGTGAGCAGCGTCTGTGACCCCATGTCGATACACAGAGACTGTAATTGGCAGGGCTGAAGGCAGCACCCACCCAAGTGAAGTGGCAGAATATTTAATCCATGACACATTAAAGTAATTATTTTAGATAGCAATATTTCTGAAATGCATTAGACATTCCCCTACCTTCAAAAAAAGACTATATTTACATACAAGCATCATTACATGATGACTGAGATGCAAACAAAACACAATATGTATTTGTGCAGAACACTGTGCTAGGCACTTGGGGAGGAAGGGCTACAGAGATGAGATTAGGCACGGTTCTCACCCTGAAGGAAGGAGCTTAAGGTCTAATGTAGGATGACACCAGCTCAGATAGCTACAGCATATATGCATATGTGATAAATGCAAGGGCAAATTACAAAGCAAACTGCCCTGTGAGGTCTGAGGGGAAAGGACATTAGCAAGCAGGGAGATCTCGGGGGGGACGGGAGCTTGCAGAGTTGAGGATAACTGAGCTGGGCTTGCAAGGTGAAAAGCCAGATCAGAGTTCAGCAGGCCAAGAAAGTAAAAGAGGACAGGACAGGCCAAGGGAATGGCTGAAGCCAATAAAAGACACAGATCATGAAGATGTGATGAACGTTCTAGGCGCAGCCGTCCAATCTACTTGGAGGCAAAGCACAAGGAGGGCAAAAGGCACTGAGCTGAGAAAGGTGGGACGGTTTTAGGTAGCAGACAGAGAAAGAGCCTCGAATGTCAGGGGGAGGCCTTTGAACTTAATGTGGTCAGCAACAATGATGATAACAATAAATAAAGCTGCTCTGATCGCTGATATTTACGTGATGCTTGAGAGGCTCTCAGGACATGAACCACACGGTCTCACGACAGAAGGCCACTCATGAAGAGATCTGTCACATAGGAATAATGACATGAAAGAAAGAAAATGGAGGAGAGAGTAGAGGGACACATCAGGGAGAACATGATAGCAGCCCCTGGGAAAGCTGGTGAAGGCCTGAACTAGAGTAGAAGTGACACGGGAGCTAAGGACGCAAGAAGCGCTGTGGCGGCTGAATCAGCAGCACCGCCGTGGTGCGCTCTTTATGCTGCATGGAGAGCCAAACCTACCAAAAAAAACAAACAAACAAAAAAAAAGACAAAAAAAAAAAAAAACCTCTTACCATTAATATTTCTGATGAGGTCTGACTGGAAAGGCCTCTTAGGAACTGACACAAATCTCATAGCATCATATAATTCTGAGAGAGACTATTTTCCACCCATTAAATTGGCAAAGACTATTTTCCATAGTTGAACGTTTGTTTATATTGAAAGTTTAAAGTTATAAAAGTAAAAAAGAAAGCTAAGCATCGCCTCCTTGTCTTTGATAGCTCAGTTCTACTTGGAGGGGCTACGAGAACCAAATAATGAATGACTGAACAGGAAGGGGAGAGACCCAGCCTAAACTGAGCAGATGTCAGCCCCGATGCCGTATGTGCACAACACAATCTTCTCCAAACCGTGCGAGGTACAATCCACTCAGAAGTGGGACCTAAAGTAACAAAGCCCTCTGGCTTTGAGGCTGGCCCTTGATGCGATCTGCACCGAAAGCCACTAAGCCTCAGTTGGGCCTACCTTCATCCCTGGACCCCACTCGTGACCCTTCTGGCTGGGAGCTAAGGTGGCTACGCAGCGTAATGACACACAGGGGTGAAAGCCTATGGAAATGCCTATGTGTGTGTGTATGCCCGCGCACGCGCGCGCGCACACACACACACACACACACTTACAGTAAAATGTAAGCATTTCACTGATACCAGTTAGAGTGATAAAGTCTCCCCTCTCTTGTACAGCCCTGACTGCATTCCCAACCGAAGGACTTAAGCCCACAGTTTGTGTGAGTTGATTAAACTTCCTCTTATCCCAATTCTAACAGTCTCATGGGTGCTCTCAAGCTGGAATGGGGGCTCATCAGGAGGCCTATGGGAAAATATCACCATAACCCAAGTAAGTAATAACATCTGACTGCTTTGGAACAATTTTTCTCATTATTTCTGAGCTTTCTGACAGTGAGATGGAAGTCCCAGTTTTCCCCCAAATCTAAAGTGTGAAAGAAGCCAGAGTTTCCCTTGGTGGGGTATGGGGGGGTATCCCCAGTCCTTGAGGCCTTTGGCCAATGCAGGCTATCAGGACAGCAAGCTGGGTCTGACCCTGTCTCAGGACAGCAGGCTGGGTCTGACCCTGGGACTACCACCTAAGCCAATCACTATCCAAGGGCCATCTGAATCCTGTAAACCTATTCAAATGGAGAATGTCCAAGGCAGGGCCTGAGCTGTCCCAGCCTTGTAGACAGGTCCCACCAGAAAAAGCAGAAAGTCTGGTCAAGAATGTCCAGGGAGAAGCGGGGGCCGGGGGAGGGGGCATGGGATTCTTTTCTAAATATCAGGTAATAATCGTGACAGCCATCCCGGAGGTCAGGGCAAACACCTCACCTGTGCTGAGGTCAGCCTTCTCCCTTGTCCTTCATAAGGATACGACCTTTCTAAATGTCTTACTTTATAGACTTCAGTTCAATTTCTCAAAAACTGTGGCAGGGGCAGGGAGGGGAAGGACAAAACACCCCAAGATAAGTCAACAGAAAATTCATACAAAGTAAAGGCAAAGTGCTTCTATCCTCCAGGGGAGGGGACCAGAACTTCTGGGGATGGCAGGAGTCCTGCCCAAGGCCCCACTGGGATGGCCACCTGGGCCACAGAGGGCAAAGAAGACTGACAGTCAGACACATCTGTTGTCTGTTGTCTGACGGACAGACAGACACCTGTCCTGTTGGGAAAAATCTCTAAGTCTCAGTTTATCTGGGATAATAGCAAGAATGATGACAGGCTCAAAGCTGGAGAGGACCGCAGAGCCATCTGACCCATTACAGAGATGAGGAAACCAAGGCCACCGTCAAAAAGGCAGCAAGGAGCAATGATGAGATTCGGATCCACCTCTCCCAACTCCAAATGGAACAGGGTCACCATGAGGATCAAGTGCCACAAGGTACAGGAGATGCTGGAGAATGGAGAAAGGCAACAGTGTTCCAGTGATTATTGAAGACAACATCTCCAGAGTTCTGCCCAGGCAAGAATTAATCTCATTACCTGCCACCACGCCCTGTGCTCTCCTGGTCACCAGCGGGGTCAAGCTCAAATAGAAATGGACCCTGGGGCCACATACCGACTCGAAAAACTACAAAGGACCACTCTCTATGTTGTACTGTATTTTTATTTATTTCATTAAATATTTCCCAATTACATTTTGATCTGGTTTCATCCCACTCGGGAGTCTCTCGGGCCTTGCGCAGGCCCCAGGTTTGACACCTCTGCCCTACACTGATGTTTGCTGAACAAATGGCTTATTTATGAGGTACAGTCTTTGTCCGACTCTGCTTTCAATTTCCAACAGACTTCCTTGCTTTCTAGAGCTGTGCA
The DNA here is from genome assembly GCF_900497805.2 of Vombatus ursinus. Taxonomy (NCBI): domain Eukaryota; kingdom Metazoa; phylum Chordata; class Mammalia; order Diprotodontia; family Vombatidae; genus Vombatus; species Vombatus ursinus. Next base: position 440,387 of record NW_020954551.1, on the reverse strand, counting down.
AAATGAATGTGAATTGACTTCTGGCTCTGTTTTATAGTGTGAAAAGTGGCCACTGAAAAGAAGGAGGTCTGGCCAAATACAGGTGGAGACAATTGGATGTAAATCAGGTGATGACGAATGTGGACATTAATAAGTCAGATACATCAAGCGCAGCCTTCAGTCAATGGTCTAACCAATCAACGAGGATTTATTAGGCGCCTACTATGTGCCTGCCTTGGTGCCGGGGATTCAAAGACAAAAGAATGACATAATCTCTCCCTTCAAGGCATTTATAGTCTATTGGGAGAGACCACATACACACATGGAATAAATACAAAATCATTAGTGGGGAGATAGTAAGCAGGTGGGTGAATCAGGAAGGCTTCACGGAGAAGGGGGCGCCTCGGCTGTGTCTTGAAGGAAGTGAGCTGAGGGAGGAGGGGTTCCAGGTGTCACATTCCCTGAGCTCATTTGACCAAGTCCTCCTCCCACAGGCAGGCCGGGTTCTCAGAGTGGAGTCACTCAGTCACTCTCCTCACTTTCCTCCCCCTTAATTATCTCATTACTATCAGTAGCAGCCAGAGTTCATTAGGGTTGGGTTAGCAGCATTTACTCCTCAGTATGGCATGGGAAAGGCAGTTGTCAGAGAAAACAGCCCCCCCCCAGCCTCTGGGACACACTCCACCCCAGCACAGACAGAACCAGAAGCTGCCCCTCAAAGAAGCTGTTGGAACCGTCTTCTCTGACATTCCCAGGCCCAGAGCTGGGCTGGACTCTTTGAATAGATCCCAGAACACTTCACCTGACTTCACCCAATGGCTCCAAGTCCTTCTTTCCTTCCGAACTTGACTAAGAGGGTGTTTGCCACCAGTTTGGGCTGAATCACTAGATTCATCTAATAAGTTGTTTCATTTACACACGGGATTGATTCATTCTAGAACTCACCAAAGAGGTGTGATCTCATTGACAAAGACATGAGGTCACAGAGCATCTTGTTACAAAACTAAGAAGATTTGGGGTTGGGGTGTGCATAGACAGAGTTGAGGCATCCTGGGTGAGCATGTAAACATTTAACAAAAAGTGCACCCTGCACTTTCAAGCTTAACCTGCATGTTCAACATTTTCTCCATCACTTTCCCAAATCCAGACAATCAAGAGAACAATGAACCAAGCCCTGGTTTATTGTACTGACCAGTGTCCAAGGTGTCCATTGGACCATGGAGCTGGCTCCAGCACACCCCTTGTGTGTGACCACGAGGCTAGTCTGGCTGGATGTGGGGTGAGGGAGGGGGAGTAAAGTCCAAACAGACGGGCGCAGGGGGGTGAAGGGCTTTGAAAGGCAAACACAGGAGTTTCTCTTTAGTGATAGAGGCAACAGAGAGGCAGTGAAGTTTACCAAGGGCTATCGATAGTCAGCAGATGAGTGCTTAAAGCAAGTTGCTTTGGTGGAGTGGAGGAGAGACTGAGCTAATCCTCCCTGCTGGTCCATCTATTCACAAGAAGGGGTTTGTATCACTGTTTTATATCACTGACTTCTGCTGCAACTTTTCATTCCCATGAAAATGATTGCTCATCATGTCAAAGTGGATTTCTTTCTATAATAATCTATCATATTGCAAGACTTTGGAGTTCTAATCCAAACAACGTCCCATGCTTGTTTATTTTCATTCCTTCCTATTCTGCTGCAAATGTAATAATTTTGGAAAATATGCCCAATGTACTTGAAATGCACGCCAACAATATTCTCTTGAGAAAAGGTCAGTTATCAAATGCTCATATTTGGGTTATACAAACAGCCTGGACACCACCACCCACACTCCTCTTTTTCATATGCTGTGTATTTAAAGCTGAAATATGCAAACTTTTTTTTAAAAAATCTAAATCAATACCCAGTGCCTTGCCAAACACAATAGAGCAATTAGTATTGAATGTTTTGAGGTTCAGAGTTCATGGATTCAACTGTCAAACTAACTGAATTTTGAAATTGTTTAGAAGAACATATTGTAATGTTTGAAAATTTTAACGTAATGTACTGGTCAGGTGTTTGGCCTGAGATAAGGTAAACTCCCTGAAAAAGTCACCCTTGAGTGATTCATAAACAGTACTTGGAGCAAACAAGGAATGAGAGGCAGTGATTTTTGGATAGAAATGTGCCGAGCACAGTTACTTTACAAAAAAACTGGTACAAAAGGCCACGGGGCAAGAGGAAAACCAGCCTAGTTTACATTGTTTACAACTGTTGGAAAACAAATGAGAGTCTTCAGGCCTTCTGTCATTGGCATCCCAAGGCCTCCAAAGAAATGCAAGTGCCAAAGGTGGGCTTCAAACATAGCCAAGGGCAAGGGGTCACTTCAGCTCCATCAAAGTGGCTCTCTCACTTGTGACCAAAACACTTGAGGCAGGAGAGATGGATTGTAAGTAGTGTAAGGGCAGGGAAGCAAACACAGGCTCACAAGGGATGAGGAGGAAGCCACCTGGGTGATGGAGTCACCCCAAGCCCCAGGACTCCTGACTCTGGGGCACACAGTGAGCTGTGCCCACCCAGAGGCATTCTTTGAAGACAGCAACACTTGGGGAAGGGCTGGAGTGCACGTGAACGCCTCCCAATGTGGTCACCCTCTCCTCAGGGCAGTCTTGACAGGGAATTTTCTAGAAAGAGGAAAGGCATCCACATTTCTGCTGGCAAAGTAGTATTCCACTGTATTCATCTCTCATAACCTGTTCAGCATTCCCCAACTGAAGGCCATCCCCTGAGTTCATAGCCCATCATTATTAAAAGAGCTGCTATGAGCCAATCACATTTCCCACAAAATTCCTTCCTCACTTTCTATGTCCGGCCAGGATTTCTGAAGAAAGTGCAAAAGTAGATTTCTTTTGAATCTCAAAGGCAAATTGTCCATGCTAAGGCTGGGGAGAGGCTCCCCAGTGTTGAAAACTGGCGTAATTGTATGAAGGACTGAAAAGGAAAGGAAATAACATTCGATGGGATCATGGACCTAAAGCCATAAGGGACCTTCTCATTTTACAAGTGAGAAAACTGAGGCCCAAAGAGGTGCCATGACTTCAAAAACAACAGTGTCAGGGCTGGAAGGGTCTTCTGGGACACCGTGTTCCTTCACTGTACAGGAAAGGAAGCTAAGGACCAGGAAGAAGTGACACACAGACTACAAATGGCTGGGCCGCCATCCATCCGCGTTCACTAGAAATCACTGTTCGTGGTTTATCCCTGAATGGTCTTCCAGCGCTGACGAGGCAGCTGCATTCTGCTGGCTTGTCACTAAGGTCCAGTCCTCCTCGGGCTGTCTTCCTGCCTGCCACGGTTAACTCTCTGACACAATTTATGAGCTGGGGCTTTATTCAGAATGGCAAGAGCTATTCCAGAAGCGATAGTCTGAGGTCTCTGATCAATAACACAGGCCTCATCCGGGACGTTCAATCTCTTTCTAACACATCAGAGGTGATTGTTAAGTGCTGCCTGTGCCTGGAATTCTCCTGAAAATGAAACACTAAAGAGGGTTTGGGGGAAACTGTGGGCAGCCATGAGGCCACAGAAGTTACTTATTTCAATGAAAGACTTTCAAGGTTTACAATAAAGCACATTAGCACCAATTCTTGAAATAAGGCCGGATGCAGCCGCTTCACACCCAAGTAACAAACTCTCTGAAAGTGAGACAGCTGAGCCACCGAAGCAATCCAAGAGGACGCAGTGGTGGCCTGTAACATTCCGAGTGCAAAGCAGCGTTGGGGCCCCAAAGGGACGAGGGCCCCAGAGAGAGACAGCGTCAAAGGCAGCTTCCGGGGAGGAGAAGAAGAAGGAAGCAGGGCCGAGGCTGGGAGAGCCTTCCACCCCTCGCGCATCTTGCATCTTCCATGGCCAGCCTTTCACTGTTCTCACCCACCCCGTGGCTCACCTGCTCACTCCAAGGGGGCTTCCCGAGAATGCTCCCAGGCTCTCTCTGCTATCTCTTCTTCACCCACCTCCTTCGAGCTTACTCCCACAACTGCCTTTCTTTCTTTCTATGCACCTTGACCAATTTTCCAATAATTGCCCTGAAGGATGCATCGTAGGTACAGGGCCCCTCCCCAACAAGATGCACAGAGGCCTCACCTTTTCTCCTAAAATCCACAACATTGGTGGGTGGTTAGGTGGACAAACAGAAAGACAGAGGGATGGACAGTGAGCATTTATTAAGGACTTAACTGTGTGCTGGACACTGTGCTAAGGACCGGGGATACCAATACAAGCAAACAGAAACTCTCTTCCCTTAAGGAGATTACATTCTAATAGGGGAAGACCACCCGTGAAGGAGAGATGGGAAAAAAGGAAGGGGAGCTGGTGGTGGGTACGTGGATGGAGATGAAGTGACTTGCTATGGAGATGGCCTAAAAATTTCCTGGAGGGTTGACTCAGGGCAAAACAAGGTGAAAGGTCACCTGGGAGAGCTCAGAATCCTCAGAGTAGAGACCAAAGTGGGGGATGGGATGGTGATAGGGATGATGGCCACAGTGTAATTTGCAGGTTGCAGAGATGGCTGGAAAGTTTATCTATCAGAGCCCAATGCCCCAGAACAGATTCTAAGGTTTCAATGGAGGGTGGGACAGGGGGAGTGGGGGGATGCCAAAGTGGGGATGGCATCATATGGAGTGTATCCAGCTCTTAACATCCAGTGACTAAAGATATTCAAACAAAGGTATAGGGCAGAGAAAGGGCACCAAATTTGGCATCAGAGAACCTGGGATTGAACCCTGATTCTGCCATTTACCCCTTGGGTGACCCCGAGCAAGTTATAACCTCTCTGGCCCTCAATTTCCTTTCTGTAAAATAAAAGTGTTATACCAGACGGTCTCTGAAATACACCTCAACTCTAAGGCAACAATCCTACAACCATTTATGGAATTCAAGAAAAGAAACTTTTCTGATGTGTCAAGAGGCCTGCGGTAATCCTCCTAATCTCTTCCAAGTTCTAGAGTCACAGTACAGGAGAATAACTGGTGTCCATAATGACCCACAATAAGGCCCTGAATCATTGTCCAATATAGAAAGCGCCTCTGAATCATCAATGATTAAGTATCACATAATTCAGTGAAAGGATATACATACATTATCATTTTTTTTTAGATGATCACCTACTATAAACCAATCTTCTTAACCCCAACATTCTCCCAGTGATATTATAATGCTTATAATGCTGACTGTGAATCACAAAATACTAAAATCTCGAAAGACCCAGCGTGGTGGTAAGTCGAGAAGCCACAGAAAGTCACATGTGTTGGGGAGCAGGCTGTAACACCTTTATGAACAGGACATAGACAAGAGAAGTGACCTCACAGACATCACCCCGGACATGTATGACTGGAAAAGGAGATGGGCCAGTCATGTAATGAGACTTCGATATTAGCAGACAGATAACCCAAGGGCTGCAATAACACCCACTAAGTATTTTTTTATTAATTTATTTTGACTTATCAATAATCACTTCCACACGCTTTTGAATTTAAAATTTTTCTCCCCCTTCCTCCCCACCACCCTCCCCAAGACGGCACACAATCTGTTATAGGCTATACATTTACATTCCTATTAAACATATTTTCACATTAGTGATGTTGTAAAAAGTAAAAATTAAAACCAATAGGAGAACCATCAGAAAGAGGAAACAAAACTCAACAGAAGAAAAAAAAAGAGCAATTCGACTTCCATAGTTCTTTCTTTGGATGTGGATAGCATTTTCCATCACGAGGCCTTTAGAGATATCTTAGATCCATGTATTGCTAGAGAAGGGTTAAGTCCATCAATATTAGTCATCACACAACGCGGCTGTTACTGTGTACAACGTTCTCCTGGTTCTGCTCACTTCACTCAGCATCAGACTATACGAGTCTTTCCAGGTTTTTCAGAAGTCTGCCTGTTCATCATTTCTTATAGCACTACAGTATTCCATTACATTCATATACCACAACTTGCTCAGCCATTCCCCAACTGATGGGCATCCTCTCAATTTCCACTTCTTTGCCACCACAGAGAGAGCTGCTATCAATATTTTTGTACATGTGGGTGACACCCACTAAGTATTAAAAGAACTGGGCAGCTAGGTAGTCCAGTGGATAGAGCGCAGGCCTGGAATCAAGGAAGATTCATCTTTCTGAGTTCAAATCCAGCCTCAGACACTTACTAGCTATGTGACCATGGGCAAGTCACTACACCCTGCTTAACAGCCTCAGTTTCCTCATCTGTAAAATGAGCTCGAGAAGGAAGTGGCAAACCACTCCAGCATCTTTGCCAAGAAAACTTCCAATGGGGTCACAATGAGTCGAACACAACTGAGAAATGGCTGAATTAAAAGAATCAGAGTAAAGCACTGGGTAAATCCTCAGGGACAAGAATTACAGAGGATGAGGAGGGACAGATGGATGGCAATCTGCACAAGCTAAGTGAGGGTCCACATCAATGAACTCACAAATCCACCAAAGTACTTTTGCCCAATCTCATACTTAGGTCTTTAATGACCTAAGCAATATTTAGTGCTTTCAGTTTAACTTGTAAAATATAATGCATTATGACTTTTTTGTGTAATCTTGTAACTCCCTCCACCAACATAGATCGTGAACCATTCATAAATTCATGGAGAGGTTTTGGGGAATTGTTTGAGGTTCAGAGAGATTCCGTGATTTCTCATGGTCATCCAGCAAACGTATCAGAGGCAGAATTTAAGCCTAGGTCTTGCTGAGCCGGACTCTAGGACCAAAGCTCTATGCTCCATAATAGTACAGTACTGATTCATTGTCTGTTTCCCTTTCTTTGGGGTTCAGTAAGTTTGCTATTTTCATTACTTGTACATAATTACTGGCCTAATCATTGTGGGTATTTCTACCAATAATTCGGATGACAGCCCATTCACATCTGCCCATCCTGGGCGACTCTGGACATGCCTTCTCAAGGTTCCCACAAGGGGTTCACCCAGCATGTTTAGGTCTTCTTCTGGTTCTCCTGACATCTCTGTGTAATTACAAAGGACAACATGCGACAATCAATATTGGGAGGGACACACACTAATTGTGTGGCCAAGGGTAAGTCATTCAAGCTCTAGGACCCTCCAGTAGAATCTTGTGTCCCACTGTCTTCTCTTCCCTCAGGATGTGACAGAGAAGTGGCCCGTGCCCTTGCCAAGGCCAATCTCTCTGAGACACGGACACTAGAGCCCATCCTCTCCCACTGGCATCAGCAGATCTTATCCTCAAGTCATTTCCTCTCTCAGCCACACCCTCAACTTCTCCTATCAACTGGTCCCTTCCCTGCTGTCTTCAAACATGCCCCATCCTACAATAATCCTCACTGGAGCCCACCATCCATCCCAAGCTATCACTGCATGCCTCGCCTTCCTGTCTCAATCAAACACCTTGAAAAGAGCATCTACTCTTGCTGCCGACACTTCCTCCCCTCCCTCTCTTTCTTCAAGATATCACCCAAGCAGCACCACCTGCATGAAGTCTTTCCCGATCCCCCAACCGCTAGTGCCCAGTCACTCTCCCAGGTTACCTTTTACTTAACTACTCTGTTATACTTGGATTGATTCACTCTGTATTTCTGCTGCGTTTATGTTTACACATACTAATCCTCTCCCCAACTCAAATCTAAGCTCACCACAAGTAGGAATTGTTTCATTTTTTGTATTTATATCACTGGTGTCTAGTACAATGCCTGGTACATAATAAATATTCATTGATTGATATATTACTTACACGCTGTAGTGAAAAGTATTCCCATACTGATGAAATCACAGGTCCATGACATAGCAATATAAATACAAGTATGATTTATATGATCTTTGGTGAATATCTTTTGGGGGAAACTTCATAGAAGCTGGACAACGAGAGAAAAAGAAGAGGAGGGAGAGGTAGAAGGAGACAAAGGCAGCAGGGAGGAAGAAGGGAGTATGGCACCCAGGAGACTTAAGAAATAGCTGCTGAACTGACCAGAAGAAGCCCAGCCCATCTAGGAATGACATCAAAGAAAATCTCAGCAGTGACTCCCATCTTCCTTCAAGTCCGTGGGCACATGCTCATGCCTCCTGAAGCCATGAATCACACCTGTCGTGCTCCAACATAACCATAAATTCCCAAATGATGGATTGCTCATTCTGAGAGCTCACAATTTGTTCAAAATGAAGGACCTGTTGGCCCCCGGCCACAAGAGCACACATCAAGCCCCCATTCTCTTGGCAGCATTTAAAAGATGTAAGGTAAAGCAAAACACCTCTCCATCATGAATAGAGGCTCTCTTTCCATGAACAACATCCATATAACTAGGTTCCTGGCAACTAGGATGAACTGGTTCAAACCAGTGCTGAACATTCAGATTTGCCAACCCACACACAAACTTCATTATCAGATGCAATATCCACTTGAAGCTAAACTGCAATGTAGATATTTGTTATAAAGCAGCGTAACTTGTGAGTGACTCAATATGGCGACCAAACATCTCTCAAACACCCACAAGGCTTTCCGGAGCGCCCCCGTCAACGACGTCACCAGGCTCGGAGCCAGCCTTTCATCTGGCCCTTGCCACACAATCTAAATCGACATCCCATCCAAACGGATCCCAGCAGAACATGCCTGGGGAGAGAAGACCCAGAGCACAGACACAAAGAACTCCTTTCTCCCCACCTGCCCACAGATGCAGCCTCAGTTTACTCCCATTTGAGGGGGCCAACTGCACACTGTGAAAAGTCTACTTCCATTGCTGAGAACAGCACTCTTTGGCTTCATTTCCCCAATGCAAGAGGTGAGATTTCCAGGTCCTGCCGAAGAAGCCTGGAGGCTGGAGACAAAATCAAGTGACGGACTCCTGGCTCTCTTCTCAAGAAGCTTCCCTAAGCTCGCTGCTGCCTTTACTTTGATCAGCATTCAGACGTTTAGTGATTTATTTTGCCCCCAGATTTCCACCATGTCATGCCTTTGGCTGCAACCTTAAAGTCCTATTATTCAACACCTAATGATCAAACGAGAGAATTATGTAAAGCACATTCTAGACCCTGCAGGCTCTCTACAAGCATCCGCTATTATGATTGCTAACAAATTATGAGCAAGATTATTTCAAGCTTATCTTATTTTTATAGCTAGAATCTTTACTCCTTAAAAAAAAATTACCCTCTACAGAAGTGAGTCATGTTACCAGCTGAGCCTATGAATTCCCGATAAAAAAGAAACAAATGTGAAAAGTTGGAGATATGGCTTCAGTTTTCCTTTTTTCCCAGCAGGCCTAGCATACAATGCCGACTACTGCTGCACATCTACGTACTCAAATTACCTCCACATTCGCAAGTCATAAGTTCAGCTCCAGAAACTGGACAATTTAAGCTGTCAAAAACCATCCCCTCAGGACAAGACGGGTGGCTGGCCCCAAACACCAGACCAGTGTCTTGTGGCAAGCTACTACCATCCATTCTGATTGAGTTATTCTGGCATTCTGATGGTGTTCTGAAGGCCTGGTCTGTTTTGATGAAAATATTATTGAAAAGACAGAGCCATGGACCACTGTATTAAAAAAAAACAAAGAACGCTGGCATTTGCCTCAGCCTCTTGTTTCTTGCTGATTTGTGACCAAAAATGTGCTGCCATACCAAAGATGTCTTCTTGGTGGAAGTGGAATGAATTCCAAACCACAGGGCAAGTTGGTCTGCAAGGCTTTTCACATAAAATATCTCCTTAGAATGGAGTTGAATGCTCATGAAGCTAATGGGATGAAACTATCATGGTATGAATAATACATAACGTGTACCAATCAATGCTAGGATGTTACAGGCTGATGGAAAATAAATACTGTAAGTGAAAACAGAGGAAGGCATCCTAAATACAAACATTGCATAACAATCCATTTCTTATCTCTCCAGAGTGAAAGGAAGAGAGAGTTGTTGCAACTGGGCCAAAACCCTAAGAACCTATATCAACTGTTGCTTTTCCTTCACCAGATTACGTTCCCCAAATCATCTGTCAACAAGAAGTCATTCCCCCCATGACTATGACTGAAGGTAAGGTATGGATTAGTTTGTACGTTTTAATGCACCTTGGCTGGGTGTCAAACGAAGACTCCCTGCTGCTGGTCAGAGATGGAATTCTATGGTCCATCTCGATAATCATCGTGAAATTGTGAGCCAGGTTTGACACGAAGAACTTGGGAGAAAAGAGCTAACTATCAACATCTGCTTTCCAAAAATTGTATTTGGTATCCTTAATGTATCCCCACTCTCACGTCATGTCTCTTCCAGCACACAGCAATAGAGGAAATGATTCACAGCTTTCTGCCCCTAGGTAAAGTGGGTCAACAACTGATCTAACATGCCCCAAGGGACTGAGGAGGCCTCACTCATTCGTGGACCTGTCAGCTCCTTTCCAAGAGAGGGCCTCAATTACAGAATAAAGCTATTCCCTGGGAAGAATGGATGAGTGTGGAACCGTATTATTTGTAATTTTAAAAATTTCCTTCAAGTTCCTTAAAACCAAAATCCTTGAAGAATAATTTTCTAGACACAACAGCTGACATGGACTAAATACAGATGCAGAAAAATGTTCAAAAAGAAAAAAAGAATCAGAACTGCTATAAAGTCTGGCGCAAGAGATACAAGCAAGTCTCCCTGGTCACAGCTGAAGGATTATCCCACAGTGATTTCACAAGTGACAACTTTTCTTCAATCTGCAGCCCAAAACAAAGAAGCTGGCTTTGCCACGGAACAGCCCATTTCAGCGCATCCTTCCCCACAGTCAAGAAAGCAAAGGAGCCCCGCTTGTGGTTTATTCATTTTGGCTGAATGACTGAGGGGGCAGGTTACATTCACCATCCCATTATAGCTAGTATCTCCACCTGCTTTTTAAGCTTCCTTTGTGTGGATTATTATATATGTATGTATGTATGTGTGTATATATATGTTATATGGTGGAAGGGGGTGGGAGAGAGAAAGATGGACAGAGACAGTGAGACAGAGAAGCAAAGATACAGGAGGATGAGAAAGTGAGAGGGGGGAGGAAGAGGGACAGACAGAAAGATGGAGAAAGAGACAGCAGGGGAAAGGGAGGGGGGCAGGAAGGGCAGAAGGGAAGGAGGGAGAATAGTTTAAAATCCCATCTTACTAGATCCTGTCAATAATGTAACATAACAGCTATGGGTAAAACATCAGGGAAAACTTCCAGAAATCAAAGATGTCTGGAACAGACCAGAATAGGAAGCTGAGGCATGTGTGAACGTTATCGTCTCAAAAATAAAAAAAAAAGAAAGATTCTTATTTTTCTAGGTTTGTCTAAGTCATGCTTTTATGTAAAGGCAGGGATGCTTTTTCGAGGTTTCTTCACATCCTCAGTAAACGGGCTTATGGGCTTGAGGCTAACAGCAATGAGCAGTGATAGAGAAATGACTGTTCAAAATATCAACTAATAGTTATGCCAAATTAAGAGAACTGACAGAATCTCAGGGCCCAAAGAAGCCTTGAGAAATCATCTCCGAAGGTCTTGCCTTACCTGCCCCTAGAAGAAACGATCAACATAAATTGGCACATTTAGAAAAGAGGTATTTAAAAAATGTTAATTGACACTATATAGGGAGATTGGGGAAAAGTCCACCTATTTCTAGGGTTGTTGTTGAATTATTTTTTAATTGTGTGCAATCATCCATGACCCCATTGGGGGTTTTCTTGACAAAGATATTGGAGTGGCTTGGCATTTCCTTCTCCAGCTTATTTTACAGATGAGGAACTGAGGCAAACAGGGCTAAGTGACTTACCCAGGGTCACACAGCTAGTAAGTGTCTGAGGCTGGATTTGAACTCACGTAGATGAGTCTTCCAGGCCCATCTCTCCATCCACTGTGACACCTAGCTGCCCTACCTAATTCTCTGAGAATACACATATGAATATGTGCATATATTATTACTAAAAATAAAATGCTAAATACTCATAATTTCCAAACCACTTGTAATGAAATGCTTATTGAGATCCAGCAAAGGAAATCAAAACCACATGGGAAGAGGGTGAAGTACACATCCCCCACATTGTCCTGCCTGCTTCCCAAGTAGGACAGATGCTGCCCTCAGTAAGCCTACAGAAGATAAGCATACAACCTATTTCTTTGGACCATCAAACCTGAAAGAATGAGATAACTGCTTGTCCTTGGACTGCTTCTTTCTAAACTCCTCCGAAAAGACAAAAAGAACGATCACAACGATAGTAAGGACATTCGTACAAGGCTCTACAGATCGCAAAGGACCTTCCAGACAACAACCTCATGAGAGTGGAGCTGTAGGAATCGTCATTTCCATGGGATCATCATTAGCAAATGTTAGAGGCAAGATCTGAACTCAAATCAATTGACTCCAAGCTCCAGCAATGATGCCACGGTACTTCTCAAGGTAGAACTGAGAATAGCAGGTTACATGTGTCACCATCCGTCCCTGACAGTACCCCACCACCACCAAAATGATCAAAGTGCCTGTTTATTCCCATAAACCCCACTGGTCAGTGACAAGAAGAACCAAAGCTCTTTCCTACACCATGTTTGCTGCCTTTTTGGTCAGTGATTTCATGGACGCAGAGAATTCCTAGAGAAGAAACCCTCTCTGCCAATGCAGGTTAGCACCTGCTCTGAAACGAATAGTTTGGACACGCTACCTGAGGCATAGAAAAAGTGAGTACCTTCCTTGCCTGAGCCGTCCAGCCCTGCCACCTGCATCAGAGACGAGAAGTGACCTCAACTTGGCCTGGCTCTAAGTCCAATCCCCTGTCACTAGCTCAGTCTAACTTTCTAATTGCTGTCTTTTTTTTTTTTCCTGCTTGGGTTCATGGTATCCTCCTCACCTTCCCTACTATAAACTATATCAGAAGAAGTTGAAGCAAATGATGCCTCAGCATCCCTAAAAATGAAAGTGGATTCTTCAATCGAGAGGTCTGTGAGTGTGGGTACAAGTCCAGAAAGGCTTACTCAGGTGGTGGTTTATGAGAAAGGGGTAAGAGGCCCATGGAGAGCCAGGAGTCACGCCAAGCAACCCAACCAGCCTTTCATTTGTTAATGGGATCATTAAACTTCAGTTTCAAGGAGTTCAATAGAAAGTCAGAGTGTCTCCTCTATGCAAGATGTAGAGACCCGGGGAGGATGACTGTCCTGTGAACCGATTCAGGGACTCACTGAACACCTGAGCCCAGTGATGATGATGACAATGATGAATGGACTGACATCAGTTTGGAGGGATGGCTTGAGGGCCAAGGAAGGCTCAGAGGCCCATTCTATTCTACATTTTTGTCAAAGATTTGGACATAAGTGCATATGAAATCTGCAGATGATGGAAAACTTTGGAGAGACCAGCAGCACGTCAGGGTCCAGAAAGATTTCAGTAGGCTAAAGTGATGAGCCCAAGAGAGCAGGATGGAATTCAGTAATAATGGCAGTAAAGTCTGACACTGGAATTAAAAGAAAATAAATTGGACAGAGGACAGGATGGGGGAGGTACAGCTCTCTGGAGTCAGAGGCCCCAAAAGCTCAGGGAGAAGAGCGACCAGCTGGGCCTCAGAGGGTGGGGCGGGCTCCTTATCACCTGGGTGACCCAGAACAGGCCACTCTACCACTCTAGGCCTCTGTTTTACTCATGTTACAAATGGGAAATGGAGCAAGTGATTTCTGAAGGCTGTTGTAGCTCTCTAGAATGTCCCAAGATCTGCGCAAAAAGCTCAAGTCATCCTGGGGTGTGTGTCCAGGACGTGGGAAGGAAGAGTCGCAATGTCATGCCATGTCCTGGCCAGGCCCCATCACAAGGACCATACTCTGTTTTGGCTTTGCATTGGACGAATGTGATGGTCTGACGGCAGCATATCCAGTGAAGGGTGACCAAGATGGTAAAAGGACAAGAGACAATCACTCCAGAAGAACTAACAGAGGAAACTAGAGATGTTGAGCTCAGAAAGGAAATCTCAGGGTGAGGAGGGCATCAGAGCTGCCTCTAGGTGGAAAAAGAACTCAGGGGAAAGGATGAGTCAACTTACGCTCTGTGGTTCCAGGGAGAAAAATTCCAGGCAGCAAAGCATAGTAGGAAAAGCCCAGGATCTGGGTTCAAAGCCCAGCTCTGCCAACCCTCCCTGGGTGACTTACGCAAGTCAGGTCTCAGGCTTCTCATCTGTAACATGAGGTGAACCAGATGGTTTCCAAACAATCACCAAGCAATGCCAGGTACTCTAAGGCCTCATTCATCTTTAAATCTAGGAAGCTACAAAGTAGAAGTGATAAAAAGGAGTTGGAGAGCAACATAGCTTGAACAAACACAAGTTATTCCCAAAGTCTCTGGGCTATCCGAGATTCAACGTGCATTGAGTCTGGAGACACACTGTACAGGACACAGCTTCTTAATAATTACAGTGACCCCAAAGCGGGACTGGCCCAACTGAAGAGATGATGAATTATCAATAAATGAGCTTTCAAGCGATCAGTCAATTAAGCATTTATTAAACATGGGCACCACACAAATCCCTCAGGATTCAGCGGAAAAACAATACGATCATCTCCATCCCTTGAGGAAGTGACATTATAATGGGAGGGACCCATCCATGTACAAGTTCACAAAGGAAACCAAGGGAGCTGGGGAATAAGGACACTGACACTTGAGGGAGAGGAGAGAGATCAAGAAAGGCTTCATTCATGGAGGTCTTGCCTCAGCTGGGTCCAGGCAGTCATCTGTTGGAATTACAGCGGAGGAAACTCCTGATCAGGTACAGGTTGTTCTATGAGGACGTCCAAGGTTCCTTCCCAGTGGGGGATTCTCTGTCTCCACGATCATTAGAGATATAAAAGACAAAAACTTCAAAGAAGCCAGGAGGCTCAGCCCAGGGGAGCAATGTCTACCCACAACAACGAAGGGGCTGACAAGGCTGCGGTCCAGAAGAAAGATTTAAGGGGTGCAGGAGTGCCACTCAGAATTCCTTAGCCACAGACCAAGTCCTCAGGCATAAAACCATACCTCTCAAGGACCTCTTGGTTGGGCTCAAGAGTTTCCAAGATGGCTTTGATGTATGTGGCAAAGATGCCGTAAGTCACAGAAAAAAATGGCAGACCTAAGGTGCAAACTCTCTTTGAGAGGCAGCATTGGAAGAGGAAGTTACTCAGGTCTCTAGGATTTCACTTATTTGATCAGATTGTCTGTTACACACAACTCTGAGTTAACAAAGAATCACAAAATATTAAGAGTTGTAAGGACCTCTGAAGCCACTCAGTCTGACACACAACTAAGAAACAATCCCTTCTAGCATATGAACAGATGGAAGAATGAACGAAAGAATAAATGAGTGGAAAAGTGTTTCTTAAATACTTACTTACTATGTGCCAGAAACTGCACTTAGCAATGGGGATACAAACACCAGCCACAAAAAAGCCCCTGCTTACATTCTAACAAGGGAAGATAACACGTAAACACATGAAGAGGAAGGTGGGGGCCATATGCATATAGTAGCAGGGTTCTGAAATAACATGAGGGTGGTCTGGTTATGGGCCAGCTAAGGCAGCAGCTTCCAGAGTGTAGGATCCAAAGGTCTAAGCCTGAGTTCTGGCAAGAGGGGGATGACAGGGATGGCCAGAGGCCAGTGTTGTGGTCTGGCAATGGCCAGGAAGTGCTGTGGTAGCCTGATTCTGGGAATGATGAGGTGACAGCTCACCTCTGAGAACCCAGGGCTCTAGCAAACCAATGGTCATTCAGCTTTACTTGAACACTTAAAGTGAAGAAGGCCCCACTCCCTTCTGAGGAAGCTCATTTCATTTTAGGATAGTCAAGTCAAGTTACTAAACATATTTATTACATACCTACCATGTGCCAGGCATCATGCCAAGAGCTAGGGATACCAAGAAGGGTGTCTGTGTGTGCGTGTGTGTGTGTGCATAGATAAACAGAGAAAGACAGATATATAGAGAGATAGAACAAGCTTAAAGAACTCTCTCTGTATCTATCAATCTATCTATAGATGAACAGATATATACCTACAGATTTATAGATAGACCTACATGTTGATATCAGGGTGGGGGAGCGGGGAGACAGGATTCAAGCTCGGGTCTTCCTGACTCCAAGCCCTACACTCAGTCTACTGCAGCCCCTCGGCTGACCTGATGACTTAAGACAGCCATTATGTATATCTCTTCTCTACACTAATCAACACCAGTTCCTTCAGCCCATCCTCCAGGCCCTTCCCCATTCGGGTTGCTCTCTGGTGTGTCAACATCCTTCCTAAATGCGGTGCCCAGGACTACTGGCCACCAACTCTACTCTGGGCCAAGCACATTAGGGCTGGCTCTCACCTCCTCCTCCTTTCCCGGCCCCACTAGGCCACTCTTACTGTAGACTAGGACCAAGCTGGCGATTATGGAGGCCACGTCGTTCTGTTGACTCATAAGGGGCTTATCCACACCAGTGGAGGAGAACAGAGTGCTGGATAATTTGGAATGAGAGATAATCCCCAAAACACGCCTCTTCAAGTTCAGAACTGCCTTCTTGTATTGACATTTAAATACAGGTACGCCTAATCTGGGAATTCACCTGAAGTCAGATTAAGGAAGCTGGCCTCAGTGGGCCTGGAATGCACACACTGAGCTATTCGGACCATTGCCAGGTGCCAGTCTGAGGAGGCCTGTCATCTTTTTCGTCACAGGGCAGGGAGTAGACGCCTTTTTCAAAGGAATACCACCCAAGAAGATGCTGCTACTTCACCAAGACAAAAAATCAAGCAGAAAACCTAAGAATGTCCACAGGGTCACAGACTTAGAGTTGGGAGGAGGAACCTTAGAAGTGACTGGGTCCAAACCCTAACTTTAAAGATGAGGAAGCACAGAAAAAGAGAAACTACGTGACTCACCCAAGGCATCCCAAAGCCGGATTCAGCCCCAGGATTCTCATCTTCCCAATCCCTCCCACTGCCATGAAGATGCAATCTAGCCCAGAAAAGTCGAGATGAGCAGAACGCTGAACGTTTACAATACTTTCTCTGGCTTTTGTAAATATGTGATCACTTATACTATTAAAGCTGATATTTACATGGCGCTCCAAAGTCTGCAAAGCACTTTGCACAGACAAGGTCACTTGGGCCTCAGAACAGCCCTTGAGAGAGCGCTACTGAAGGCATCATTATTCGCATTCTATAGAAGAATTTATTAAGCAACTGGAAGAATTTATTAAGTGCCTCCTGTGTGCCAAGCACTGTGCTAGTTATGGATACAAGACAAAAATGAAAGGTTTTCCCTCAAGGCTCTTACATCCTCTCAGGGGAACAACGTGTGCACAGGTAAGTGGGGAAACTGAGGCTCAAAAATTCTAAGCAACCTACTGGCTGTCATATGGAGGTAAAATTTGAACCCAAGCCTTCCTGACTCCACGCCTAGCCCCCTATCTGCCACCTGCTCTTCCTCACCCTCACACAGGCTGTGAATTAGAGACAGAAGCCTCTCCAAGTAAATCTCACCAAAGCAGGGAAATCAGCTCATTTTCAGAAGCAAATATCATCTGTTGCGGTACACAGCGACTATGCAGTGTTCTAATCAGAATATTATTCTCCAAAGTAAAACTAATTATTTATATTCTACCATAAAACTACAACTCTAGGTTGTAATCATAGCAATGTTCTCCTCACTTGGTTAAAAAGATAATTTTGTTACAGTCATCCCTAGAAGAATCAGTGCTCCCAAGTGCATTTACAAATTAAAAATATCCAAGTTGAAAAGTCATGGGAGATGGCATTTTTCTAAGACCTTTGTTTGTTTCCAGGAGTTTGACTAACCAGCATTTCTCTCCCTGCTTGACGTGCCAGATCAAAGAAGGAAGGACAAAGGTCCCCTTTCCAAGCCCTGTCTTTTGCTGCACTCTGCTGGAACAGTCCCCGTATTCTTACAGACATCCCAGACAATCAAGAAAGAAAGGGCCCTTCAATAAGGAAAAGCAGAAATCCTCACATGTGGTTAAAGGATCTTCATCTTCAATACGGCGCATCTGGATGGGTAATTGTGCATGTCTGTTATCTCATTAAATGTCACCCTGTCTGAAAACACACATTCCTCCTCCTGTCCCAGCCCACACGTTGACAAATAACAATACAAGCTAATAAACGTACCCATCACGATTAGAACTATTATCATTATTACCACTCGACCGAATCCTTGGCCTTTGCTCACTAAGGTTTTCTTTTCTATTAAGAGGCAGAAACTTATGCCTCCTTCCCTGTCAAAGTTGCTGGTGTTTCCCTAGATGTACATCCCCAAAGGTTCAAGGGCTATTTATTGCATTACAAAATAACGCTTCCAAAATAAAATGGACAGGTTTGTGATTAGTTGAGAGAAGGCCGAAGAACTTACTTCTCAGCATCTCCATGACAGATCCGTGAGTTTTTACCCCACTGTCCTTGCCTCAAAAAATGCACCTGCGGTCACCGTTCAAACTGGAGTGCTTTCAGTGAAAAGTAAATCTATTTATCTTGGCCCAGTATTGCACAAAACAGTGTCTGGAGAGGACTCAGTAACACAGATGCAGCGGAAAGAAACATGGCAAGCTTGTTTCAACAATCTTCTGAGGGCAATGAGGAAAAACTTTCACCCTTCTCCCTGCCTTGGGAATTACAAACACAGACGTTGGCACCTGTCCCAGCATACACAAAATACTTCTCGATTGTTACTAATACCTGCTAAAATTATGTCTTGGCCTCTCTGCTTGGAAAGAAAAGGCCAGGGTGACCCCTTCTCTGACTTTATAATGCACACAAATCTTCTGAAGAGTGCTCCCAGGGAGAGCTTGCCATGGAATATTTCTTGGGCAAAGAACAGAGGCCTTGGAGGTGGCTCTGCCTTCTCTAGAACTTTCACTGTTGCCCAAACCAACGGCAGCAAAGAGATGGCAGAGGGCAGTGAACAAACGTCAGCAGGCACTCGTCCTCTGGGAACACGGCTGCCCAACTCTGCCTATGACGCTCAACCGTGACTTTGAGCATGGCCCTCCATGGTGGGTGCCAGGCTGCCAGCGGGCACAGTTAGAAGAAAAGGGGATAGGAAAGTAGGATGATCAGAGACCAAACTGTGCTGTTCTATCAGTTTTACCCACACCGTTTCTCACACCCACCATCTTCTCTCCACTCACAGACACTGCCTGAGTTCTACCCTCACCATGACTCAAGTAGACTACTGCAATGGCTTCCTCACTGACAGCCCTGCCTCCAATCCCTCCCTGCTCCATCCATCCTCCATCCAGCTGCCAAAGCGATAGCCCTAAATCACAAGCAGGACCCCATCACTCTCCCAGTAAGCTTCGGTGGCTCCCCACTGCCTCAAAGATGAAATCCTACCTTAGGTTCATAGATTTCGAAGCTGAAAAGGACCTTTGCTAGAAGCCATGGAGTCCCACCCCCCATTTTTCACAGGAGGAAGCCAAGAGGCTGACACAATGAGTGAGTGCCTGAGGCAGAATTCACACAGAGTTCAAGTGCAGGGGTCCGGCCAGAGCCCCCTCACAGCTATCGTCCATCCCTCCCCCTCACGCGCCCACGGAGGTCCCCAAACTGGCCTTCTCCCTGTTCCTCCCACACAGCATTTCACCTCTCCTTTCCATGACTCTCCATGGGCTGTGGTCCGTGCCTGGAGGCTCTCCCTCCTCCCCTCCAAAGCTCTGCTTTCTTCCCTGATCTATCCCTCCTCACTCCCTCACAGCTCATGCCTCCCCATCACCAAGCAGTCACTCTTGATAGACACTTAGATATGCTTATTTCATCTCCACACCCTCTGCCTCCTCCCCATGTCCAATCTGCTGTCAAGGCCTGTCCATTGGACCTCCATAGCATTTCCCAGTTCTTTCCCTTCTGTCCTCTGACAGCGCCCCACCCCAATGCAGGCCCTCATCACCTCACAGCTGCTGGGGGCTCTGCCTGCCACAAGTCTGTCCCCACTCCAGGCCGTAAGGTAGGTACATCACAGGTACATCATAATTATTAACCACCCTAAGTGCAAGGACAATTTGATCTTCGTATTCCAGGCACCCGGCACATAGTGGTGCTTAATAAATGCTTGTTGAAGGATGGATTAGATTCAGAGTTAGTTTTGTATCATTGATGTAAAATAACTGCCCTGCCCCAAGTGCACTGGGGTATAGTGGGGAGAACACGGGCCTGGCACTTGGGTCACCTTGGTCCGAGGCCTAGCTCTACCAGTGACCAGTGCTAGAATACAAACCTCGCTAAGCATCTGAAGTCCCTCCCCACGTCAGCTCTAAAAAAGTGTGATTCTAAGGTCCGCTGTCCTCCAGACAAAGAGAAATCCACCGGGTCGTGCTTGGCCAAGAAAGGCTTGACAACACCCAAAACTCTGACGTGCAGCAGAGGATGAGAAGGCATTCGGGAAGGAAAGTGAGCTAGGACCTGCCAGGGACTGCTAGTCACAAAGAACGTCCACTGGACGTATGCCACTCGTGGCAGTTAAAAAAAAAATAGAATCAGGACAGGAAAATAGAATTATCAAACAAAAGTACCTGAGTTGAGTGTGGAATTTGTAAAAGGAGCATGGCCCAACCATCCCCAATAGGTGCTTTTTCAAAAAGATGCAGTGAGAAATTTGCAAAGGACACCAACTAAATAGTTATTACTAACATCTGGAATTTAAACAATTTTAACCCATGATAGGTAAGGAATGATTTCACAAGACAATCTTTAGGAACTTAAATACTATTTATCTACACTAGGAGGCATCTAAATGATTTGGAGTTAAGAAGACCTGAGTTTAAATCCTGCCTTTAACATTTACTACCTGTATGACCCTGGGCAAGTCACAATTTCCTTCAGTCTCAGTTTCCTCATCCATGAAATGGAGATGACAGCACCTACTTCACAACACTGTGAGAATCAAGTGAGGTAACATATGTAAAGCATTTTGCCAACCTTAAAGCACAATATACATGCTAGCTAGCACTAAAAAGCAAATTGTTGTAAACTGACCATGAATTTAATTAGAAAATGTATTCATTTCAGGAGCAAAGAAATAATTTACATAAATTTAAATATTTACAAACAATGCTCCAAGTATATACTCGCACACAAATAATTATTTTAAAGTCAGCAGCAAACTAAAAATTATGATTATGAAAAATGAAAGAGAAACAAAATACTGTATTTAAAATCTAACATCTGTCCCCAAATGGGTAGAATGGTCTCCATTTTTTGATGAACAATTTTAACCTGAACACAGAAAAGATCTATTTTTTTCTTTCAATTAACAGGTGTTGTCATGAATCCACTGCCACAATTCTCAAATACTGAGGATTTAATATAGAGGGATGCAGAGTAATGAAGGTAGCAGGGGGGACCGAAGGTCATTCATTTACTTAAGGCATCACTCTGGTCTGGTATTTAAATGAGAGGCTTTTACACCAGGTGCTCAGGCCAGTGCATAAGAACAAATTGACTTTTGAACATTATAACAATACCCAATCAGACGATGGGATTTTGCTGCGTCATGGAACAAAAACTAAAAACAACAAACCTTCTTGATCACATGGCGGCGACAAACAGCCAAAATGGGAAGTCAAAGAATCTGCGTTTTAGGAGCCATTTGGTAGGTCTCTGTTGCTGTCTGGCAGTGGAAGGAAGGAAGGGCTTTGAAAATATGGCACAGAAATCCACCTTCATCATTTTTCATGAGTTTCTTTCCAATTGTTCTCCAGTTCAGCTGCCTAGGCGTTCCGGCTGTTGTGGTAGGGCTTCCCATCAGGGCCCCTTGGCTTCTACCAGGACAACCCCAGACTTGGCCTGGCTTCCAAGATCCCAGGTGGCCCTACTTTCTTCATAGGGCAAAGGCACCACAGCATTCTCAGCTCCCAATGACCTGGGCAGGCAGCAGTGGAATCTGACCCCTGTGCCTGTAAAGTAATAACCACAGGGCACTGGGCCAGTCCTTGTTTTCATCCATTTAATTGAGAAAAACTAGTTCCCACCATTTTTTAAAAATGACCTTTCATGACCCATCTCCAACATGTGCCAGAAGAGTTACGGCGCCCAGACAGAAGTGCTGGCATTTCACTGCTGGGGGGGCGGGAGGGGCGGTGAGGCCAAAACAGACATGCTGGTCACACACTTAGTCTCTCCTCCTTGGTCAGGGGGTGAAAACCGATTCATCAACATGAAGTCACATCATCAGAAACGAGTCACAAACGTCCTCATCACAAGATCCAAATGTCAAACTACCAGCCACACACACGCACAAAAGAATCCTACAAAAACTGTCCAAAAGGTACTGACATAGGCTACTAGGTTATACGAAAATTATCATTAAGCCAATTAAACATTAATATAGACAAACAGGCCAAGTACCTTCCCACTCATAACTGACATCCACGTACGACTTTCTCTCAAAGGATCTTCAGGCACCTGAACGTCACCTTTGGAAAGGGGGTATGACTAATGCTTCCAAAACGTTTTAGCAGCTCACTGGCTTCGTCATGCAAGAGTCCTAGCGACCTCCTTCCAATGCAAGCTCCACTTCCCTAGCCTTGGTCTTTGGGTAAGCTCCCAGGTATCTTACTGAATGAGGAGAAAACCATCCACAAACAACATTAGTCCACACCTATATCTGAATGAAGGAAGAACGTCTTAAGTACTTACTATGTATAAAGCACCATAAGAAGCCCTGGTGATACAAACAGAAAAACCCAGTTCCTGCCTTCCAGGGGCTCACATGCTAATGAGGGAGACAACAGGGGTTGTTTCAGCTACGCGTCAGATGAAAAGGTCCCGTGGTCCTTAGAGTCTTGCCTCTTCTTTGAGGCCATTTGCACCGATCAGGTCATCTCAGGTTCTGATGGTGAGACATCTGACAGCAGCAAAGACTTCAGCAGCCAGAACGCTTTCTTCTGGGTCTTTAGTAGGCACGGCTGCCGCCCCTGCAGGAGCTGAGGCTGGGATGCCTCTCCCAAGAATGGCTTCCCTGGCTGACGGCACTGGCTGGAAGCCTGCCTCTTTTCCCAAGGCTCCTGGGCCCAGCATCTTGAGCTGTCTCCATTTGGGTCTGAGGGGAGATGGTGGCCAAGGCGGTGCTGATGGTTTGACTTGCCTGGCTCATGCTGCCTCCTATCTCTGTTGAAAAATGGCAACAGTTCGGTCCAGGCAAACTGGGGAAAAGTATACCGTGGCTCCTCTGAAGCTACATTAGCAGAAGGACAGGCCCTTTCCATCTAGCCAACAGGTTGTGTTCCAAAAGTCCTACACTAATTTTGTTGTGGCATTTTCCCACAGGCACCAAGTACTTTGGGCTGGCTTCCCTGAGGTGTTCACGACAGCCTGATGAACTTAGAAAGTAACTTCACTTCTCTGTGCACACAAGGACCGCTAACAGAAATTTAAACCCACTGCAAACAGACTAGATTTTAGCTACAATACAGCCTCAGGAGTCACTCGTGGGCCTGCATGGGAGCCCGACCGACACTCCCTGAATGGCGTCTGTGTGCAACACGGATCATATGCAGTGACTTCCTTTTGAAAAAATATTCAGCATCACAGAGAACGCCCTAAAGTGGGAAGATTCTTGAGATAATTTTTAACATTCAGCATCAAAGATGACCACGCGAAACACAAAGACTCTTGACCAATAGTGTAAATTGGTAACAACACAAGGCACTGAGCGAGGGCTAAAACCAAAACCAAAAATTGCTAATGAAATTACCCTGCCTCTAATTCAACGGTTCGTCACGCTTTTGGGGGGAAGCCTATGGACCCCTTCTCAAAAACATTTTTAAATGTATAAAATAAAACAGAGGATTATAAAGGAAAGTAATTACGCTGTTCATATGCACTTCTAGTTATCAAAATAAAAGCCATGCTCCTGGATCCCAGGCTAGGAATCCCTGCTCTGATTTAATAGGGATCTGTGTGGCCTTCCAGTAGAACACACAAACATCTCTCAGGGAGTTTATAAATAAAATGTGACAAAAGACATTTTTAAAAGAGTTAAAACAAACACAAAAGCCGTAACTCAAATAGCGGAGACACATACATAATCCCATTGTGCAGACACGGATTCCTTTACGTCAACGCATACTGAACGCGCACTGAAAATACTGGGAGCGTGTTAATTTTTATTAGTATCATGGAATCACAGAAGCGCTGACGCAAGAAGCACCTTAGTGGTCAAGTCCAGCCTTATCATCTCACAGATGGGGCAACTGAGACTCAGAGAAGGGACTCAGTCCAGAACATGCAACAAGGCAACGCCCAGGAAGGAATTATCCATGGACAGGCACGCACTCTCCTGGTGAGCATGAGTCAATGGATACCAAAGAAATCAGTGAAGGGTGAAGTTGGGCGGAGGGCCCTGGCCGCCGGGAGCCAGGGGACAACGGCTGGCTCTACGCTCCAACATCAGTGATCCTGTCCCTTCTTCCTCTGGCCCCTGCTCTCCTCTCCTTCCTATGCCAACTCAAGAGCCAAGTTCGTCCCTCCCCCAACTCTCAACTGAACCCCCCAAGGGTGAGCTACGGGCTCTCTTTATAACAGCAGTTTTCCTTTCATAGCATATTTACCTTTTGCTTTTCAGTATCTTTCTTTTTTTTTTCTTTTTGGGTAAGGCAATCGGGGTTAAGTGACTTGCCCAGGGTCACACAGCTATTAAGTTTCAAGAGTCTGAGGCCAGATTTGACCTCAGGTCCTCCTGACTCCAAGGTCAGAGTTCTATCTACTGCACTACCTAGCTGCCCCTCAGTATTGCTTTCTAAATTCATCATAACAGCATTACTTGATTTTAAAGAAAATCTTTAACAGTTTTCTATTAAAATATATTTTTAAGGCAAATGACACACGCTGCTTTAAACGTTGTGAAACGCGTTACATTCCTTATATCATTTATGCCTCAAAACCACCTTATGAAGTATGGATCATATCTATTTTACAGATGAGAAAACTGAGTTATCAGAATGGTTCAGCACCTTATCCACGATCACAGAGCTAGCAAGTGAGGGTCAGAGGCAGGATTCGAATCCTTGTCTTCTTGGCGTTAAGTACAGGACTCTCTCAGCTTAATCACCTACAAAAGTGATATGATAAACAAGACAAAAGCAGGGGATTTCTATTTCCAGAATGAATTATTATAAGGTATTGGAGCCAACAGGAATCATTCTGCTATAACAAGTTTACATGATGTTTTTAAAAAATGAACAGCCATTACAAACTCTCATTTTCTTTATGGTGAGACAGCCACGTGCAAGAACGAAGGGGCAGGTGGGTCACTGCATCCGCTTGCCAGCAGGTATGCAGGGCGGTCCAGGAGCAGAAGCCAAGGCAGACCCCTCCAGGGAGCTTCAGGGGCCCCGCTGGGGAGGAAGCTCCCTTGGAATTCACACGTGCATCTTCATAGCTTCACTTGGAGGGACAAGACATTTGCCCATTGACTTAGAGAGCCGGGTTGTCATTCACCTTGCTGGAGCAGAATTCTGGGAGCTGTGTAGAGGCCCAGACAGCAAGGCAATGGCTGAGTCATCTTTTATTGTGAGGTCACCCAGGCCTCCCCAGGAAGGCCACTGTGCAATTTTTATGGTCCCTTTGCTTGTGTGCATAAAACAGCCTGCATCTTGGAGCAAGAAAGACCAATCACCTTTCCACCATTAAAATGCAATTATTTTAAAGGTTTAGGATTGACATTATTTAAGATCAGTGACGTTCAATATCTCTGTCCCTGTCTTTTTCTCTCCCTCACTCAGAGTTAACATAGCTTTTCCCTGGGAGCTGAATCTGGGGGCCTAAAAGGACACCAAAAGTATATTTTCTTTTATCTTATATTTTGATTTTCACATCACTTTCCTTTGGATTTTGTTTTTTCTTCTCATCCTAAAAATTATCCAAAATTATCCAAATACTGTTTTGTAGGCTGACGGCCAGTGACACTCAGAGCATCAGGGCCTTCGTTGGTTACAAAGAAAAATTTTGGCCACATCTGAGCAATGCTTTCTGTCCATCACCTCAAGCTTACTTGCAAAGGCCAGCGGGGTCTCTGAGCTGTGGAGAAGACTGGACCCTCGCGCATTGCCAATGTCAAGGAGGGGGGAGGCTACGTGGGTCCTGGCCCAAGGGCCAACACTGCCCGGCTGATAGATCTCCTCTAGGAGATACTTTGGGCAAATGTCCCATGCATGCACACACGTGGGCACGTACACACACACATACATACACACACACACAAACATACACACACACACGCATGCACACACACACGCACACTCACACACACCCCTACAACTACCATTTTTGTCAGGCCAGTCACCTCTCCCTCCTCAAATGTTCTTCTTTCACTTTCCATATTTTTCCTTTGCTCTTGTCACCTTATCCCTTGTAGCAGAGTGGTTGAGAGTGTAGTGAACTTGGGGTGAGAAATCTGCTCTTGGGCACTTACCAGCTATGTGACCTTGGATACGTCACTTAACCTCTGCCTGCCTCAGTTTCCTCATCTATAAAATAGGGACGATAATAGCAGAACAGAGAGGATGCGTCTATGGGCATGTTCAGGGTACAGAGAGCTGGAGTAAGGAAGGGAACTCCGCTCATCGGAGGCAGGATGCCCAGGACAAGGGGCCTGTGGCGGGCAGGAGGCCGGATCCAGCTCTGAGTCAAGGGTGAAGTGCGCCTGCTCTCGCCCTCTTTGGACTGCTTCTGTTCCATCACTGAAGGTGATCTGATCACCAGGTGTGATGAAAGTGATGACCAAATAACAAATGTAAAGTCCTCTGCAAACCTTATTACTGCAGTTTTCTCCTCCCCCCCTCCCACCCTGTGGGACTGCAAGCTCCCAGAGGACAGGGGATGTCTGCCATCTTCCTCTAAGTACAGCAGCTGAGGTGGGCACCCAGCTCCCAGGGCAGGCCCCCAGGCATGGCTGCCCTAGGTTCGAGCTATTCTGTGGATGTGAATCCTCTCAAATCCACATCTCCTAAGCCCCCATCGATGGCCTGTAGGAGGCGGCAAGAACTGAGTTCAAAGCAAAGACGTTTAACAAAATGATGGGGTAAGAAAAGTAGGAATCAAACATTTCCACAGTAAAAACTCGCCCACAAGTGTGGAAACAAATCATGCAGACGGTGGACGTGAGTAGACAACACACGCAGCCAGGGCACACATGTGGAAGGGCAGACATACAAGGAATGCGTGTGGCTGTGGTGCCTACATGTAAGGACCACATGTGGCTGGGGCAGGTGACGGGCAATGCCCATCTCCTCGCTGCCTACTGGTGCCATCCCGAGGCTCTTCCCACTGGACCCACTCTCAGAGGTTCCCTGCGAGGCCCCACCGGCCCTGTATCTGGGCTGCCTCTCTCTGTCCTTTCTCCAGAGAAGAAAGGGCTCTGCCAGGAGTCGACCTCAGCCACTGGACCGACGGCAGCCCAGGCTGGGGGGAAAGGGGGAGCCTTTCTCTGCTGTCCCCCAGTTAGTAGGGCTATGTGTACCTCATTTTCCTGAGATTCCAGGCTTCCAGGCCTCTTACCTCCAGAGATGTCTAGCCTAGAGGACCAAGAGCAGGGACACTCCTCCTGAGCGAAGCAGCTCGTGTCCTTTCCCTGGAATTCCACTCCCTGGTCCTGCACCGAGCCACACCTCCTGATTTTAATCTCTGAAGCCTCGCATAGCCTCGCTCACCATGTAAGGGCCATTCGCTTAATAACTGCCAGGTGACTTTGGGGTTCAGGGTTCCCTCAATTTCCAAGTCCAAATCCCTTCCCCTTCCATGGAGGTGAGTGTGCAGAGACGAGGCACAGAACCAAAGCTAAGCTCAGGAGACCTCAGGAGCAAGGAAGCCCTGTCTTCACAGCCAGACTCAGACACACGCCAGCTGGCTGACCTTGGCAGTCCCTCTCTTTCTCACAGATTCAGTTTCCTCATCTGTAAAATGGGGATGACAATAGCACCTGCCCCAGGATTGTCGTGAGGATAAAATGAGACATCTGTAAAGTGCTTTGCAAACTTTAAAATGCTGTATAAATGCTAATTGTGATTATTATTATTGTATATCCATTTCTAGTTGCTTAGCACGGTGTCCTTAGCCCAAGTCAAAACATCGTGCAGTTCCAAATCATAAGGAGGACACGCACAAAGTGTGTCAATCACTGCAAACCCATTATCTGTACTGGAAAAACAAGGTACCTGTGCGTGCCCTATCGAGGGGGAAGGGAGAGTGGGTCATTTTCTCCTATGAAGGCTATTTCATGTTACCACGACTGCGCTTCAACGTATGAGATCAACCTAGCCCAGGGGTGGGGAGCCTGCGGCCTTGAGGCCACACGTGGCCCTCTAGGTCCTCGGGGGCGGCCTTCTGACGGAGCCCAAGTTTTACAGAACAAACCCTTTCATGACGGGGATTTGTTCTGGTAAAGTTTGGATTCAGTCCAAGGGCTGCACTTGAGGACCTAGAAGGTCACGTGTGGCCTCGAGGCCGCAGGTTCCCCACCCCTGACCTAGACCATGAGAAATGAAGGGAATCCATCGAAGCCAAGAAACCCCCAATAGAAGAGGCTGCCTGGGAGTTCTGCTTCTCAGACTCGGCGGGGGGGTGGGGGGGCGCAGCGGAGGCCGCGTCACTGGACCAAGCAGAACAGAGAGGATGCGTCTATGGGCATGTTCAGAGTACAGCAAGCCGGAGTAAGGAAGGGAACTCCGCTCATCGGAGGCAGGATGCCCAGGACAAGGGGCCTGTGGCAGGCAGGAGGCCGGATCCAGCTCTGAGTCAAGGGTGACGTGCGCCTGCTCTGGCCCTCTTTGGACTGCTTCTGTTCCATCGCTGAAGGTGATCTGATCACCAGGCGTGCTGAGCCCTCCTTCAGGCCTCTGCCCCTGCTTCTTGACCAAGGCTTCCTGCCGAGCATTTTTACAACAATGAAAAACAAAGGCAACTGAACCTTCGAGGGACGGACGTCGTCACACTCTCCCCTTGTTAACAGCCCCAAGGTGCGATCCAGTGTAATGGGTCACAGTATCTTATTAACGATCCCCACATCTGCTACGTTAAAGTGTGTTATTCAGAGTTCATTACTTTTAATTACACACAGCATCCTCGACCTCACAGAGTACTCTATTTTGCTGCGTTGTGTCTAAAGAATCGAGACGCCTCACCTTCCACCATCCACTCCAACGCCTCTGCTCCACCAGATTCCTTGGAAGGCCCCCCTGAACCCTGGTACTCAGAGACAATTTCCAACTGAAATCATTCGCCCAATCTTGCCAATGACACTTCGTGAGCACATCCTATCTTTTCTGACATTAAAGATGATAATATAACCCCCAGCACACATCACCTAACTAGTTTTGGTCTTTCTCCCTTAAAAAAAGAGGAGGTCCCTATGGGTTGATACAACTGCCAGTTCTGAATTCAGTCTTTTCAGAGCCCCACTGAAAGAAAACTGATACAAAAGGAATCACTGTGTGAGACGTGATTCAACAAGAAGACAGATAACACGGCCAACCATCCTGACAAATGAGAGGTTGCCTCTACGTTTTCCTATCTTCACTGACACAAAGAGATAAGACGCCCATTTCCTTGTAATGGACTCAGTAGTGGTTTTATTGTCATGCTGGCTACATCCTGCCTCTGAGAGCACACCTCCGCCTCTGAGGATGCTCCTGCAAAAAAGGCAGGCCAAGGACAAAAGCGAAATTTAACAACAGGCTCAGGGGCCCCCGTCCGACTCAGGAGATTGGACGCTAAGACAAGTGAGTAAACGGCTGCACCTCCTGAAGCGTCCGGGATGAAAAGCCCACCTCGGGACCTCGGTCAGCAGCATCCTAAGGTCTAGGCTTGATGTAGCAAATCAGAAAGAGAAAGTATACCATAACAGAAGAAGACAGAGGTAAAGAGAACACATTCTGTTTATGAAAAATGCCAATGCCCTGGAGAGAGAAATTAGGCCGGATGGAGATTAAAACTGGAACGTTTCACACGCTAATAGGCCTACTCTTAGCTTGATGTGTGTGTAACGCTCATTAAACTGCAATTAGGGTCAGATGCCTCGATCTAAGAAGACATAACTTCAATTACTAAGCAGTAACACTTGCACTTCCCCTGTGCCTTCTAAAAGCTAATTCAATCTCACTGGGCCCATAGAAGTAGGGTTGCTTTGATGGAATTTAGCACAGACGAGGAAAAGACATGCTCTGTTAACTGGTGGGGCACTCCAATGATCAGAATCTACATTCTCAGGTTTACATACTGAAACATTTTGCCAGTTTTATGGTAAAGAGGAAAGAGCAATGGATTTGCAGTCAGAGGACTTGGGTTCTAATCTCAGCTCTGCCACATTACCTGGTCGCTTTTAGCACAACACATAACCTCGCTGGTCCCCAGTTCCTTCGATATAAAATGAGGGAAGGGGAGGATTGGTCTACATGTCCTCAAAGGTCACCTCCAGCTCTAAATCTATGATTCTGTGACCAAACCATGGCCTGGAAAATTGGTTTGGGAACAGCAAATGTTCCTATAGCCCTCTCTCATTTGCATCCAGACTTTGTAGATTTCTTTCCTCCCTACTGTTCATTTTTTAAGGTAGCAAAACTGAGTAAAAGAGAAGGGAAAAAGGACCAAAGGAGGAAGAAACGGAGAAATGAAGTTTACAGGGAGCATTTCCACTTGATAGCTGCCAATGAAGGGTCCCGTGGCCTATGAAGGCATATACAAGACCAGCCCTCCCACCACGGGTCATTCCAGAGCTCTGCCAGCATAGTTCATGGGAGGGGGGGATGTGGGAGGAAGAGGGAATATTTTTCCCCTAATCTTCCCCCCACCCACCCCTGGTTGTCCCAAGGCCCATCCAGGCACTTGACTGCTGCCAGGCATTCATGTGAATCCATGCCATGTATCTATGGCCCTCTTGGGTCACAAAGTAGTAGATATGGAGTGATTAGGTCCATATACTATCTGAATAAAGAGATATTCAGCCCATCAGGAGAGATGTCTTTGATCCTTCTCCCACATGGAAGTTAAACTAGAGAGGGTGGACATTTTGAGAAAATATCCCTAATTCTCAACTACCACAGTGGGACCTCCCTGTATACTCATACCCACATGGATATACCAAGGACAGATCATTCCAAAATGACAAGGTCTCTGTTTTGTGAGAACGAGCAGACTCTCCCTCCCCACCTCCCCACCATTCTTCTCCACAAGTTAATCTGCGGGGCAAAACAGTGCAGAGAAATGAGAAATCCAGGACCAAATGAGATGTCTGCAAAGTGCTTAGCACAGCGCCTGGCACACAGTAGGTACCATATAAATACCAGCTATTAATACTGCTATTATCATGATCATATTCAAACAGATGAGGGCCCGGCAAATAAATATTCAACGTAGATATACGGTGCCCATCTTGGGAACATACCAAGCAAGACGATTCGGTCCCAGTCCTGCCCATCCCGTGAATCCTTCCCACCCTGCAAAGCTACAGACGCCAGTGACCTTTTTGTCCCTCCATTCTGCTCCCTCCGATGGAAGAGGCCCTTCTCTAATGACCACAAGAAGAAATAAACAAGCAGCAGCCATACTAGCCAGCTGACACCTTCCCAGCTTCCCAGGCAACTGTCTTTCCTCGCCCCTGGAATGCAGTCACGCTTCTTAATGGTCAAAATGTTGAAACAGGCTCATTTAAACCAGAAGTCAAAAATATTTCTCAAACCCAAAGCCTGTGGATTCTGGAAGATCTTTCGTATATCAGGCCTGCACAAATAAACAGGCTGGAAGGAAATATTAGGTATAGAAAAAGTAACAAATAGCACATTCCAAACCACAGGGCCTCTGTGAAAAGGATGCCTGATGCATCCTCTACTCGGCGGAAGAGAAAAGCCAGCCAAGTACCCTTCCACAGCACGGACTATGGGCCATTATATCACACGTGTTATCCAATGCAATTCAAGTTTTACTTCACCGAGCATTCTCTGGGCTCTGCCACAGACAGCTAGCATTTGACTGTGAAGCGGGAATGGCGGGGTAACCGAATCCCCACCAACGTGCAGGCCACGCTATGAGGGTATGTCCCAAGTCCCCTGTCTCAGCTTACAGAGCCCACCATAGACAGCCCCACTCTGCCAAGCTAATGTACACAAAGAATTCATAACATGAAAGGGAACCTACCTTCCACGGCTTTTCTGCCAAATGCAATAAACATTCATCATTATCCATGTAAAGGCAATGACAGTCATCTTCAACAGAACCAAGTGACCAATGAGGTAAGTGTCCCCATCCTCTGGAGCTCAAGTCTGGGTAGTGATGGTGCACTTTAGGGACCTTTCCAGACGTGGCAGCTTGACTTTTGTGGGTCTGATACAAACGGACCAGAGCCCATGGGGATGCCAGTGTCTAGACAAGCTGCCTACAGCCCTAGCAGGAGTCAAGGGATGTTTGCATGTCCTTAGAAACAACCTGCTCTGGCCACTTCTGACTTTACCTTTCAGTGGTGTGATACAAGCATTTATTAAGTGCTCACAAAGCTTCCAGGATACAAATACAAGCCAAAAGAAGAAGAGTCCCTGCCCTTGCAGAGCTGATACTCTAATGCAAGACACATAAAAAGGGGCAGAGGGGCTGGAGATGATAGGTGCCCAGGGCCACAGTATTGAAGTCCAGAAAGTCAGAGCACAGACAGGAGGGGAATGAAGGTTGGCCTGCCTGGGCCTCTCCCCAGAATGGGAAGTCCCAAGAGAAATTCAATGAAAAAGGGCACGGAGGACAGATATTCCAGGGAGAAGAGGCCTCAGAGCTTGAGGGAGGTTCCAGGGTGAGGCTGAAGCGAAGGCAGCCATCAGTGTCCTGATTTTACAGATGAGGAAACGGACCCCACAATCATACCCTTACCCCTTAGGTCCTTGGGGCATTCTCAGATTCTTCTTATTGAGCAGTCTGCGGAGGTTCCAGGGATGAAGATGGAGATGAGGTAGATGAGAACAGTCACCTGTTTCTCCTCTGCCTCTGTATGCCCAAAGTCTGGCACAGCTCCTGGCACTTAAACTCTCATTGACTAACTGACAAAGGATAAAGAGGCACGAATGGAGTGCCACTTGCGCCAATGGAGAAAACACCCACGTGTATGACAGCGCAGATCCACTGAATGAAGACGTATGATGGGTTTTTCTATTACAGCACTAAAAGCCTAAACAGATTAATAAAAATGATCCTTTGTTTAAAATAACACATAAGTTCCACTTTACAAAGAAAAAAAAGGAACCACTCTTAAAACATCACAAAACATAATGTCAACATCACCATAAGCCCAGGCCCCATTAGGTCCTCTATTCAGCACCGCCTCCCCAGCTGCTAACTAATCGCCTTGTAGTTAGGTTATATATTCATTTTTTCATATGAGTTGTCTCCTCAAGTAGAACGTTAGCTCCTTGAGGGCAAGACCTTCTACTTCTGTCTTTGCAAGCCCTCTGTGTCACAAAGGACTGGGCCCATTTCTTTTTCTTTCTTTGGACTGGCCCTGTGCTTTCATTAGTGGAAGGCACACTCAGTTCTACCAGTGTTGGCCAGGGACTGATCCACAACTTAAGAAAGTCACCTAGAGCACTGAGAGGTGGAGTGACGTGCTCAGAGTCACCCAGACAGAACACGTCAGAATCAGGATCTGAACTGCTTCTCTCTGGCTCTGAGGACACCCCCCTCTCTACGACGTCCACTGTCTGAGTTCTCTTCTAATTAGCCAATTCTATGACACAGGAAGGCTTCTTTTTATGTCATCGCTTTCTTCTCCATCTCATCCCATCAACAAAACATCATTACTATTTTTATTTCAAAATATTTCATTCAGAGAAAGTAAAACCAAAATATTCTGGACGTCACCTGCTTCTGCAAGTGACTGATCTTTCTGAACAACAACCAGAATTAATCCCGGACTGCATCGGTCTTACGCTCCTTTTACGTTGTAAGTGACTGTCAAACAGCGGCAAGCGGAGTCACGAGGAACAGGAAATAAGTCTCAGGAGGCTCCCCAGTTCTATTTCCTCTAAGATTTCTCCAGTGTTGCTCAATGGCATTTTTCCATAGCATCCATTAGAAAGAAACATAATCCTGCTTCTCTATGTTCGGCCTCATTCATTCATTTCCTATGGCAGTAGTTATACTTTCAGTCCTGAATCAGGGAAACTATTTAACCTGATGAAATATAAATCACAGGACTGAGAACCTACAGAATTTTAACTTTTCATTTAAGGGGGTTTAACTCTGTGAAAGAAAAATGAGCAAACTACTCCAAGGTTTTAATAATCTCTCTTCTCTTGGAGAAGGCTGACAGCAGTCCAATGGCCCGCTTAACAGGCAGCCCGCCATAGTCTCGTTGCTGCCTTTGTAGGTGGTGATGGAGGCGGGTCAATGACATAACCCAAAGTAACATTAATTCATCATAACAGATGGGGAATTTAAAGGAGTTCAAAGGTCAATGTGTTCTCACACAAACCAAATAGAGAAACACTGGCCAAGGGGGGAGGGGACAGGTCAAGGCAGGTCTTTACTTCAGTTATTCTGTGAATGAGATATTTTGAGAATAACCAAGAGATGGCAAGGACTGAACAACTAAAAGTAGATTGTCAAAGATGACAAAAGAGTTGGAAAAGTCATTGGCAGATGGGCTATGGAACGATAAGGACGTTAACACACTACTGGGGATTGGGCTAAGGGGAACGACCTGTGAATTGATTCGACCATTATGGATTTCATTTTAGAATTTTTCAATTTTAAACTGCCCAGGCCTTTTGACCTAGAGTTCCCACTGCTGGGTATATGCCTCAAGGAAGTCAAAGGATGAAAACAAAGGCTCAATGTATGCCAAAATGTTTGTAGGGGCACACTGTGTGGTAGCAAAGAAAAGCGTGTGCCCAATGATTAAAGAATAGCTGAAAAAATCAACAATACAAGGATTAATGGAATATGATTGTGCAATAAAAATAATATGGGGAATTCAGAGAAAGCTGGTAAGAGTTATATGAACTGACCCTGAAATAAATGAGCAGAACTAGAAAAGCAAGGTATGTAATGACTGTAGCAACGTAAATTGCTCATTTAAGAGAAGTCTAACTTTAAGAAAATGAAAAATCCACTGAGTGAACTGGAAAGCAGGGACAGAAAGGTACTCCCTCCCTATGGAAAAGAGGAAGGACATTACTAAAATACACTGATACCTAGGGGGTCAGATGAGGTCATTGTATGGAATGCTGGTTTTGGGGTGCTCATTTTATTTTGTCACTAAAGAGGAGTCAATCAGTAAAAAATAGAAAGCCCAGGGGACTGTGTTTCTTTGTCTGTTTTTCTAGGAGTGACTATAATGTAAAGACTTATAGAAAACAGACATTAGTAAAACATTGTTTTGTTTTTAATATACTCCCCTTGCCAAACTGAACACAGTACCCCAGATGTAACCTAAGCAGGGGAGAGTACAAAGCACCCATCTCTTCCTGCTTCTTGGAAGTGAAGCCCAACATCACACTGGTGTTTTTGGCTCAGTCATAATTCATAAAATCCTAGGCCAAGGATGCCCTCATGGCATGGCAGCAATCCCAAGCAACTGAAGGGTTCTGCCAGGCTGGAAGGGCATTCAGACTAGTCCAGGTGATGGCCTCAGCCTGTGATAGGAGAAGCAGACTAAGCTCAGAATCAAGAGAAAGGCTGTCGGATCAGGAATTGTGTGGCCAAAGAGATCACGAATGAATGAATAAATCAATTTTTAAGGCATTTACTGAGTACTTACAATGTGTCAGGCACTATGCTAAGCACTGGGGAGGCAAAGAAAGGCAGGAACAGGGACCCTTCCCTGAAAGAGCTTACATTCGAATGTAGGGGTATACACATCCAGGGAAGTTACCAGATAATCCTAGAGGGGCAAGCACTCTGGCAGCTGGAGAGAGTGGGAAAGGCTGCGGCACATGGGCACAGTTGTGAAGGAAGCCAATGCCAGGCAATGACTTCCTTAGGCATCTGCGATGCTGTTTACTTCCCCTACAGAGAGGGGGAGGCCCAATGGTAGTGCACACTGCAGGACACCTTCCCTGCAGGCTTATGATTTCTTCATAGACATGTGTGGAGCCCTATTGGCTTCTGCAGCCATGACGGCTGTGTGTCAAAAGAGGGAAGGAGGCGCTTCTAAGAAACACAGCCTGGGAGAGGCAGAGCCACGACGGCGGCTCAGAGGCAGACTGGGAGAGGCAGAGCCAAGATGGCGGCTCAGAGGCAACAACACAGCTGAACTCTCCCAAAATTCCCCCCGAACACCTTTAAAATAACACTTCAAGCAGCCAAGCCAACAAAAGGTCAGAGTAAGACACTCTTCCAGCCTGAGACAACTTAGAAGATTGGCAGAAGAGGTCAGTGACACTGGAGCTGACCCATAACACATGTAGCAGCAGTGGCAGCAGCTTCAGGAGCTCTCAGCTCAGAGATGATAAAGGGGTTGGACAACTGGTCAGAAAGAGATGACAGGAAACCCATTCCTGGCACCGAGTGCAGCTGACACTGACTGGCAACTCTACTGCCTAATATGGAGTTCCGGGTCGCAGCTCCAGGGCGGAGAGGAGCACTCCTATTTGTGGCTGCAGGGCTTGGTAAGGGCCCTTCTTGGGTAGAGACCAGGGTGCAGACCAGGAGAACAGTGACCACATCTCTCCTAGGATCACAGCACCTCAGAAGCACTGAAAACATGCAGATTCCCAGGACTAGCTCTGAAAACAGTAGCACAAAAAAGCCTGAAGCTTTGAAGCTTGGCACGGTGCTCCCCAGCCCAAGATGAGCACAGCCCAACTTTAATATAAAGTTCAAAGTCAAGAAAAATGAAGCTGGAAAAAAATTAGCAAAAAAAAAAAAAGTGACCATTAAAAAAACTGCTATAGTGGCAAGGAAGATCAAATCACAAACTCAGAAGACAACAATGTGAAAACTGCTACAACAAAGCCACAAAAGAAAAATGCTAATTAGACCCAAACTCAACAAGAATTCCTGGAATAGTTAAAGAAAGAAATAAGAGTGATAAAGGAAAAATTAGAGAAAGAAATGAGAGTGACTCAAGAAAATTATGAAAAGATAGTTAACAGCTTAGCAAAAGGCACCAAAAAAAATAGTGAAGAAAAATAACACCTCAAAAAAACAGAATGGGTCTAATGGTAAAAGAAGAATAAAAATTCACTGAAGAAAAGAACTCCTTAAAAAGAAGAATTAGCCAAATTGACAAAGAGGTACAAAAGCTTACTGAAAAAAATAATTTCTTAAACATTAGAAGTGGACAAGTTAAAGATAATGAATCCACAAGACATCAAAAGACAATAAAACAAAGTCAAAAGAATGAAAAAAAAAATAGAAGAAAATGTGAAATATCTCATTGGAAAAAACATCCAACCTGGAAAATAAATCAAGGCCAGATAACTTAAGAATTATTGGACTATCTGAAAGTCATGATCAGAAAAATAACTTTGACATCATATTTCAGGAAATTATAAAGGAAAAGTGCCCTCATATCTTAGATCCACAGGGTAAAATAGAAATTGAAAGAATTTACCAATCACTTCCTGAAAGAGATTACACAACAGAAACTCCCAGGAATATTATAGCCAAAAGCAGAAAATACTGCAAGCAGCCAGAAAGACACCATTTGAATATCACGGAGCCACAATCAGGATCACACAGTTTCCAGGTGAAAGAAGCAGAGGGCTCGAAATATGATATTCTGAAAGGCAAAGGAGGTAGGGTTAGAACCAAGAATCACCTAGCCAGAAAAACTGAGTATAATCCTTCGGGGGGGAAATGGATACTTAATGAAATAGAGGACTTTCAAGCAATTCTGATGAAAAGACCAGAGCTGAACAGAAAATCTGACATTCAAAGATTCAAATGAAGCATAGAAAGGTAAACATGAAAGAGCAATCACAAGGTGTTCAATAAAGTTAAACTGTCTACATTCCTATTTGGAGGGATACATGTAATGCCTAAGACTTTATCATCATTAGGGCAATTAAAAGGCATTTACATAGACAGAGGACATGGGTGTGAGTCGATTCTGTTGGGATGATCTCCAAAAAAATAAAATGGTGAGAAAGAGGGATGCACTGGGAGAAGGGGAAAGGCAGAGATAAGATGGTGAAAATTTTTCTCACATAAAAGAGACATGCAAGGAAGATCTTTAACAGAGGAAAGGAAAATGGAGGGGAGAGGTGGCCAGGCATGATCCTCACTCTCATCAGAATTGGGCCAAAGAGGGAAGAATACATATACGCACTCAGCTGAGTATAGAAATCTATCTTATCCAAAGAAAGCAAGGGCAGGGAGGGGAAGGAGAGGGATAAGAAGGAGGGAGACTTAAGGGAGGCAGTGGTCAGAAGCAATATAGACTTTCATGGAGGGACAGGATAAAAAGAGAGACAAGGATAAACAGAAGAAAATGGGATGGAGAGAAACATATAGTGATATATAGTAATCATAACGGAATGTGAATGGGATGAGCTCACCCATGAAAGGGAACCAGAATCCAACAATCCGTTGCTTACCAGAGACATGCTTGAAACAGAAAGACGCACAGGGTTGAAATAAAGGGCTGGAATAGAACTTACTACACTTCCACTGAAGTTCAAAAGGCAAGGGTAGCAATCATGATCACAGGCAAAGCAAAAGTAGCCCTAATTAAAAGAAATAATCAGGGAAACTGCATTTTGCTAAAAAGGCACCACAGACAATGAAGTAATATCAAAAAAATTTACAGCAAGTTTCTCTGATAAAGGCCTCATTTCTCAAACATGTAGGGAATTGAGTCAAATTTATAAAAATAAGAGCCATTTCCAATTGATAAATGGTCAACGGATATGAAAAGACAGTTTTCACCAGAAGAAATCAAAGCTATTTACAGTTATATAAAAATGTTCTAAATCACTATTGATTAGAGAAATACAAACTAAAATAATTCTGAGGTACCACTTCACACCAATCACAAGTGATACGTTCTGGAGGGGATGTGAAAAAATAGGCACACTAATGCAAGGTTAGTGGAGTTGTGAAGTGGTCCAACCACCTGGAGAACAATTTGGAACTATGGTCAAAGAGGTATGAAACT
This sequence comes from Vombatus ursinus, assembly GCF_900497805.2. Lineage (NCBI taxonomy): Eukaryota > Metazoa > Chordata > Mammalia > Diprotodontia > Vombatidae > Vombatus > Vombatus ursinus. The sequence continues at coordinate 401,342 of NW_020954551.1, read as the reverse complement.
GCATACCCTTTGACCCATCGATACCACTCCTAGGGACGTATCCCAAAGAGATCGAGGAAAAAGGAAAAGGACTTATATGTACAAAATTATTTACAGCAACTCTTTTTGTGGTGGAAAATAATTAGAAATTGAGAGGATGCTCATCAATTGGGCAACGGCTGAACAAGCTGCAGTATATGATGGTGATGGAGTACTCTCATGCTGTGGGAAATGACAAGGGGGGTGGTTTCAGAAAAAAATCTGGCAAGACCTACATGAACGGATGCCAAGTGAAGTAAGAAGAACCAGGCGATCACTGTGCACAGTAACAGCAAGGTTGAAATAATGACCAACTATGAAAGACTTGGATATTCTGATCAATACAATAATCCAAGACAATTCCAAATGGCTCATGATGAAAAACTGCTATCCTACCTTCAGAATTCTGAGAGCAAATTATAGTATAATTTTCTTGCTTCCTTTATTTTTTTTATTTTTATTTATTGTTATTTTTACAACATGACTAATATGGAAATATGTTTAGTGTGATTTCACGTATATAATTAATTGATATCAATTTGCTTACTTTCTTATTGGGTGGGGGAAGGGAGGAAACTTGGAACTCAAAATTTGAAAAGAAACAAATGTTAAAATAAATAATAAATTTTGAAAACACACAAAAAAATACAGACTATCTATAAATATTATACTAACTTAATTGCTGGTACCCTTCATTTGATTTCTTTGGCCAAACACCAGAAATTCTATACCCTACAAGCAATTCAACCCCATTTTAATGACATTCTTGTGATAAATGAAACCAGAGAATGGGAAGAAGTTGCAGCTACGTGGAAGAAGAAACCAACAAAGTAGTTAGCAATAGGGCTTCACTATCTACCCACAGGCCTTCAGCTCAGGTGCCCCTGACTCCATGAAGCCTTCCTGGATTCAACAATTGCCAGTATTCCTTTTTTCCAGCATTAATACTGTGTATATCCTCTCTCCCTCAGTGGACCAGAATCCCCTTGAAGCAGAGAATCTTTTTTTATTTTCATTTGAATCTCTAGGCCTACAACAGGCACAAATGTCTGCTGAATTGAACTGAATTTCACAAGGCTGTCTTACTTTGCTGTGTTACTGATACACACGAGTAAACAAGAGTAAACATAAGTAAACTGTTTGCATCCAATCCATTAATGCTAAACTGCTACAGAAGACCAAGAAAAGAAGTCCTATAAAGAACCCAAGATAAATTCCTCCAAAGTGCATCACCTCAGTGAATCCACTAATACTACGTCAGTCCAGCAGAAAAGGTACTGGACAGGGGATCAGAGGACCAGGGTTCAAATCCTGGCTCTATGTGACCTTGGGCAAATCCTTTTTAAGTCTCTCTAGACCTCCGTTTCTTCATAGCTACAGAGGTTGACCTCTAACGTCCCTTGACACTAAGCTCTTATGTCAGAAAACATGGTCCAGGATTAATGCAGAATTTAAATTAATTAGGCCCAAGTTTTATAGACGGCTTAGATGTCCTATGTATGGCTATCCAAAACACTTTCTTCAAGAAATGAGTCAGAAGGCATTGAGCTTGGCAAGAACAGAAGCACGACATAAAAAATGACCAGTTAAGTGGCTGGGATTTATCTCAGGATTAGCTGTCCATCTGCAGTCATAGCACTGGCTGGGCAGGGCAAGGGTCAAAATCAACACAAGATTATAAAGGTAAAAATGAGAAGAAAATACTGGATGCCATTACTACAACAGTTCCAGCTATTTAAACAAACCAGCAATTTTTTTTAAAAAGGAAATTAATGAGAGTAAGAACAAAGCTTCTGATTATCACCACTTCCTAGAGAAATTTAACCAATGGAAAACAGCTGTTACAATGAGTAGGAAAAAAAGCCCAGAAACCACTTCATTCAGCAAACATTCAATGGTCTCCTTGCCACGTGGAAAGACTTGGCAGCCAAGGGCAATGCCAGTTGGGAATACAACATGGCTCTTCAGTGACATCGACAGCTACTAAAAACGTGGGTTTAGTCATCCTCTCGGGGAAGACTAGAAAGAATGAACATGACCAGGTGCCTTCCAGGTCTAAACCCCATGAGCAACTCACCTACCTAGAACTCAGCTATCAGCTATGTGTATCTATTACATCACATATTTAGAACACAACTAAGAACCAAAAGTTAAAAACAAGCATCCGAAATAAGAACGACAAAAGCCACCAGCAGAGATCACACACTTTACTCCTGGGGCAGACTCTCAGGCCCTTACCCAGACTCTAGTCACTCTTACTGTTGACCGTCTCCCAATAGACGTGTGTGTGTCTCTCCCTATAAGAACGAGTTCATGAAAGGCAGGGACTGTCTTGCTTGAATTCTTACCTCCAGAGCTTACCCCGTGCCCAGCACACAGTAAATGCTCAATAAGTACTTTTCATTCACTCTCTCCTTCTCCTCTCTGAATATTTTGTGCCATGCAAACAGACAACAACAAACACACTCCTGCTAGTTTGTCTGGAAACATTAAGGATTACTATTTCTCCAACCTAAAACTCTACTTTTGCCTTTAGGAAAGCAGATGGAACAATTGCCAATGGTCTGCTGGTGATAACCAAACTTACCTCTTGGCCTTAGGACATACCCTAGGGAAATGCCTTCTTCCATGGAAAGGGAAGCACCTTCTCTATCTCTTCCACAGTTAAGGTTCTCTGTACAGATCCCTGAGAGGAATCCACTGACACCTCCAGGAGGAATCTCCTCCTTGTCAAAGATTCCTACAGATGTTACCACAAACCTTCTTGGGGCAGCCCCCAGGGCATGGGGCACAGAGGCAGTTTGGGCATCTCTCCAAGCAAGAAATGAGGTTGTTTCTGCCAGATGTGAGCCCAAACTGTGGAGCATAACAATGGCATTAGTATTTCTTCTTCAATAGGACCTTTCCTGCATCACTTAAGCTGTTCTGCCTCATAGCATCATTGTGGGTGTCTGGTCTACCGTCTCACTAATTGGGACCAACACCAGATTTTAAGAGCCAAGAGTGAAGGGACAGGGTCTTAACCATCTATGTTTCCTCCACAGCATCTAGGTTGGGGTCTGGTGGTACATAATGAAATCTCAACCCCTATTTGTTTAATCAACTGAATTAAATTTAGCATCACCAGCACAAATCAGAATAATGAATGTATCAATTATTCTGCATACTTGGTACTCTTTCAAGACTCCAGAAAAGCTGCAGATACATCAGAATGGAAAGACCTGTCAAAGGAGGAGGGTTTGCCAAGTGATGGTTACATGGAAGTTACTGGGGGGAGGGGTGCATGGCAGTGCCCAGGGGGAGCAAGGAGAGTCTCCACGGCCCCTCAATATCACCTATCCAGAGGGATGAGAAGAATGACAGCCAGGGCCAGAGCGGCAAGTCGGGCCCAGCAACACCTTGGAAACAGAAGGTGATTGGGGGGGGGGGGCGTGTTTTTGTTTTTAAATAGATCTGGGTCTTCATCAGCGTCAAGAGCCTGTGATGAGGAATTTTCTGTACAAGCAGAAATCAGCGCCTTCTATGGTCAGGGCTTTTAAGAATGACCACTGGCAGTGGCACTGACCCTCCATCCAGCAACCGGCCCCAGATCCCCCAGACCGGATATTCCAGAAGCAGGGTGGCTTGACTCAAAGACCTGCTCTCTATCCCAGGCACCATGTTGTCTCTCAATCTCATCTTATATAATGTGGTTATTATTATAGAGAAATGAATATTCCACAAGTTCAATCTCCTTTCCCCAAAAATAGCTACATGACAAAAATTTTAAAAGTCTCCTGCCTCCAAAAGTCATTGTTTCCTTTAAAAAGGGAGGGGGGCAGGAGAAGAGTTCATCATTTTCTACTCTTACACATTATTATGTTACCAAAAATAAAAGGAAAACTGGTGCATTTGGGAGTTGGAAGGGACCTCCTCTGTGACTCCCATGTGGGGTCATGACCCACAATTTAAGAAGCGCTGAAGGCGTCACAAGTGGAAAAAGCTTAATAAGGCTATGAAAGCATCGCCTTTACCTCCTCCTCATAAGTGGTCATCCAGCCTTTCCTTGAAGCCCTCCAGTGAAGGGGAGACCACCACGACCTAAGGAGACCCTCTGCTTGGAGACAACCCCCCATCTCCAGAAACGTTCTGTCCACCCAACGAGAACGTGTCTCTGAATTCTGCTCGCTACGCCTCCTCCTTCTGCCACCGCGGGCCACGCACAACAGGCCCGCCCGCTCCCTAAGACACACCGCATGCAAGTTCTCATGCTCCCCCTCACTCCTCTCATCTTCAGGCTACACAATTCTATTAGGTGGGAAGAAAAAAAGGAACTCCAGGGGCAGCTCAGCGGCACAGTGGATAGAGCACCGGCCCTACGTTCAGGACAATCTGAGTCCAAATCCAGCCTCAGACACATAACACTTACTACACTTAACCCCATTGCCTAGCAAAAGAAAAAAGAAAAAGGAACTCCAGCAGGCTGAACTGGATCTATAATTTAACAGATATTCTCATAAGGAACCTGAAACATATTTTGAATTAACACTTCAAACAGCTTGCAAAATTCTTGATTTTTTTTCCTAAATTAATTTTGTATATTGTTTTAGTATCTCAAGTATACGACTAAAAAGACAAGGTGTTTACCTTTTTATTATTTGTGATTTTGAAACTACTATGTATTAAAGACAAACAGAATTAATGACCTTCATTCAGCCATTTCCTGAATGACAGGCACCCCCTTAGTTTCTGCTAGCACAAAAAACAATACTATAAATATTTGTTTTCTCATGTGAGTAAAGTGTGGTTCAGCAGCCTTTTCCTCTCTCTTTGATTTCTTTGGGGCACAGGTCTAGCAGTGACTCTGTTGACTCTAAGGGTGGAAACCTTGTGGGCATAGTTCCAAATTGCTTTCCAGAATGGCTGCCCCAATTCGCAGCACCGCTAATGGCTCATTAATGGCCCCATTTCTCCATGGCCCACCCAATATTTGTCATTTTCCAAGGCCGAAAAGAGAGAAAATAAATGCTTGTTAATTGAAAAAAATTTATAAGAGACAAAAAAAGGAAATTAAATTCATAAATGACATGAAAGGAATTACAGAATTAAATTACAGAATTACAGAATTAAAAAATTGAATACGAAAAGTCAAAGAGAAACTCATTCTTTGATGGAACTGTGATCTCATTGGCGTGGGTAATCTAGATATCCTAGAGTCAAATTCTCTTCAAATTCCATTAAAATCATAACTGACATTGTGTATTAATCAAAAGACACATATGATTAAGGACAACATCCGGCAGTTCCTTGGGAGAGGACCATTGCCAGTGGCTGACCCGGGCATCATGAAATCCTTGAAGTACCCCCAGTTACCTTTGAACTGAGGACAGGAGTGACAGCCAGAACCTAAAACACTGCACCCACCCGGGCTTGGATGGAGGGCTAATCCCAAGCTCCTCTATGCTGGGGTTTATGAGGCTTCTTCATGGAGATGATAAAAGGGTGGAGGGTCAAGCTGAGAAAGCAGAGAAGAGCTCTGATCTCTCCTTCCCTTCCACCCCCAGAGACCCATATTCCTCATTGGGCCACAGGATTCTGGGATTGGAGAACTCGCCTGACTAACTCCCAACCACCAGACCAGGTGCACTCATGACTTTGTACCTCTTAGGAACTTACTAGGAGTCAATATGATTGCAGGTGTCACACTAGCCGAGAAAAAGCCTGGAATCAATAAGGCCTAGCAGACTTACCACAGTCCATATAAAAGGGGACTGATTGCTACTTTTTGGTAATTAGAAATTTTGCTGCAGTCCTTCGGTCTGCCTGGCATCTTTTGGTTTAAATGTACGTTCTAGGTAAGCAAATAAAAGTCGTTATTTTAAGGCTATGAAAAAATACTTACCTATTGTTTGCCCGGGACATGGAGGCAGACGTGCATAAGAACAGCCCCGACTAACTCCCCAAATGAGAAGCTTCACAAGATCCACGGTTTGGGCTTTCTGATCCATTATCCTATTCTTGAGGCACCCATCCCAACCTCATGTCATCAGTAAGTCCAATAAGCAGGCCATCACTTACTTCAATCACATCATTCATGAAAACGCCGACCAAAACAGCGCTCTGTGACACTCACCTGCATACCTCAAGAAGGGAGGCGGAGAGAGCAATGAACCAAGTTTCTGTCTCCATAAAGTCAAACACTGGGTAAAGATGAAACCTAGGGCTCAGATCTCATACTGATGATTCTAAGAACAAGATGGCGATCACAGCAATCGAAAGCCACAAAAATGCTTCTGAATTATATCCAGGGAAAGACATTTCTTACCCTAGAGGACACCCTGCAGCAAACCCCCATGCTGAATCACACCAGAATCTCCATCATCCTGGAAAAAAATGATGCCTATTGCACTGACCTGTTTGTACGTGCCATCAAGCAAGGTGTCCAGATGCTGGAGAGGAGCAGGCGTCTTATCTTTGAACCTGCTCAGCAGGCGTCGTTCGATGGCTCGGAACTGGATGGCTCTTTCAGATAATAGCTCTTCAACTTTTTCTCCATTCAATCGGAGCTATAATTAAAAATTTCCAAAATCCTAATTAACTGGCCAATAAAGAGCCTTTGTTATGCCAGACACATTTAGGGTCAAAAATGGAGGTGGCTATCAGTCCACTAATGAAGCTCATGTCTAACACAGAGTAGGGGCTACATAAATGCTTTTCATTGACTCTGAGATCCACTATTCTTCTTTTAAAGCATTTCTCTTAATAGTAATAAAATACTATGGAAAATTAAAATAATCAAGACAGTACATACTAATTAAAAGATTTCCAAAGTGAGGTGGCTATTTTTTCACAAAGCAAATACAACAGCATGAAATCCCCCAAATTTAAGGCATACCATAAATATAAAAGGATACATAATGTGTCTAGACAGTTGCTGAAAATGTCCGTGTTTTTAAGAAGTAATGTACTGAATATATAGGAAAACCAACAGCATGTCTACAAAATATTTATGAATGCAACTGTAAATTGAAAAATCTATTTCATGCTTTAACTAATGGATTGTGATAGCACAGGGGAAAATGCATATATCTTCTCTCTACATATTATCCTATCAGCAAAATGAAAATGACTTGTCATATAGAGTCATATCATAATAAACTGGGAGAGAGTAAAGGACTCTATTTTTCACAACTAGAAAGCGAATGAATTTGTAACTACCAGCATCATAGAGAGTAGTATAAAAGATAATGCTGTTATATAAAAATAAAAAGCTTTCATACAAATAAAATCAACTTAGCTAGAGTGAGAAGAAAAGACACATGACAAGGAAGGATGAGTGGGAGTGAAGGGGGCTCCTATGTGGGAAAGACTGTGGTGTAAAAAACAAACGAACATCAACAAGACTTATTCATAAAGGAAAAGAGAGGGACTGGAGAGAAATCTTCCAACAAAACATCTCGGATAAAAGTCTGACATCAAAACATAAAGGGACTACTAGCTGTGTGACTCTGGGTAAGTCACTTAACCCCAATGGCCTCACCAAAAAAAAAAAAAAGAAAAAACAAAACCTATAGGGAAACAGACACAAAGTGATATAATCAGGAGCCAATCAGGTCAAAGGAGATGAAGAAACAACTTTCAAAAGAAGAAACATCAACTCTCAACGCATCTGAAAAAGAGCCCATACTTGCTAATAACCAGAGAAATGCCCTTTAAAACAACACACATACACACAAACACATATACTCCAGGGGAAAAAAATCCCTAATGAAAAAGCAAAGCACTTGAAGTAAGTGAACCTGATTCAGAAAGTATTTTATGGATGAAACTTGGAAAAGGGCACTATCGCCCTGGGAATTAACAAGACCCACCAGTGTTCTATCCAAATCCAGCTTCATCACGGACAGCAGGGGAGCCGAAGCATTTGGACGCCATTATCTCAGTGCCCGATATACTACACAGGGGAAGGGCAATGGCCTTAATGGGAGGTCAAGTCAATATGCATATATTAAGTGACTACTATGTGCCTGGACTGTAGAATGCATGAAGGGAAACGATATTTGTAAGAAGGCTGGGAAGGTAGATTAGAGCCAGGGGGTGATGGGCTTTAGATGTCAAACAGCGATTCCTATAGCTACTTTTCTCAACTCGATAATCTTTATGGGAATGGCCCATGAGCCGTGTCCTGAGGGTATATGTGATAAAGCTCTAAGAAGGCTTCTGGAGACTAGTTTCTACAGCAGACCACATATTCCCAGGCACACAACTGACTGAGGCATAAGGAATACAAACCATACCAAGTCTATGGTGTGTTGAGTACAACTAAGTATTTTTCTCAACAGAGTAAATTCTGGCCTTAAAGGCTCTCTTCAAAGGAGTTCTCTCCCATTCCATGACAGACACTACCTAGGAGATAATCTTGTTCAATCATCCATTGAGCATCAACGTTAAATGAGACATAAACTAGGTGGACGTATTCTACCATTAAAGCATTTGATAGCGTTGGGAGGGTACCCTACCCAAAACCCAAAGAGAAAAGGCACCTGCCAAGCAATCGATCCATAGAGTAAGGACAAGTGGACAAAGAAGACATACTGGTCAGAGTCTGACATATAGTCAGATAGGCAGTCATTTCATATGGATAGACAGCCAGGACTGGAGTCAAGAAAACTCATCTTCCTGATTTCAAATCTGGCCTTAGACACTTAGCTATGTGACTATGGACAAATCACTTTATCCTGTTTGCCTCAGTTTCCTCATCTTTAAAATGAGCTGGAGAAGGAAATGGCAAACCACTCCATTATCTTTACCAAGAAAACCCCAAATGGGGTCACGAAGAGTCAGACACAACTGAAATGATTGAACAACAACAATAGTGAATGTTTAGCCTAGAGAAGAAGCAAAAACATACGGTGGGGCATGTGATAGCCATCTTCAAGTACCTGGTGGAAGAATGATTCGACATGTCCTGTCTGGCCTCCAATGGCAGAATTAGGAGCAAGGCATGGAAATATACAACAGTGTATTGTTGAACAGAAATATTTCCATCTCTCTTGATACAAAAGTCATAGAGAAGAGGACTCTGCCTCGCTCCCTGAGGTTGTCATTTCCCAGTGCCCCAGATGGCCTTCTGCCTGAAAGAGCTTCCAAGGGCAGCAAAATGACTCTAAGGAAATCGTTTATGAACCAAGATGATGCATCTTAATAATTCATCAACCTAGCAACTTTATGGAAATGTAACAACTGCAAAACGCAGCCAATAGGTGGAAAAACTGAACGGCAGGAAGAGGCGCTTGTCTCTTACAAAAAGCAATAAAGAAAGAAATCTTTCCATTTCAATAACTCCCAGAGATGACTAAATGGTATTAGCAGAAGGTTGGAGAAAGTGTGAGGTTACCCAACAGCAAATAAAGAAATGGGTCTTGTAGTGTGTGTGGGGGGGGGGGGGGGGGGAGGCCAGCATTACTAGAGAGAAAAGGACAATGGTTTTCTTTAATATAGTTTAACTGTGCATGAATATTTTCTTACCACACACACACAGAACATAAAAGGAAGCACATTTAGGCAAATGACATGGGTGCATTGCAAATGAATTACCTTTGGCCAAATGAAAGCCGTGAGTTTTTCCCTGTGAGAATGTCAGACACAGTAGGTAGGCCAACCTGCTGATCTGAAATCTCCCTAAGGGCAAGTGCTGGGGATAGAAATTCTCTCCTCCAGAGCCATTTGCAGCACTCACCACACAGGAGGCGATTAATGAGCAGTTTTTATTGTTAATAAAAAAAGCTGAATGACAGAAATGTTTGAAGGAATATAGTAATCTGACTACAATACCACAAAACAGAACATGACATGCCACAGTGGATATCCGGCTGCTGTCTGATCACAGACAAGGCCCCAGATCTCTCAGTTCCCCAGACACAGGCTAGACTGCAAATTACAGATTTGCATGGGTAGAGGGAGTTTCTACCCTATACCAAAGAAATCACAGGTTCATCTCACCAAAAGTAGGTTGAAAGAGGGAAATGAATGAAAAAAATGTAATTTACAATAGGCCATTATTTATATATCATGTATCATACATATCAGACTGCTTTAACATGAAAAAATTCAGACATCTCAAATTGAAAGCATTTGGCATAAAAATACACTGATTCTTTGCAGAATTTCCTTTCCTCATAAGACCTTGACAAGTCAAAGAAAACATTATTTCAAGCTCTTTATTCTCTAAGGACCTGATGCTGTAGAGAATTATGTATTCATTTTGTACAGAAATTCTTATACTAATTCTGAATGCCTGAGGACCACAGAAGAGAAATTTGACTGAACTTCCCTTTTGTGGCCCATATGGATAGTATTTTATACAAGTGAACAACCATGTCTTTAAAAAACATACTAGCTACTGGATTCTGGGGAGATTAACTTAGTGCCATCTTTTGGCCAAATCCTTGGAACCAAAGACGTGCATATTTAGCCAATCACCCAAAGAGCATTGAGTAACCATCTTCAACAAGCCAAGGCCTATCCCAGGCACCAGACAGGAAAAGACAAAAAGGAGACGGTCCGTGCTCTCAAAGAGCTTCTACTGAAGTGAAGATATATGAGAAGAGGCTCAATCCAAGGCCATTTTACCTCAAATGGTTTAATATTAATGTGTTTGTTGAGATTTGGAACTGATTCTAATTCATGCACCACAAATATTGCTCTGAGATTCAGAATATATTCATAAGCCATAAAAACTTAGGTCAATGAAGCTAATTATTTTTTGAATATACATAAAATATTTACATAAGGTAATATGATTGATTTTCCACACACGCAGATTTAAATACACAAAAAAAGTATATTACAAAGTAGTCACTTTGGCTGCCTAGACATCCTGTTCAATAATACTGACATTTGACAAACCTCATTTGGGAACTGCCCTTGAAACCAATTATAAACCAAGCAGGAGAATTCATCTCTTTCCTTTTTTTAATTATATCTCACTTCCCTCAAAACGCATTAGCCAGGCTGATTCCTACATTGCTTCCCAGATGTTGATCAGTTAGTCATTGACATCTATAAAGAGTCTACTATGTATCAGGCATTGGGCTATGCACTGGGGAGACAAAAAGAGGAAAAAGACCGTTCCTGCCCTCAAGGAGTTTACGGTCCAATGGCGACAACAACAAACAAATATACACAAACAAGATAAACAGATACAGATGTGTAGATATGTCTATATCTACATATGCTGCAGGAAATAATGAACAGAGGGAAGGCACTGGTATTGAGAGGGCTGGGGAAAGGCTTCCCGTGGAAGATGTGATTCTAGTTGGGAGGGGGCAGAGATGAGGAGGGAGAACACTCCAGGCACGGGGTGGGGGGAGCCACAGAGAATGCTGGGGCTGCGAAGCGGAAGGTCTCGTGCATGGATAAGCCAGGAGGCCAGGGCCACTGGACCGAAGAGTATGTGTTGGGACGTAAGGTGTGGGAAGACTGGAAAGAGAGGAGGGGGCTAGGGTATGAGGAGCTTTGAATGCCGAGCAAGGGATTTTTTATGATACCGGAGGTAGAGCTATGGTTCCAAAGGAATTCGAGGCAGTCCCCAAAATGGAAACCATATTCCTCAGGACATAACAACTGCTTTTTGAAAGTATTTTATGCTCTGAAAGTAAAGCCAAAAGAAGGATTCCAAATGCTGGAAGCCTGTCTGGAATACAAGGACAGGCCACCAAGGTGACTGCTCTGAGGCATTAATGACCACACATAACTTCTGGTCTGTTTATCCAAAAACACTGGGCGCGTTTCCTCTAGTCCAGGGGTCCTTAACCTTAGTCCACAAATTCTAGACAGACTTCAAGTCATTCGCTTAGAGCCCTGGGCTAAAAAGGCCAGGACTTGAAGCAATCTCCACATGGACCACCTGCCCAAGCCAGTTCCAATTTTGTTGAGTCAATTTTCTGTCATGTCGGACTCTTCATGACCTCACTTAGAATTTTCTTGGTAGAGACACTGGGGTGGTTTGCCATTTCCTTCTCCAGCTCATTTTACAGATGAGGAAACTGAGGCAGACAGGATTAAGTGACTTGCCCAGAGTCACACAGCTAGTGTCTGAGGCCAGATTTGAACTCAAGAAGACGAGTCTTCCTCACTGTGGGCCCAGTGCTCTATGCGCTATGGCGCCACCTAGCGACCCCTCCAGTTCCAACTTGTTCTTCTAGTCTTCTCCTAAATATGGGTCACTAGTCACAGGGAAATCAGACAGGGTATCATGGAAGGATCAACACAGACACACCATTCCTACTGGAAAGATAACTCAAGGTAGAGCTCTGCTGAAAATGAGCTGGGGTAGATGTGTGTTCACGTACAATGTAAAAAACATCACGATTACAACATTATCAGACGTACCTCAAAATGCTGGTCAATTAGCTCAAAGTATTCTTGCAGAGGAATGCAGCCCGAGAAAGAACAAGTGAAATCCTTGACTCCCTGCTTTTCAAAATGCTCCTGAAGACGAAGAGTGAGCTCCTTGGTAATGAGCCACAGGTCCTCAAACTGCTCGCTCTGGATCCGATAGCGTTCTGTCGAAACAGCCGCCAAAAGAGGAGAGAGAAGCGCCCGTTAGCCATCAGCTCTACATCGAGAGGCTGGGTGATACAACTCAGTCAGCAAAAGCTGTCCAGCCTGCCCCAATTCCCACTGACTTTCTGTAAAAATGTCTGCTGTTGGATGACTGTTTTCTGCCTCCACCACACCAGCTGGTTCCCAAAGGGGGGCAGTCACCAGGTCATGCAGAGAAGGCTGCATTTAGTGAGCATCTTGGGACAGAACCCCACCGGGTAAGAGCAGCCGTGATGTAGACCCACAGAAATATTTTAAAAAATGAAACGTCTTCTGGGGGCATTTTGGGTCGATAGAACCTCCAATGATCACAGGCAACATGCTTCCCCTCAACTCAGCTACAGCCTGAAAGTGGCTGCACGTATTAATTTAGAAGGTGGAGCTCGAGAGTAAGGACAGAGAGCATACAAACACATGTCCATTTATCAGAGAGAGGGGAACAAAAGGTGAGGAAAGCAACCCTCCCTGCCTCATCACACCAGCACGGAGCAGTCAGGGGGCACAGGGGATAGTTTGGGACTCAGTCAGGAAGACCTAAAATTCTGGCCTCAGACACTAGCTGTGTGACCCTGGGTAAGTCATTTTAAAATAAAAAGTCTGCCTCAGTTTCCCCAACTGTAAAATGGGGATGATAATAGCACCTACCTCCCAGAGCTATTGTAAGGGTCAAATGAGAGAATACGTGTAAAGAGTTTTGCATATACCTTTAAAGTGCTGTATGGACAGCTAGGGAGCACGGCCAGGCCTGGAGTCAGGAAGACTCAACTTCCCGAGTTCAAATCTAGCCTCAGATACTTACCAGCTGTGTGACCCTGGGCAAGTCACTTAACTCTGTTTGCCTCAGTTTTCTCATCTGTAAAATGAGCTGGAGAAGAAAACTGCAAACCCCAAACAGGGTCACAAAGAGTCCAATGTGACTGAAAGGACTGAACAACACCCACAAATAAAGCCCTATATAAAGGTCAGCCCTTAGGAGTATTAGAACAAGCAGAGCAGAGATCCAGTGCTTGGAATGCGCAGGCCCAAGACAAATATTTGTTGAGTGAATGAGCCTTTGAAATAGCCGCTGCTGCTCTTTCATCAAGTCACGGTCACAACAAAGTGCCATCCCCTCAAAGTCCTGCTCCCCTTACAGGGCACAGAGCTGACAGGGTAGGACCACTTATATTAGATTCTCACTGGGAGAATGGGGAGGGATGATCTTTTCCCAGTAATGCCTGTATCCCCTGGGGGCCTAACACAGCACCTCCTACATTCCAGGCACTCAGTGAATATTGGTTAAATGAATTAATTAAATTTGAGAAACGGAAGGAAATGCATCCTCTTGACAAGTATATTCTAACCTCTAAATATGTTTGCCTCTCCGTAAAATGTGCCATTAAATGTGCAGACTTCCCAAACCCAGCACCTAATGGTACTTGTCAAAATGGAGTAAAACGCTCATCCGAAGGGGGCAGGGGCCTGCATTGACTGTTCACTGCCATCCGTGGTAGTTTTCAGCAAATTGTTAAAATGGTCACCAAGGTCTAGTGACTTTTCCTCTTACTCTCCCGTGTTCCTTTCCATTCCCATAGCCGCCATCTTGTTCTACACTATTCACCACACCCACCAGTGCAATCGTTCTTCATTTCACTCTCTTCACTGGTGCCAGGTCAAATGTAAATACTATCTATGTTCATTATTCCTCAGCTCAAAGACAGCAAACGAAGCCTGGGAAGTCTACTCCTCTGCAGGCTTAAATTAACATCACAGATTACTTCAAATGGCCCTTCTCTAGAACAGCCTTGAGGCTCCAGTGGCCCAACTCAGGAGAAGATCCAATTTGTCAAGGTCATTCCTAAAATACGGCACCCAAACTGAACACGATCCAGCAGATGTGGTCCAATGAGGCTGCGGGCAGGAGGGCTGGCATCACCCTTGTTCTAGACGCTACGCCTCTCCACATTGTTTTTACTCTTTGACTAAGTCATACTCATGTTGGGCGGGAAGTCCACTAACATCCCTAGATCCTTTTCATGCAAATGGTAGAGTGTGTGTCCCTGCCCAACTCTGCATTTCTTAAATCAGAGAACAGGATTTCACACTGTTGTCCATTAAACTTCATTTTACAACCTTCAAGTCAGCTTTGTGGCCCCTGGAGACCTGCTGACTTTGTCATTCCACATTCCCAAGGTTCAGGTCATCAGCACGTTGGATCAGCACACCACCTGTGCCTTCACCCAAATCATTTTTAAAGACAACAAAAAGAAGAGAGCAGAGGAAGATACATGAGACCACCCACTCCAGACATCCCTGCATGGCTACCCTCCATTCCCAGGATATACTCCACCTGCCCCTCCAAGGTGACTTCTTCTTTAATTAATTTAACCAATTCCCAACCCACCTAAATATAACAACCTCTAGCCCATATCTCTCATCAGTCAGTCAACAAGAATTGAGAGTTTACTACATGACAGGTGCTGTCCTAAGGCCCGGGTCACAAAGGCAAAACCATGGCTCCTCTCCTCCAGGAGCCCACATTCTCATGGGAGAGACAACATGCAATGAGGTACATGGCATACACAGTGGAGAATACATTCAGGGGAAAGACACAAGCAGCTGGAAGGACTGGGAGGGCCTCTTGCGAAAGGTAAAACCTTCCAGCTGAGTCCTGAAGGAAGCCAGGAAAGCTAAGAGGATGAGGTGCGGTCAGAGAGCCTTCCAGGAATAGGCAACAGCCAGCCTGAATGTACAGAACAAGGAGATAGCGTGTCACGTGTGAGGAGCAGCTAGTAGGCCATGGTCACTATAATGCACAGTGCATGGAGGAGTCAAATGGATGAAGGCAGAAAAAGGAGGAAAAGGGCTTTAAATGCCAAACAGAGGATTTTACATTTGATCCTGAAGGTAATAGGGAGCCACTGGGGATACTGAGGGGCAAGGGATGAGAACGTGGAAGATGCCATACAATGTTTTGTTCAAGTCTATGTAAACCACGTCAAATGCATCTCCTGGTCTTCCAGCCCAGCACCCTTGGCATGACCTGCTCCTGATGAAGTTAGCCACACCTACTGCACATACCTACCGCACACCTCTGCCCAGATGTCCGCGCGGCAGCTCAAGCCCAAAGGCCCAAAACTGAACTCGTCATCTCTAAACAACGACAACAACTACTCCCTCCTCCGGCCTTCCCTCTCTCTGCCAGGGCTAGCACCACTCTCATTACTCAGAAACGAATATTCAGAATGAGATCTAACAGCCCCATTTCCCTTGCCTCCTCGCTGAATCATTCAACGCTTCATAGCACCTGTATCCCAACAAAATCCACTTTCCATTCTCACTACCACAATCTTAACATAAAAACCCTCATATACTATTCACATAAAGCAATAATTATTGTTATATATATATTAAAAGAAAAGCACATTGCATCTCCCTCAGGCCACCGAACCCTTCGCTGGACAGCTAATCCCCCTTGCTCCAGAGTGCTCTAAACAGCAGCCCTCCCCTTCCCCAAACCACCCATACTTCACTCCTGCCTGACAAAGGAAGTCCTTCCTGCTCCTGCCACTCATGACCCTCCACAGCTTTTCCAGCCCGACTGCACACTGTCACCCTCTCTACACTAGGGCTAGGCAAGGTTGGGTCAGTTCTCCATGGAGCATCCACCAATCTACCCGCCGAGTCACCGTGCACAGCATGAGAGGCAGTGAGGGTCTTCCAGTGTGTCGGGGCCATTCTTCAAGGGCCGAGCATAGTTCTTTGGAATCATCACAGCCTCTCCTCTTCTCTAGATGCTGACTACCCATGCCTTCCATAAAATCTTCTTCAATTTCATGAGCCTTCCCCTCTGAGGAAGCCCCAGTATGTGCCCAGCAGCCCTGCTCCCATCATCCATGTGCTTCCAACGGTCATTCCTGGGGCCCCAATGGCCCCATCACCCTGGAAGGAGACTGATCGGGGCCTGGTGGCCTGACGCACCCAGAGTGGCGAGGAGCTCATTGATCTGGGCGATCAGCTCCTTCCTGGCCGTTTGCATTCTCTCCACTCCCATAATCATCCTCATTGGCAGAGAAAATGGAAGCCAAATTAGAACTGAATGGTGCCACCTTTCCTGTCTCGTCATTCACCCTGCCCACCTGTCACCACCAGACCCTGACAGGCCTCCCATTTCTCAGACTTTCCTCTTTTGCCCAAGAGAGCTTCAAACACACACACACACACACACACACACACACACATACACACACACACCATACACGCACACACATGCGCCACACATACACATGCACCACACACACATACACACACCACACACATGAATATACACACATGTGCCACACACATCACATATACATACAACATACATAACTACCACACTCCTCACCCCGTTTTCTGGCCATTTCTGCTCCACAGCGTCCCGTGCGTCTATCTCGTCCCCTTCTCTTCCCTCTCTCGGCCACCCCTAGGCTCAGGCCCTTTTGCCCCGGTGACTGCCCACCCCCCACACTGGTCTCCCTGCCTCCAGTCTCTCCTTCACTCCATTCAACCTCCCATTCAGCTGTCAAAGTGATCTTCCCAAAGCAGAAGTAGGTCTGGCCCTGTCACCCTCGATTCAACCAGCTCCAGTGAATTCTTGTCCCTTGAGGCCCAAGTATCACCTCCTCTGTTGGATGTCCAAGGCTCTCCACGGCATGGCCATCTCCCTGTCCTTGGTTTTCTCCCCCATCCTGGACAAGTCACTTACCTCTTTGACTTCAGACTCCTCCAGTGTAAAATGGGGATAAAGTACCCACCTCCGTGTGCTGTTGTAAGGATCCAATGAGATCCTACGGCCCTGCGCCTGACACCGAGTCTATAAACGCCGTAAGTCAGCGCTTGATTCCTTCCTTCCTGACGTCCCAGGTAGAAACGGACAAAGGCTACAAATTAACCTTTCCTCTTTACCATCGGACAAATAAATTGTTTCGTCTCATGACTGTTTCTCGACATTAGAATTATGATGAGTAACAATAATGACAATGATATTTGGCATTCATCCACTGGTTTATTGTTTACAAAGCACTCTACAAACATAACTTAAGCCTTAAACCAATCCCTCTAAAGGGAGGCCCACCAGCCATCTTTCTCCCCACTTTAGGGATACGGAAACCAAGTCTCTGAGACACCGTGACTCCCCGAGGCCAGATTCGAACCAAGGTCTCTGCACTCCAGGCCCTACATTCTTTCCACCACCACAAGCTGTCTCTACAAGTACAACCTCCAGCCTTCTCTACTCAGAGGTAGGTATCCTATGAAGGATACAGTTAGGATTCTTGAGATGTCTACTCCCAGGATGGGAGATGGCCTAGTGGGAAGAGTTTGGGGAATAACCACAGGCCCGGTTTAGCCGAACTGCAGAACACAGAAAGGGGGGTAAAGAGGGATAACAATGGAGACATAGTTTGCCACCCTTCAACGCCAGGCTGACAAGGTTGTTTTTTATTTTAGAAACTACAGGGAGTAGCCAAGTTTGGGGAGCTGGAGGATGCTGAGGCCAGGCTTTGCATCTTCAACTTGGGAATAACACACGGGGACTGAGGAGTTTGGCTAAAGCAGCCTGTTGGCTGAAAGACATGATCTCAACGCTTTTCTCTCTCTCTTTTTTCACATTCATGTAAGAAACTCCAATTAAATTAGAAAGTCTATCACTTGCTGGCAATGAAAAGCTATTCGGCTCCCTTAATGATATGATACCTCAGACAAAAAGCTGCACGGTGTTACCACTTGGCGGCTTTGGTCTAGTCCACAGCGAATCAGGAAACTCAACCAAAATTGCCACATGTCTCCCTCGTAGCTTGGCCTAAATATCAAGCATGATTTTAGATGCAGATGACTTGTAAGGATCCACCAACCCCAGGCACCAAGCTTCACAGTCAACTTCCTATGACTTACAAAGGACTTGAATGTTACTTGTGTAAAAGATCCTGCTTTCTTTGCATATTTTGAGTCCTTCTGGATTGATATTCTAGAGTTCAAAGGAAGGACTCTTCATGAGGCAGAAATGGGTCTATTAGAAAGTTTCTGTAAAACTCAATTTTAGTCTTAGAGGAAGAGACAGAAACTGATCAACAGAAAACCCAAGCCAACCTCATTGCCTATGGCCCCTTATTGTTGCTGGGTCATTTTTCAATTGTGTCTGACTCTTCGTGACCCCAGTTGGTGTTTTCTTGGCAGAGATACTAGAGTGGTTTGCCATTTCCTTCTCCAGCTCATTTTACAGATGAGGATACTGAGGCAAAGAGGGTTAAGTGACTTGACCAGGGTCACATGGCTAGTGTCTGAGGCTGAATTTGAACTCAGGAAGATGAGTTTTCCTGACTCCAGGTCTGGCACTCTATCCACTGCACCACCTAGCTGCTCACTTCCAGCGGCCCACATACAGTATATGACATCTTTTAAAAATTTGCATCAAAGAAATAATGCCAGGCCTGAAGCATGGAAGAAGATTAGGACTGCACTCTTGGATTAGGTGAGTATATAGAGGCAAAGTTGCTTTTTTTCAAAAAGGGATGCTTTCTCATCCTTCAGCTTGATCTACACTAAAGTTCTACTGAGGTATTCTAAACATATAGGGGGAAAAATTAAAAGTTTAGTCAATCATCTGAATGTTCCAAATATCCAGATGGTTAGTCCAATGCAGACAATGTCCACGGAAAACAAATGTCCTACAAATTATTTTAATTTGCCTTTATCTCACTAAAATGAAATAATACATGTAATTCAGTAAAATAATTTCCACCTGTACAATGTACAAACTATTTTTCTCTTTGTTTTCTCCACTCTTAGGTAAAGCTTGTATAAAGCATTGCCAAGTGAAATGAAGCATGCAGATAGGATCAGAAACCAACCTTGCTCCATTTTTTCAAAAGTTTTCAACAGAACATTTAGTGGGAGCATAGGACCCCCTTCATCCCAAAGAACAAGAAAATGGCAGGAAACAAGGAAGCACCCAGGGAAGGAAGAGCCATGGAAGGAATTGAGCCAAGGCAGCATTCACCAAGCTCCTCTGGATCCCAGCAAGTCTTTTCTGGAAACCATGTATAGCCTCAACAGTTAGATGAGACACGACAGAATATGGCCCCTCTGAGGGCCTGAAACTCCTGAAAGTCACTGAATGCTAGGACCCATTTTCCCCACCTTTCAGCTCGACAGGGATTGGGCTCTAGCAGAGGTTCTCCCACTCACTCTCTAGTGGATTCAGAGCTGGAAGAGACACTAGAGATGAATGAATAAATGAGCATTTATTAAGCACTAACTAGGTACCAAGAGCTCAGGATAAAGATGCAAAAGCAACAAGAATCCCTGAATTCAAGGAGCTTCCAATTCCATTCCACTTGGAGGAGACATCGATTGGGGGGGTGGGGGTGACCAGGAGGGGCATTCTGCCTATCTCCACTTTCCTTGTAAAGACAAGGAAACAGGTCAGTTGTCTTGCCAAGGTCACACACAAAGTCAACAACAGATTCAGGATGTGACCCCATGGCACCTGGTTCCAGAGTCACCACCTCTTCTGGGACGCCATGCTCCCTCCTCCAGACCACCCTTTGCCACCAATCATCCACAAAACAGGTCAAGACTCAGACACTTCCTTTGTCAGACTCAAATAGCAACGGCAATTCAGCTCACTCACGGGAGGTCTTGGAGGCCAGGACGGTAACTTGGGAGCCGGTTATGAAGCGAAATCCAAGCATGTTCACCTGGTCATCATCAGACTGATTAGCAAAGCCTAAAAGGGAAAGAGGGCACAGAGAAGCATTTCAATGCTGGCGAAATCCAAGTCAAAATAGGAAAAACTGCCTAGTCTTCTGCTACCTTCTCAGGAAAGCTCAGTTACCCGAGCTGGCCTTCTTGTGGGTGGTCTATGAATCCCTACTCCTATATTAGTGGTTGGCCATTCTAATTTCTAGTTTCCAGTAGAATGCAAGCTCCTTGAGGACAAGAATTGTGTCCTTTTTTTCTCCTTATTCCCATCCCCAGTATAGTTGTAATCCCCAGCACACAGTTGTAATACATAATAAATAGTGGCACATAATAAGTGCATGTTGAATTGAATTGAATTTCTTTGAGAAGGTACCCTTCTACTGATCTCACTACTCTAACATCTTCTGGCTAAATCAGGTTGACTAAAGTTGTCTTTATCCTCATGGCTGAGAAAGACTATCCTTAGGAACAGGCATCTGACCTTAGGCAGGAACCAGAGATGCTGGCCTTAAGGCTCTGGAGACAAAAGTCTCTGCCCATCAGCAGGAACTAAGGAGATATCAAGTTAAATACACCTTGTACTCAACTGAAATTTTTAGAACTTTTAATTGGGTGATTTTTATTGGTATTATTGCACTGGGCCAAACATATTTTTTCAAATCAACCAACTTCAATATCCATTCATGTAAACACTGAAAGAAAGACCATGGTGAGCTCCAGTTTTTATAGGGACCAGGTAAATATTTGGTGTGATATTTCTAATTCTTTGTTCATCCGTTTTAAATATGAAAATAAATCCCTTCATAATTGATATGCCGAGAACTCTCAGAAAAGAGCTTCCAGACATTAAAATAATATAAAGTTAAATCATTTCTCAGGCTTTTGTCTTTCTCTAGAAAGTGGGAAAGCCTCAACCTCCTTAACATTGCTTAATTTGTTTAATTTAACTTTCTAAACACATTTCAAGTTAGACTACACCAAGAAATTCATCAGTCACTGTTGCCCTAACTAGGCCATTGAATAGCACAGGGGAATTTACCGGATCACTTTGGATTCACCTAAAGAGAATCCCAAGACCTCTACAGCAAGGATCTTTCTGCTCAGGACCTCTGTCCCTGGGGTAGCCTGTTCCAATGAAAAGTCTAACCTCTGAGAAGTTGGCACACTGGATTTTTTTCACAGTCGTATACTCTAAGAAGCTACGGCCCCATAAATACTGAAACTTCAGGGGTCTTGACTGACACTTGGCTCAGGAGAGGCACATGCATGTGTGTTTGCTACAGAAATCAAACCAAGCACCGTCCCCAAGGGGTTGACTGGGCAGCATACACATACAAGTCTGGGGAGAATGAGGCAGATTTCTCCAGTTTACACACTGACTAAGCAGCCAAGAGACCTCAGTTTGACCTGGAATGCTTTCTAATTCTATCCCTCAGAAAACAATGAGTCATTAAAGCTTTCCTTAACATCAGGTCTGCTCACTTGAAAGACAGAGCTTATCTTACACCGTTACCTCCCTCTTCAAGGACGGGCATTTTGAGTCAACCATCCACTGGACCTCATCACTTCAAAATATAATTATCAAACCCCCAGGAACAAGACACGTGGCCAACGCGAATCATCTGAGCATCCAGGAAATTCCAACATCTTATTCAACTCAATTTCCAACTCTACTTCCAGGGGAAAACAGTGACTGGCTGTACAAGGGACAGATGATGAATACAGAAGACAGCCATCACTCCAACTTTCAAATTAATTCCACAGACCTGCCTTTGGTGAAAAGTCCCAATTTGGCTCCAGTTCTCCAAAAAGAAAGTAAACAAAGCTTCGAAAAGTAAATCATGCAAACACAAACACCTCCTCTTTCCCCCAAAAGAAACCAAAGATGCAAAATTAAACATTCTTTATGGAAGGTGCCGAGTCTGGAGACATTTGTAAGCTAACGTATTAAAAAAAAATAAGAGCTATGAAAACACCTTGCAAAACAATCAAAACTAAAGTTTAAGTACTCTTAAGTAGTTAATTACACAAATCTTGACTTACCACAATATTTCTAACACCTCGTAGGAAGTATACTTTGTATTTTGAATCCTACCCAAAAAGGCCAAGATGAGGCTGCATCTCAGAGGTAGCAAAGCTGAGTTTATTAAGGGGGCATATGAAGGTTGATGAAATCAGCAGACTTTTTTTTTTCAAAATTCCACACTATCCCCCAAAAAGCAGATATGTGTGGTGGCTTAAGAATGAGGGGCTGTTACAGATCCTTGTCACTCAGCCAAAGCTGCCCAAGGACTAGCTGTGCTGAGTTGATGGGAAAGAAGAGTGAGCACCTCGTGGGCTCTGCCACAGACCCCCTCGTCCTCACAAAGCTACACTGGGCATCCCAGAGTTGTACCGGTCTTCGGCGGCCAAGGAACAAACATGTTCCTGTTCCAGATGCTGGAAGCATCAGCACGCCCAAGAAAACCTATTTCTAGGATTACTCACCTGGGGCATAAGGGTATACTTAGAAAGGGGGCTTATTTTATGTTCCTACAATAAAGATGAAGAATAAATATTTACATTCCAGGTGAAGCAAGCCTTCCATCTCTAAAGACACATTTGATGTTTTCATTTTTGAGTGGTGAAGCAAAATAATCATTAAAATATTTTGAATTAAACTTAAAAGCTACCTGTTATTACTTTGTTGATATAAGCTACACTTTTGACCAGGCAAAATGAAGGGGGGCAGGGGGAATCCTTGAGAAATTCTTCTGTGCTGACTTGGTGATTATCTTATAATTACCCTATCATTACTCACCAATGAAAGGAGTCCATTTTAAATGCCTAACATTTCTGATGTTACACACACACACACACACACACACACACACAGCTTCCAAAGGCCTACCTGGGAAGAGGCTGAGAAGACTGATAGGAGGCTTGTTCGTATCAATCGTGAGTTTGTGACTTGCTATTTTGGAAGGCTGATGGGGCAAGCATATTAATTTCAGGGGCAGTCTGAATTTACACTGGACAATTCGAAGGATACCTGAAATATCAGAAAAAACCAGGGTGGCAAATTCTTGAGGATCAAGCGATGCTTTTCCAAGGCCCCACAATTCTGAAACACGGGACTTTTTTGTCCTATTCATTTTGTAGACTTGATACCACAATGTATAATTGAGAATTTCCCCCCTGCCAAAGTCTTAGCACCATCCAGTACTAGGGTCGTCAACCCAGTGGCACTGGTATGATAGCTTTCCTTTACAGCCACGCCAGTTCCACCAAGGCCATCACAGCCCAGGCTTTCCCATTTTCCCATCACTGATGGGACAAAGTTTCCAAAAGGAAGCCCTCAACATGCAAATCCATAAGCACAGTATATCAGAACCAAAGGGCCAAGGACATGGAGTTATTCAAATGTAGACAAAGGTTAGTGTTATTCAAAAACTAGGAAAACCTAAAACATCAACAAGAATCCAACTGGTGAGGGATATTCGCTGTTCAAGTGTTTTTCAGTCGTGTTTGAGTCTCCGTGGCCCCATTTAAGGTTTTCTTGGCAAAGACACTGGAGTGGTTTGCCATTTCCTTCTCCAGATCATTTTACAGATGAGGAAACTGAGGCAAACAGGGTGAAGTGACTTGCTCAGGTTCACTCAGCTAGTACGTATCTGGGGCCAGATTTGAACTCAGGAAGATGAGTCTTCCAGCCTGCAGGCCTGGTACTATATCCACTGTGCCACCTCAGGATAAGATGGGTCAAGTCTAACTTGTCTTGATCTTTGGGTTCAGAAATTAGGGGATGGCAGAAGCAAGAAGCTGGGCTTTGTACTGCTCTCAATGGCTAGGAATTCAAATTCCTAGGGTCCAAATCTTTAGAGAAAGAAGATCTAGGTACAGAAAGGAACTTCTCTGATGCTGCATGATATGGAAACATGCATGGTTGGATCACCAGCTCTAGAAAGTCATACTGAGCTGGGATGAGCTTGGAGTACGGCCCTGGGTGGAGGCTGCTGTCCAAAGATCAGCTTTGCCGAGTTTAGAGAGGCTTCTATCAAGGCCACTGGCAGGAGAGGTTGGGGGGAGGCGGGGGTCCAAAGCAGGGAGGATAGAAGGTTCTAGCCATGGGAACCCTCTAACAAGCTACTACATGACAGAAGGGCCATGGTCTAAGTGCTGGTATCCACACTGGTAAAATCACAGACTCCTGAAGCATGTAAGCAAAGAAATATACAGAAATGGATTTTAAGGGACCTAAAAATCCAAAAGAGGAGATAATGACTCAGGTCAAGCGGCCGTTTGAGCCAATTATTGACATTATGACACGGTGATATCCTAGATGATCCTGTAGTTCAAGTGCTGAACTTAGAGCTAGGAAGACCCTGGCTCCCAACCTGCCTCTAACACCGGCTGTGTGACCCTGGGCAAGTCACTGCCCTTGCTCAGTCTTTGTTCCCTGCTTTGTAAAAATGAAGGCGTTGGCCTCTGAGGTCTCTTTCAGTTCTAAATCTATGATCCAATGATTCAATGATCTCACTCATGAGGGTAACTGATTAATCAGTCATCAGCCATTTATTAAACTTCAATTCTAAGCTCCAGGGGTAGCACACAAAAGAGACACAGTCCCCGTTCTCAAGGAGCAAATTTCATCAGATCAAAGCTTTTTAATTATTCAGGAAGTGCAGGATTCCCCCAAAATTTCTTCCTACTCTCAGATCACCAGCCTATTTGAAAAACTGTTCTAAAATATTACCCTTTTAAATGATAAGGCTAATAGTTAATTAAGTGGTTATGTGTATGAGTTGGTTTGTTTTTTAATTATGCCAGCATAAAAATCAGCCAATTTTGGCCGCACGAAGCTTCCAGAGAACATTTCAGAGAGCAGCATGGCCCGATGGAGTGGAAGCCCCAGGAGGGAAGGGACTGGTTCATTTTGTCTTTGTAGTCAAAGCTGTGAGCAAAGGGCCTGGCACATACATAGTAGGTGCTTAATTAATACTGGAAGATTACTGAATGGTTGATTATGGCACCTTACAGGACTCCAAACTACTCTAATGCTAGATCTAAATCCCTTTGAGTACAATCTCTGTCAGCTTCTACACCTCACAAAAATTCATTTTCTTGAGAAAACTGAAATGTTAATACTACAGCTTGCTGTCAACATTCAGACTCTTTTCTGTCTTCTAACAGAACCTAGAACCTGGAGACTTTGGTCCTACTCAATAGAAGCAGCCAAACATAAGGCAAATCTAATGCAACCGAACCTTTCGGAAGCACCTATCATGGTGGCTTTCCCTTTAATGGAAACAGCCAGGCTGGTATTTGTTTTCCTGAATTAAGTGTTTCTTCTCCCTACTGATACGTGATTTAAATGAAAAAAAAAAAAAAAAAAAAAAAAAGAACCGGGGTGGCCAACTTTCTTAAAGCAGCCCTGAGGAAAAAAAATGGGGTCAATTCATTTTCTCAGCTAGGGACTTTTTCCCAAAAACTTCATTGTGCTTAGCACTGAACCTCTCCCCCGACATCATCACAACTACCCCAACAGTTTCCTTCCAATCATGGAGAGAGAAGCATAGCTTGTAATCATCACCCACTTATTTAACACCGTGGGAAAATGAACATCCAAATTATCTTCAGACAGGATGTTTTTTCCTGAAGCAAAATATTAATTATATCTGTCACTTCCTCAAGCCCAATATCACTGTCAAATAGGAAACAGATCCAAAAACTGCTGAAAAATATATATAACTGCAAGTGAGAATAGGGAAAGAGAGAAAGAGAGAGAAAGAAAGAGACAGAGAGAGGAGAAAGAGAGAGAGAGAGAATGAGAAAGAGAAAGAGAGAGGAGAGAAAGAGAGAGAGAAAGAGAAAGAGAAAGAATGAGAGAGAGAGAAAGAGACAGAGAGGAGAGGGAGAGAGAGAGAGAATGAGGGAGAGAAAGAGAAAGAGAGAGAGAGGAGAGGAAGAGAGAGAGAGAAAAAGAAAGAATGAGAGAGAGAGAGAGAGGAAGAGAGGAAGAGAGAGAAGAGACACAGAGAAAGAGAGGGAAAGAGGAGGGGGGAGAGAGAGAGAAACAGAGGGAGGAATAGAGAAAGACAGAGAGAAAAAGGGAGAGAGAAAGTGAAAGAGAAAAAGAGAGAAAGAGACATATACATATATATGTATATATTATATACAACATATGAAGTCTTTATAAGGGATTTGGAACTAGCATTTGAAATACCTTGGAGTCCTATAAGAAACTATAATCAAGCATATTAATATATTAACATTGCACATTAAAACATGAAATTGTATACATGTATATATTACATGTCAATTCTATGCATTTATATATATTCGTATGTATATATACACACCTACATACATACATGTTTGAAGGTAGGGATGTGCATGGGTGATGCGGCCATATAACTTAACTGAGAGATGTGTGTAACTCTCTGCTGTTCAGATATCGATGTCTCCCTATCTCCACATACATGTGTATGTGTATATAAATGTATGTAATGCATCTATTGACAGATACTTCACGGTATTTTATATGGGCATTGTGTATCATACACAGAGATCTGAACATGTGTATGTAGATATTGGTATATGTTCATACATCCATGATCTCCCTACCTCCGAATGCCGGTTGGAGGGGCCAGGTGGAGGAATTCTGGACTGAAAACAAAAGGCACCAAAGCCCCAGTGGCACCTCCGGGAAGGCAGAACCTCTGCACCTCTGTATTTTCTCACAGGTCACTGTACTTCCTCCACAGTCATGTTCTACACTGTCCACGTCATGTAACTTTAATGCCCCGAGAATGGCAAATAACTCTTACGGGACAACGTAAAGCCTCCGTTACATTCTCTCCTTCCCCCTGTCAAAGCAGGATTACTGGGCTCTACCACAGGCTGACCAGCTCGGGCCTCCGAAAGGGTTCAGTCTCTGAAATACAAAACCCTGTGTGTGTGCAATATGTGAATAAGCAATGTCTCACTGCTTGTTGTCTGGGTTGGTCTGAGCATTCAAACTTTATTTCCCAAAATTTAATTATGTTTCTAAACTACCTGGTGAGAAGGACAGAAGAAGATAGTTGTACTTCGTTTTGCATTTGGGGTGTTAAAACAGCGAATCCATGCTGTTCTTCATGTAAATGCAGGCTGTTTTCGATCTTATCCCACAATCAGAGTGCAGAAAGGCATGCAGCCTCAGTGTACAATTCCACTGACATGCACAAAAGGGCATTTCCTGGGTGCTACAATTTTCTAATTCATGACTGCTTAGCACTTTAATCCCACATACTAGCAGAGCTGAATCTACACAGTGAGTAAAAATGCATCCTTTAGGAATACTTTAAATTACTAAAAAAAAAAAAAAAAACTTTAAAAGAAAAAATACCTAAGCAACATTCAGCACCCATTTTGTGACAATGAAGTTCAGAATGCTTCTGTTTATAAATGCTACCTGACACTGAGAAATGTGTCTTTTAAATCCAAATGTTAAAAGTCAATGAGTCTAAATTTCAGAAAGACCTCCCAAACTCCAGAGCAGGGGTGGGGAACCTGAGGCCTCAAAGCCACATGTGGCCTTGAGGTTGCAGCTTCCCCACCCCTGTTCTAGAGGATCCGGGATGGCATGGCCTCCAGTGGGAGCTTCTGTGGCCAATTCAGGGGATGGCAGGGGAGGAACCGAGCCCAGAGGACGAACCAGGCCCAGAGGACACAGGCGGGCAGTAAGCCTGTGTCTATGAAAGGCAAGATTACGGCAACCATGTGTACAGGAAATGCCTGAGGATTCAGTTTCCAATGACTATTTTCCCAAATACAGCAAAGTCAACAATGATCCAGGCAAACAATCGGCAGAGATAAATTTTTACAATTTTCAAAATTTTTGTTTTTCTTTTTTCAGAAAGGAGTAATTGGGTTATTTCTTTATTTTTTTCTAAGATGATTCTCTTCTCAAATTTCTGGCCCCATTCTTTCCCACAGTCTGTCATCTTGTTCCCAGAAGAACCTAGGCAAAGTAGTATCCTCAAGAACCAGAAAGGTACAAGCTATAGTGCTTACACGTGTACTGACAGCACAGGACTACATCTGCTGCCCAACTAAGTGTCAATTGTGATATTCACTTTTTTAAAAGTTTCCTTTCACTTACCATCTGGGTTGAGGTCTATAATCAGAGGCAGAAGGTGGGGAAAAGTGGGTGGGGGAAAAGGAAACACAAGACAGTAAATTAAATTATCTTGTGTAAAGGTACAAAACAAATCTAGTATTTATCAGTTTAGAAAAACAAGCTAAACTCAGACTATCCCACAGACACTACACCATTCACAAGGCACCACTCTGGTTCTCAAATACTCATGCAGAAGAAATCGACAAATAACCCAGGTCTCTCACATCAGCAATTAGTTTCAGCCCTACCCTACTATTTTATTTAGTTAATGAATGATCCCAAGTAAACAGAGTTCCAATCTCTCTCCATTGCTGATTTTCTTTATGAAAGTGCTAATTATAAGTGAAAAAGAGAGTAGGACAGTAAGATGGAGAATACTTGCTATATTACATAGAGCAAATAATTCATCCTTAAGTAACAGAGTTGACTACATCTGTAAAATCTCATTAAATCACACTCTACTAATGCAAAATCGGTGAAAGTTTACTCTGGAAGGGTCTGAAGTTTACAAAAACACAATTAAATTATGAGCACAAAGTTGGAAGAGGCCATTCCAGTGGTGAGATATAAAGGACAGTTATCTATTCCCAGTTCCAGGGTGCTCACAGGTCCACGTGCTGGGGGTCTGACAGTAGTGGTAGTGGGGCTCCAGAAACAGTTACGGGGCACATAAAAAGCAGCCAACTTTGAGGCAGGCAACAGGAAATCCAGTGCAGGCCCCAGCATCTCGCCATGGGCTCATGTCTTCTAATGCCCCCTTGTGGCTACTTGTCAGCATTACATTCATTTTACAGTCATAATTAAGACATTTACTATTTCAGAGGAGTCTTTTCTCCCCTGAAGCAATCTTTGTTTTAAAATGTAAACATTAGCTCTGGCAGCTTCGTGTTAACAGATGCATTACTGCCCTCACTCGTGTACAGGGATGTGTATGTGGGGGACCTGGAGTTGGTGGGAGCTGTGTGCTACAGAGAAGCTGGAGGAAACAGAGAGTGCTAAAGAGACCTGGGATCAAATCCCACCTACAATATTAACTCAGTAGCTCGGACAAATCATATCATTTGTCACTGCTAAGACTCCTCATCGTTAAGATGGGGGTATTAATATTGGCCTTACCCACATCACAGAGCTATCGTGAAGATCAGGTAACAGTGCAGAGAAAAAAATAGAAATGACAACCACGATCAGAAGCCACGACATCAGGCAGCCTCAGCGCCCAATTCCATTTACACGTATAGAAAGGATAGATATAAAGTGGTTCCCTAATGCGTTCCTGTGCAGCATTTTAATCCCTCCTACGATTCATTCAAAAGCTAAATGAGACTTTGTAGTCTCTTTGGGACATCCCAGCTTACCTGTGGGCATGCTATACGAGGCCATGGCGGTGCCTTCCAGTTCTGAAGGCAGGTAATTTCCTTTCAGAAACACAGACAAGCTGATGGTTTTCAGAATCTCTGGCTCTGCAGCAACAGAAAGAAAAAGGAAAAAAAGAAATGAAAAGAAAAGAAATGAGGCCTTTGGATGGAGTCAACACATTTTCCAATATTTAAAATTAAGAGAATTCTAACAGGCTTTTTTCTCCTCAAACTCTCTAGATGCCCTTCTAAAATGTGGGAAAGACAGGAAATTACAATACACTATTGTCTGAAAGGTACAACAGAGTCCAAAAGTTAGATGCTCCTTTTAAATATGTCTGTCCCAGGGTAACCAAAAGCCAGTAGGAAACTAGCAGACACATCAAAAGGGCAAATGTCCACGGAGATGGCAAGATGACTGAAAAGCACGTTCAAGACACTAATTCCTTGTCAAGAGCAGAAATCAGTCATTTGACCTTCAGGAAAGCCCAACAAACATCTACAGTGACGAATTTAGCTCCTGACCCCAAACTCTGACAGCTACGTTCAAGGCCTCACTATCCACTCCTCACTGCAAGGCAGGGATCTGGCCAAGTAGGTCTGCCTCAGGGAAAATACCCACTCGGGCTCTGTAGGGCAACGTCCCCTCTGTGGATAACAGGCCAAGCCACGGGCCGGTTCTGGAATTGCGCCTGTCTTACTTCACAGGGTACAAAGGTTTTCCCACGTAGATTATCGTCAATGCTCAGAAACATCCATCATCTCCTGGTGCCATGTAACTGGCTTCACTCATGATTACTAAAGTTCTACCTCAAAGTCCTTTGTGGTTTTCGTATACTTTAACTATGCCCTGAATTAAAAAGCAAAATGTCAGATGAGTCCCCCTGGACAAAGTTCCTCAAACTTCCTGTGCCTCGGTTGCCTCATCTGTAAAATGATGGTTTGGACTCAATGGCCTCCAAGACCCCTTCTCCAAGTCAATTATCCTTGGAGGAAACTTTACCAAAAAAAAGTGGCTGTGTTTGGGTGGCCCAGAAAAGGGCACATCCCATTCACACCAATACCACCCTCTTAATCCACAACCCCACTCTGGGAGAGGCAGGGTAGCAGAGTGGATGGTGGTCCGGCCTTAGAGTTTTCCGGTGTTTCTTCCCTCTCCTAAATCAAGGGCACTGCCCTCATTCCTTAAGGGAAGACAACATGTACTCATACAGATATAGATAAAATGAGGATCTACAAAATAAATACAAGGGAATTGATGGGAGACACAGAGGCAGCTGTAAGGGGAGGACAGGGTGAGGGAGGCTGAGATTAGAACAGGATTCATGCAGAAGGTGGTGTCGGAGCTGAGCTCAGGGAAACAACGGATTTCTAGCAACGGATGCAGGGAGAGAGGGCATTTCTGGCCAGTGGAACGGCATCAAGAAAGGAGACGGCACAAACCTCTCTGACCGGACCAAAGCGTATGTAAAATGGGCTGATTGACAACAAGGTTGGAACAGTACACCAATGCCAGGACGTGAGGGCAGAACAGTGCAGAGTTCGAATGTCATCCTGGAGGTACCAAGGGCCCATGGGAGCTTTCTGAGCAGGGCAGTGATGGGCTCAGACTAATGTTTTAGGGATATCGTTTTGGACCTACTGACTGGGAGAAGCAAATTATGATAATTGAATATAGTGAAATAAAATCAGGCTGCAAGAAACAATGAGGGGGCAGAGCCAAGATGGCAGAGCGAAAGCAGTGACTGTCTTGAGCTCTCTCCCAAAGCCCTCCAAATACCTATAAAAAATGGCTCTAAACAAATTCTAAAGCAGCAGAACCTACAAAAAGACAGAGTGAAACAAATTTCCAGCCCAAGACAACCTAGATGGTTGATCAGAAAGGTATATCGCGCTGGGAGGGGATAGGAGTGCAGAGCAGCATGGGTGTGCAGGCTGCAGCGAACCTGGAGCAGGCCTCAGAGGACTGAATCGCGGGCAGCTGTGGCGGTTTCCAGACTTCTGAACCCACGAACGCCAAAGACAACTTAGAAGGTCAGTGGGAACAGTCTGTTTCTGTGGTGGTGAGAGAGGAGGGCAGGATCCCAGACCCATTCCTTGGGGCGGCAGCTGCCTCCTGAGCTTCCGGCACACAGACTGAGGGGGAATCGAGTGGCTGATCAGAGGGGGACTGTGGGGATCTCTCTGCTGGTGCAGGATTCTCTTGCTTTGCCTGTGCTTGGATCTGGGTCACAGTTCTGGGGGGCGGTCCTGGGGTGAGGAGGAGTGCTGGCATGGTGGAGTAGCAGCTGTGGAGAGGAAACCCTCCTCACAGTTCCAAGACAGAAAAGAGTGCTTGTGGTGACTCAAGAGACCAGAGCCTAGGCCAGGAAAGGAGTGAACACCTCTCCCTTGATCATAGCACTTTGGAAGAACTGAAAATTTACAGGTCCCTAGAAGTATCTCTGAAAACAGCTGCACAAAACCCCTGAAGCTTGGGACAGTACATTCTCCACACTGGAAGCAGACCCCTACCTTAACGAAGGGTTTATAACGCAAGTAATTGGTTGGGATCATGAGCAAGCAGCACAAAAAGAGTCATACTATACTATCTTACTTTGGTGACAAAGAAGATCAAAACACACAACCAGAAGAAGACAATGAAGCCAAAGCTCCTACATCCAAAGCCTCCAAGAAAAATATTAATTGGTCCTAGGTAATGGAAGAGCTCAAAAAGGATGTTGAGAAGCAAGTAAGAGAAGTAGAGGAAAAACTGAGAGTGATGCTAAAGGAGACCCCAAAAAATACTGAAGAAAATAACACCTTAAAAAATAGCCTAACCCAAATGGCAAAAGAGGTCCAAAAAGCCAATGGGGAGAAGAATGCCCTAAAAAGCAAAATTGGCCAAATGGAAAAGGAAGTCCAAAAGATTACTGAAGAAAATACTTCCTTAAAAATTAGAATGGTGCAATTGGAAGCTAGAGACAATTTGAGAAATGAAGGCACTGTAACACTAATCCAAAAGAATGAAAAAATAGAAGAGAATGTGAAATAGCACACTGGAAAAACAACTGAACTGAAAAATTGATCCAGGAGAAAGAACTTAAAAATTATTGGACTATCTGAAAGCCATGATCAAAAAAAGAGTCTAGACATCATCTTTCAAGGAAAACTGCCCTGATATTTTAGAACCAGAGGGCAAAATAGAAAGGGAAAGATCCACCAATCTCCTCCTGAAAGAGATCCCCAAAGGAAAACTCCTAGGAATACTGTAGCCAAATTCCAGAATTCCTAGGTCAAAGAGAAAATATTGCAGGCAGCCAGAAAGAAACAATTCAAGTATTGTGGAAACACAATCAGGATAACACAAGATTTAGCAGCTTCTACATCAAGGGACCACAGGGCATGAAGTGTGATATTCCAGAGGGCAAAGGAGATAGGACTACAACCAAGAATCACCTACCCAGCAAAACTGAGTGTAATCCTTCAGGGTAAAAAATGGTCATTCAATGAAATAGGGGACTTTCAAGCATTCCTGAGGAAAAGACCAGAACTGAATAGAAAATTTGACCTTCAAATACAAGACTCAAGTGAAACATGGAAGAAGTAAACAGAAAAGAGAAATCATAAGACACTTATTAAGGTTGAACTGTTTACATTCCTGCAGGGAAAGATAATGTTTGTAACTCATGAGTCCTTTGTCAGAATTAGGGTAGTGGGAGGGAAAAAATCATATGTATGTACAGATAGATAGACAGATAGATAGATAGACAGATAGATAGATAGAGGGCACAGGGTGAGTTGAAGATGAAGGGGTGATATCTGGAAAATAAAATTAAGGGGTGAGAGGATTATACTGGGAGGAGAAAGGGAGAAGTAGAATGGGGTAAAATATCTCACATGAAACAGACAAGAAAAGGCTTTTACAGTGGAGGGCAAATGGGGAAGGTGAAAGGGAATGAGTGAATCTTATTCTCATAGGATTTGGCTTAAGGAGGGAATAACATACACAATGGGGTATGGAAATCTATCTTACCCTACAGGAAAATAAGGGGGGAAGGGGACAAGAGAGCAGGGGGTTGATAGAGGAGAGGGCAGATTAGGGGAGGGGATAATCAAAAGCAAACACTTCTGAGGAGGGACAGGGTCAAAAGAGAGAATAGAATAAAGGGGGGTAGGATAGGATGAAGGGAAATATACTTAGTTTTTCACAACATGACTACTGTGGAGGTGTTTTGATGACTACACATCTATAACCTGTATCAAGAGGCTTGCCTTTTCAATGAGGGTGGGTGGGGAAGGAGGAAGGGAGAAAATTTGGAACCCAAAGTTTTAAAAATACATGTTAAAAATTTAAAAGAAAAGAAAAGAAAAGAAAGAAAAAATGGGAATAATAGTAGCAGGGTTATTGTAAGAACAAGATAATATATGTAAAATACTTTGTAAACCTTAAAATACTATACACATGATAATGATTATCATCTAATTAGCAAAAATATTGGTTGGCTGTGCTAACTATACTTAATTATTATGATGGAATGTTCTACTGGGGGTGGGGAAGATAACTGTAAAGTTGTAGCAATGCCATTTTATTTTGGAAAAATGCTAAAAGTTTTATTTTGAAAGAAGGAAAAAACCCAAAATAACATTATCCAAAATAGCCCCAATGAAGAAGAGTATGGATATTTTGCCCTTAAGATGTTGTGATCCCAGAATCCTCTGTTTATGAAATCCAATATAAATAAACCAACAAAGAGAAGGAAAAAAAAGAAACAATGAATATATATATATATTAAAAAAAAAAACACAGAGAAGCAGGAGAAGACTTAAGTGAAATGACACAAGAGCAAAGAAGCAGAACCAAGAAAACAACAGGCAGCATGATTACAACGAAATGAAAGGAGAGAAGAGAAACAATCAAAACCGTAACGAGGACTTGGAGCCAACCAGCAACAAGCCGTGTTTCTTCTGCAAAGGGACGAGCATGTGCCTCCATCTCTCCTTGCATACAGAGACAACTCCAGATGGGCGTGGGACAGTGCACACTCCGCGGGGCCTGGCTGATGCCTGGGTTATTTGTGTTGAGCCGGCTTTTCCTTTTTTTTTAATTTTTTTTATGAGGGAAAGAGAAGGATGTTTTGGGAAATAAAGGTCTCACAAAGCAGGAGACGTCAATTGTAATGATAGTGATGATAATGGAGGACTGTCCATCTGACAGGAGGCAGGAGGGTACAGCTTGAGGCAAGGAGACCAGTGAGGTGCCACTGCTATACTTCAGAAGCAACGAGGGCCTTAGGCAGTAGACATGCAAGTGGAGAGATGGAGATGGACCTGAGTGAGGTTTGCTGTAGAGACAGAAATACTAATGAATGGCAATTGACTGGATGTGTGGCATGAGAGGAAACGAGGGCTCCAAGATGACACACAGGTTGCACGCCTGGGTGACTGGAAGGACAATGGTACCCATCCCAAAGAAGGAAGCTTGGAAGAATGGTGAGTTTTGGGGGGAACATGAGATCTGATGTGGACCTGATGACTGTGAGGCGCCTATCAGACATCCAGTCCAAAAAATCCAACAGGCAATTGGTGATGCTGAGCTGCAGCTCCAAAGACAAGGGCAGGGCGAAATGAAGAGATCTGGGAGTTGACTAAAGGAGATGAGAATTAAGCTTCTGGGAGCTGCCAAGACCGCCAGAAAGGATGTGGGAACAGAAGATAGGAGGGCATCTGAAGCCCCCTCACAGCCAGGGGGCAGAATACGGCTGAAGATTTAGCACGGGAGAGGCCTTCGAACCAAGAGACCCTCTGGGAGGAGAGAGTGGTCAACAGTGTCAGATGCTGTCATGGGTCAAGAAGGATGAAGACTGAGGGAAAAACAGTCATCCAAGTTGGCCATGAAGAATGCACGAGGCCCTCTGGCAAGGACAGTTCAGGTGAGTGTTGAGGCAGAAGCCAGAACTCCAGGACTTGGGAGTAAAAGGAAAGCAAGTGGAGGCAGTGAGTGGAGGCAGTGAGCGGAGGCAGCCTCTAGCCCCCTGAATTCTGTTCTGGTCAGGCCCCACCAGAAGCACCATCTCCAGTTCCCATTCCAAGAGTGGAAGTGACAACAGCAGACACGCTGGAAGGGTAGGGATGGCTTCCTTGTTTGCACGTGTGTCCCCAGTGCCCGACACACAGCTGGCGCTTAATGAATGCTTGTGGATTGATTATTAGCATCGAGGAGGCACACAGAACGGCGGCAGACATGGTGAAGGGCCTCCAGTTTATGCCCACAAAGATGGGGTGAAGGAACTGGGGACAACTAGTCTGGAGAAGAGAAAACAGAAAGCGCGTGGGAGCTACTAACAAATACTTCAAAGACTGTCACGGGCAAAGCTGACTCAACTTCTCATTCTGACCTCTGAATGAGAAGCACAGGAGAGAAGTTGTGGAGGCGTGACTTAAGGCACAACTGGAACCCTCCCAGCACAGCAAGGGAAGCTCCTGGGGCGGCCGTGGGCGCCCGCTGGAGGGGGTCAAGAGAAGCTTAGTCGGGGAGAGTCTCTTCAGGTAGGAGCTCTACCAGAGGGCCCCAGAAGGGATTTGGTGATTCTGGCACTGACCTCCACAGACCACCATGGGTAACAGGTACTCCCGAATCCCACTTAACACCAAGGTAT
Source organism: Vombatus ursinus (assembly GCF_900497805.2). Classification (NCBI taxonomy): domain Eukaryota; kingdom Metazoa; phylum Chordata; class Mammalia; order Diprotodontia; family Vombatidae; genus Vombatus; species Vombatus ursinus. The sequence goes on along the minus strand of NW_020954551.1, from coordinate 364,881 downwards.
CAGGGAGGACGAGTGAGCACATCTTCAGACCAAAGACCCACAAGGCGCCGAGGCTGATCCCCAAGACAACCACCCTACAATGTGCCTGATGCACAACTGCTCCCATTTGAGAGCAGGATACTGACTTCGGGGCACACAACTAATGGCTGCCCAGCAGGCCCCGGACCAGGCTCTGCCACACACAAGTTAGAAGGAGCTCCAGAGTACTTATCCTCACGGAGGGAAGCCTCTATCAGAACATCACAAGGCTCTGCCATCGGCCAAAGAGCATCGGGTCAGTGCCATAGTCAACGTCCTCGATGAAGGCTTGACCAGCCTGCGACTAAATGGAACTGGGACAGACAGCCTACATTTCAAATGACAAAGTTTGATTGCAATGATGGACCAAGTCTAACGAGATAGAACTTAATAAGAGAGACATAAAACCCTACATTCTGGATTTTTAAAATCAGCTGTACGAGTAGAGTGTGGGGAGAGACGTGATGAGACGTGAGGCCGGGTGAAAAGCGCACGAGGGCTGGCGGAGCTGTGAGCGCCATACAGATCGGTGAGGTCGTCCAGGCAGCGAAGACGGATGGACGCATATGTTAAACTAATTGGGCTGCATTAATAAAGGTTTAACGTTCAGAATAAAGGAGGAACCAGCCCTGTGTTCTCCACGACGGAGCTTTTCTTTCAGTTCTGCAGGACGCTGGCAAACAGAAGCGAGGGCCCCCAAGGACGATGACCTGGGAAGGGGGTAGGATATGAAACTGGGCCTCATGGGACTCAGATAAAAGCATTGGGAATGTTTAGCTTGAAGATAAAAGACTTGAGGGAAGGGGGAAGGAATGGAAGAAGTATTTACATGATGCCTATTATGTGCCAGGTACCGTGCTACATGCTTTTACATCGTCTCATTTGATCTTCACGACAACCCTGGAAGGTGGGAGCTACCATTATCTCCGATTTACAGGTGAGGAAACTGAGCCAGCCAGAGGCTAAGGGGCTTGCCTGGGCCAGATTTGAATTTGGGTCTTCCTGACTCCAAGCCCAGCATTCCACCCACTCTGCCACCTAGATGCGCCTAGGGATAGAATGGACAGGACCGTAACAGCCATCCTCACATGTGTGGAGGGTCATCGTATGGAAGAAGGATCACATTTGTTTAGCTTGGCTTTGGGACAGAAAGAACAAGGGACAGATAAGGAGAACGGGAGCAAACGCTTCCTAACAATCTGACCAAGGAACCGAATGCCTAGGGAAACGTTCCTGCTCACTGACGGTGTCCGAGGGAGCCCAGATGACCGCTGGTCAGACACGATGCCGAGGGTTCCTGCTCAGCTCAATGCTGGCCCCACAGCCCATCATCCTCTGAGCTCTGAGCACTGCATTCAGGGCTCTGCAGGCAGCAAACTACAAAATCCGGCGTGACGTCAAGAGCTCACAAGCTTCCCGGGCAGACGAGACACAGACGTGGGAACTCACCTAAGAAATCAAAGATGAAGTGATCACGGGTGGCTGCTAACGGGGACTCGACATAAATGGACAGCTTGGTTTTCTGCAATGCTAGCCGGCTCCGTATCATGACCTAAAAGCAAGTTGAAGATAAAGTATTTACCAAAAATGACATTGCTTCTGGGCTAGTTCAGATGAAAACCTCAAAGACCCAAGGTTGGCCCCGGTGGTTCTCCCTGCACAGACACAAACCACAACCTTTCAGATCTTAGTAGATGGTCTTTGCAAGTCTGTGGACCTGCAGAAGGAATCACCACTTGGTAGCAAACCTAGCGATGAGCTTTTCAGATCTTCCCTCAGGGCCTGGACTCCAGGCCAGAGCAGGCAACGTCTGGCATGTCCACTGCTACCCCATCTCTAAGCACCACTGGGAGGAGAAACTAGCACCGACCAATCACGAGGAGGTAAGAGAGAAACATGGGAAAAAGGCATGGCCCGCTGCCAATGGCTAGAAACACCTACAGCAGCGGGGAACAGCCATCAGGGACACTGCTGAGGTTATGAAGTTCCTTCCAAGCATCTGTGACACACAAGTGTCACAAATCACTGCCACCTGCTGATCCTACTGACTGGGGGGCATTTCTAAGTATCACCCACCACTCAGGAACCTTGAACTCCTCATCGTTTTCAAGAACAAATACTCCCCCGACTTCCCAATCTCTACTAGTGTTATCATCACTGTTTACATCATCTCCTTTCTACTTCATCATCCGCCTCTCCATTCTACCTTTATAACGCCTCACTTCTCCCTTCTGTTTCAGCCCCACTGCCAAAACCCAGCTCACTAGTACACCAAAACTTCTGCCTAGAATTACACTTACTTCTGTCTTGTCTCATTTTCCTGGCCAATTAGAAGCTTCCTGAGGCCAGGATTGTGGCTTCTTCATCTCTACGAACCCCACAGCCCTTCAAATAGTGCCTTGTACATATGACTTCGAATCTGGATGGATCTGAGATCTCATTGATGTATGTAGTCCCTTCACGGCTGGACACTGAAACCCAATCATACCTGCCCATGGGGCGTCCCCTGTGTCTCCATCAGTGGTCCATAAATGTACTGTAGGCCTTCCTCTCATCTCCTAATCTTGCAAAGATACCAGCAGAGCACACAGGCTGGTCACTCAGGGTCTAGCTGCTCCTATTTCTCCTGGCCGTTCCTTTGTCTGATGGCATCCATTGCACCACCCCTGTGTGATCCTTCTTTTGTAATGGGTTTCAGTGTACCCATACTGAATTAATTCCCATTTCCAAGAGGGTACATTTTCCCTGCTTGCCTCTTCTACTAATCATTCCAAACCGCGCTCAAAATCAAAAGCCAAGGAGCCAAACCCTGGCTCCTCCACAAAAGATAGAATTGCTCCCCTCCTAATCCTACTTCTCTTCACCTGATTCTTTCACGGAAATCGGGGCAGCCAGGCAGTGCTGCGGTAGATATAGCTATAGATATATGGTAGATATAGTAGATATACTCATCTTCCTGAGTTCAAATCTGGCCGCAGACACTTACTAGCTGTGTGATCTTGACAAGACATTGAACTCTATTTGCCTCCGTTTCCTCATCTATCAAATGAGCTGGAGAAGAAAATAGCAAAGCACTCTAGTGCCTACACCAAGAAAACCCCAAATGGGGTCACAGAGAGTTAGACACAATTGAAATGAGAGAACAACAACAAAAATCATGGAACTCAAACCGCCATGCCTTCTTTAGAGGGGGTGAACAGGGGAAGTACATAAGTACTTAAGTAGACAGAAGTCTATGGGATGATGAATAAATGGATAATTTGGATGTACAACACAGGTGTCAAACACACAGACCACATGTGGTCTGCAACACTCCCAAGTGAGACCCAAATCAGATTAAAATGTAATTGGAAAATATTTAACAAAATAATTAAAAATACAAGAAAATATAGATAATATTATATTTTAAAACTAAGTCAATAGGCAGACCATGGGAATCCTTGCATATGGATTAGTGGCATCCATTCCTATTTGAGTCTGAGCCCACTTACGCACACCATTAGATTGTGGAAAAATCCCGTATTTATTTTAAGTGCTATGTTTCCTTCCATAAACCTCAGGAGCTCTGGTAAGTGTTCATATTATATCTGCACTAACCATTAGGGCAAAACCAACACAAAACACTTGTGGAAATTGGCAGGAAGACCAGTGAGAGTGGCTTAGAGTGCCCCAAGTTCCATGGGCACTGGTGTGCTAGGACCGGCGAATTATTCCAGACAACACTTCACCCCAGATGCCAAACCCAATGGGCTATGGACAGAGGGAGCCCTGCCAGCCATACGGGCAGGTCACTGCCTCCTTTCAAACAACTGCAACACCAAAATGAACCAACTGTGTGCGGAGCCAACCACCGGAACTAAATTAAACCATCCATACTTTCTCTGCTTTAAAAAATAAAACCAAACAGCTGAACACAAGAAACACACAGCAGGACCTTTAGCCACGGAACTTACTACTGCTGCTCCCCACCCAAATCTATACCGAATTACATCCAAGAAGGGTTTGCACTTGGGCATTTGGTTGACATGGGTCACTTGATAGGATATCTACAATACTCTGATTTACTGAGTGCCAACAATGCATTAGGCCTAAATAGGGGCATTTGAAGACATAACCACAGTATCAGAGAAGGGAGTCAGAAACTCCCTTGGAGTTGGCTTAAAAGTAAATCTTCTACTTTAACTGGGAAGAAGAAGGAAAAGTTATAGGGGCGGGTGGGGGAGGATAATTTAAGGATTTTCCATGGTATTTCGAGCTTCCCTTACAAATTGAAATATAATCCTTAGGCAACATGATCCTGCATTTTCATTCTCGCTATATAAACATTACGCCAAAAGTCCTTCCTGGTTGCCTGGATAGATGGTCACGCACCATGAGTCCAAACTGAAGGTAGCCTCATCTTCACTCACTTGGAACGGATGGAAAAAATGGCCTCAATTAAGAGGATTTATTTACTATCCTGGAAACTTACATGGCTACACATCTTGGCTGCCGTCATTATACGTGACCATAAGGAGAAATTATGGCTGGATTCTATAGAGAAGCCATCAGGCCAAGCAAAGAAGTCCCTCAGGCTCCCACACCATTATCCTACAGGTTTTGCACAAGCCTCATGTGGGCACAGAACTATCGATTTAGAAGGAACTTTAAAGGTCAAGAAGCCCAAAGTCATCTTTTTACAGATGAGGAAACTGAGACCCAAAGGGGGAAGTGACATGCCCACGGTCATGCAGGCCATAAATGTCAGGGTCAGGATTCACACTCATGTCTTCTGACTCCAAATCAAGTGAGCAAGTCTTTCCACTGCACAATGCTGACAAGAAGACCCAAAGTGTACAACTTAGCAATTCTAAACTATGGAAGAATCTTCTCATAAAGGAGATGATTCCAACCATTTCAAAATCTAAGGAGGGAACAGGAGGCAAAGGGTATTGACTTACAGTTACTCAGACTCAGGAGTGAAACGGAACTCAGAGGGTGCCGGCCCACCCCCACCCCTTCATTTTACAAAGAAGGACACCGATGGAGAATGACTTGGCCGATCTCATCCAGGAAAGAACGCCCAAGGAGCTTAGGCCCAGGTCCTCGGATTCTACCACATGAGTGATGTTCATTGATTGAGACACAAAACGCTTCGCAGTCAGTGTGCAAGACGAACAAGGCCTGCCCTCCAAAGCCCAGCTGCAGAGCATTCCTGAAACTCTGTATTTTCACTGTGTGAAGACTTGACTTCTTGCCACTAACGCTTTTCTAGACTAAGAAGCATTAAGGGGATGGAGCTTTTGATTGGATTTGGGAGTTGGGGAAGAGAAAACTGGGGAGACCACCCTTGCTTCCTGTGGCAGAATCCCAAAAAAGAAGCTTGGGGAGTAGTTACACATGTGGGCTGCCTTCAGCATAGGGCCAAAGAGCCCAACTGTAGCCACCAGCTGGATCCAGGGCAAACTAACCCAACTGGCAATGCTCTGACGTCTCTCTCCAAGGAGAGCAACCAATAATCCAAGTAGTCTTACGTGTGCATATGTGTGTACACGTGTATGTATGTACATATGTATGCATAGAGGGAGGGAAGGAGGAAAGGAGGTAGGGAGAGAGAGGGGGGAGAAGGAAAGACAAAGGGAGAGGAAGACAGACAAACAGACAAACACGCAGAGAGGGAGACAGAGACGGCACCAAACAAGCTTTGCCCGGACTGCCAAGGTTCCCTGTTTTCTGGTTTCCAGCATTTAGGAAATGCTGACTGTTTCCTGCTAAATAGAACGATGCTCACCAAGCTATCCATTAAATAGATGCCTGAAAACCACGTGAGTGTGATTTCCAGCATGCTGAAAGGCGCGGCAGATGGGTGCTGCGGACAGAGAGCCGGCCTCCGGGTCAGGAAGCAACTGATCAATCAGCTGCATTTATTAAGCTCCCCTCAGCACCAGACACAAGACTAAGTACTGGGGATACACTGAATGCATACCTAAGTACAGACTTGGGATTTCACTGGTACAGGGAGTTCCCAGGTGAGGAAACCCCCTCCACACCTCCTGACTGGCACCTTCTCTACAACTTTGTAGTGCTTTGTAGTGCTAGAGTGCGCCCAGGGTCACACAGCCAACCTGTATCAGGGGCAGGACTTGAACCCACAACCCAACGCTGCCTCTGGCATAGATAACTATTTCCAGAACACATGCAGAATCCAAGGGAGTTAAATACAAGGTAATTCAGGAGGCCAGGCACTAGCAATGGGGGGCAGGGGGAGGGGCACAGGGAGGGAACGAAAAAAAGCTTTGCGGAGGAGGGCGAAGCGACTGTCAGGACAGAGAGCCAGAGGAAAGAGTATGGAGGGTGCAGAACCTAGAGGAGGCTGGTCTGTGGTGAGACGGGGAAGGGCTCTGAAGGGCAGACTTGAGACAAGTTTGTGAGCAGCGGAGCGCCACCGGCCCAGCACGGAGGACAGAGAGCCACGAAGCTGAGGGCCTCCACAAGGGCCGCGGCCACGAAATGGAGGAGAAGGGCAACAGAGGGGAGCCGTAAGGGGACAGCAAGGAGCTCTGGCAACCAAGCGATGGGGAGAGGAAAATCAAGGGAGGCTCCCTGGAACGGAAACCACGGGACTAGAGGCGACATGGCTGTCCCCTCAACAGAAAGAAGAAGCCGAACTGAAGCATCGCAGACGCAGGGCTGGCAAGCGCTTCAGGGGCCACTGCGTCCAACAGCCTCATTGTCTAGATGAGGAAACATTTAGGTGGAAAGAGGGAAGTGATTTGTTCACGGTCACACAGGTAGGGGGTAGCAGAGGTAAGATCTGAGTTCAAATCCCCAGGATCTACATCCGCTGACCTTTTCCTCATACAAAGATGCCTTTCGATGAAGGTGATAGAAAGATGCATGTTGGAAAGTATGAGTTTGAGATATGTGTGCGAAATCCAAACTGGGAATGTCTTGGCAGCCAGGGGCGGGGAGCAGAGGTCAGGAGACAAGAGGGTGATGTGCGGAGCTGGGAGGCGTATGCAAACAGCGTCTTAACTGAACTCATGGAAACACAGGCAGTCCGCCAGAGGGAGGGCATTGAGGACAGTCTTTTTAGGGGGGAATGCATAACAGCACATGGCTGGCCTGACTCCCACAGTATGCCCACCTCCATCTTCCTCTTGTGGTCCCCTTTACAGCCAACTTCATGGAAGGACGAGGCAAGATAATCCATCTCAAATGTTGTTGAAGTAGGTTAGGAATTCATTTCAAACAACCACGGAATGTCCGGGTCATCAGAAAGGTTCTAGGACTGACCCAATGGGTGATTCTGTGCCTCATTACAACGTCCGATGCTCTGGGAGGGAGCCCCAATAGGCAGCAATCTCCTCACATCCCTAACGACACCTAAGACGCCCCACAGGCTATGAAGAGACTTCATCAGAACCTTATGGACCTGGCCCCCACCAAGTGAAGATGGCCCATGCTTGCCACCAGGTCAACACTTGGCACTCGATTCAATTCAACAAGAGTCATAACCACCTAAAAGGGGTGGCAAAAAATGAGATTTATGCCACAATATACCTTGTCAGGAAATGTGTCACCTACAGATAAAGGCCATCTACTCCCCCAGCCTGCAGGAACGAGTCCCTGAAACATGAACCCCCCTGGAGACTTTCTTGCCCATCTCATGAACAACTTGCAGGGAAAATGCCAGGATGAAATGTGTGCTACTGTCTGGCGTGTGGCCCACTAGGGTTCACTCGATACCTTCACTGTGACTGAGGGCACGGCTTCAGCTCCCACTTCATGGCTGGCGGCTTGCTGTGGAGACAGAAAGAGAGAATCAGGAAACTCGAAACAGCAGGGGGGAAGGGGGGAGAACGATCCTAACATTACCCATGAATGAGTGAACACAATAAAAGCAATATGAACTCTGCACCATCAAACAACTAAACAGGGAATTGACTGGAAAGGATTTATCACTGACGACAGACCAAAACACACAATGGAGATTTTTATACCTCCTCTTTCAGGGAGGAACTCAGATTTAAAAGATCCCACAAAAAAAAGGGGAGAGAAAAGGTCGCACTCTACATCCCCAAGGACGTTAATTTCCAATCTCTCTGAATGTTGAAACTATCTGTTTCTACAAACTTGATGTTTATATTGCCTATAAATCTCATCCTGTTCTCCATTCTGAAAAGCCTTCCTTGCACATTCAATTTGGAAAAGGCATCTTCCCTCCTAAAGGGGAACCACATTCCCGGGGCCTGCTCCTTAATACCAAAAGAGATTAAGAAAGGTTTTAAGGCTAAAAGGCAATTGATAAGTTAGCTTCTTTTCACTGATGGTAACTATTCCAAAAAAAAGAGAGCTCCATAACTATGACAGCTTCCTTTCCTTGGAGTAGGTTTCTATATTTAAAAAAGGTTTTGTGTCCAGAAGCAACTCTGTGTTCACTCTATATTAAAAAAATAAAATAAAATTTGACAAATGAAATCTACCCTAATAATTGCAACACAAATTTATGTCTTGGAAGGTGAAGGTAGATAGATAAAATAAAATTCCTATCCAACCAATGGGAAATAATTGTTGATTGTGTTTCTTTATAAGGAAAATCCAAAGGAAATGCTTACTTCTAGAATTATGTAAGAAGTTCAGAAATTCTCAATAAATCATGTAGTAGAAGAAGGAGGAGCACGGGCAGGACTGGGACAGCAAGGCCTGGGCTGAGGCCTAAGACACAAGCAGTGTGGCCATGATTTAAGGCTCCTGATCTCTCTAAGCCTCAGGCAACCAAGAGCACAGAGCTAAGTGAGAGAGAAAGGCCCCACCTCCCCCCAAATCACAGATCCTTAAATGGATTAAAATCATAAACTACATTGCTCATCTCAGCGCAATCTGATCTTCCTTAATTCTGGGTGAAGTGGAGAGATGAATTTGGAGTGAATGTGGAGGCAAAGTTCCAGACCTGCCTCTTGGTATCCGTGTGACCGTCAGCATGTCACTTCCTCTGAGTCTCAATTTCCTCATCTGTAAATGAGGGGGTCAAACCAGATGATTTCTAAGGAATCTTCTGGCCTAAGAGCTAAGATCCTATCACTTTAATTGTGAATCTAAAGCCAGATATCAAACCAGGCTTTTCACTCTGATGGTAAAATTCTGTTTCTCCCATTTCCAAAGGTGGAGCTAAAAATAAAAGGATCCCCTCCCTTTCCATTTTCTTAACACCTGAGCATGTCTGAGCATCTAAGTACTTGAGGGCCCAGGCATCAAAAGCAACACAACACTGTCCCCCAAAATGGAGAAGGAAGAATGTCATTTCAGCCAGGCTCAGAGTTTTCTTTCTGTTTCCCAACAGGATTCCCTTAAATACTACTGGCTGCTCTTTTAGGAATGAATGATGGGTCGTGACAAAAGTCACATCAAGAGAAGAGGCATGGAGCTGGAAAAAGACACCGAGTAGAGAGGAAGGAGTGAGGCAGGTCGCCACAAGGTCATGTTACTTTGTCAAGGCCCTTTCCTAAAAATACCAAAAGTTATTATGATACCAAAAGGCAATCATGCATCCTAAGTAACTTGTGCTGAGGTCACCTAGGAAAAAAAATACCTAGAAAAAGATGCATGGCCCAACGCCAAAAGGCATCCCTCGTGAGACCGGGAAGAGGTGTGAGCACCAGCTGGCCAATGAAAAGCCAGAGACCTCCCTGCCTCTGTGTCGGGCCAGGTGAAAAACCGTGCACTAAGCTGGATGGGCTGGAAACAGTGCCTCTCCTGTGTGCGTTAGGGAGATGACCATGCCCTTCCTCGTGGGTCCTACGTGGCAGCATGGCTTTCAAAGCTCACTCCGTTCATTGGGCTGTGGCACAGTAACATGATTTTTATTACAACTTTGGTCTCAATGTTTGCATTAAGGTGGGTCTTGGAAAACCCCATGAAAACCACTTCTTATATTAGGTTTCTGATGCCCGGACATTGAAGTGATTTCCCAGGCTGAATGATGGTTAAGAGAGCAAAATATAGCAAACTGTGGGAGCTGGGTCCTGCTTGGGTGTCACCTTCACAGACCTCACTAGACCCAAAACACAGGCTGTGGAACATGGCTCACAGGGGCTAACTAACCTTGTGCATGGAGCAAATGGGCAGAGGAACCAGGCTGCTTGGACAAGAACTGTCCCACTGGCAAGGCCTCTGTAGCCACCCCCACCCCTAAACCAACCTAAATCCTCTGTACCAACACCATACCCTAGAATCATCCCAGGCATAGAGGAAAGAAGGGGGCACGGAGGAAAGTATGAGACTGCAGATAAAGGATAGATGGCTGTCCCTCCACGATGCTTTCAGAAAGCTAAATGCTGCTGGGAGACTCCCGGCCTCTCAGAAAAAGGGGGGGAAATACATAGCTTCTTTATAAGACAGATACCAACCCAAACAATACAAACAAGACTTAGGGTTCTAAGAGTTTGCCCCAAAAGTCACAACTGGAACTGTCTTGATTCTGCTCATTCAACCACGGACATTTAAAGAAAATTACCAGAGCCTTCTACTTTTATGGATCTGTGATTTCACTGCTAAGATTATGCCTCCGCCAGTACTGATGGCAACCCTTCTCTGCCTCAGGAGACTCTTTCTGAGCGGCTTTGGCCGCGACATTCCTCAGCCTCTCTAAATGTAGCGGGGCTTGCTCTCTCACCAGGGAACTCTGCCCATCTTACGCACTCCAACTTAACCCTGCCTCCTTGGCCACCAGATCCGTGGGCCCTAGGCCCCAGGCTCTGTTTGCTGACAGCAGGTCCACCTAGCCCTCTTGGGGCTCTCATGCGCACAGAGAAGTGCCAAACGAAAGCAGGAAAAGAATGAGCCCAAAGACAGGTAGGAACCACTCCCAGCTGCTGCCTCCTCCCATCCTCTCACTTGTAGCAGGGAGGAAGCATGCTGTTTTAGAGCTAACCAGGCCTAAAATGAACTCCTCTGAAATTTCCGCTTGGTCTTAGACCCCCCAGGGAATGAATTTACATACAGACACGCTGTCCAGGGTGGAGGAGACGGTGGCAAAAATCGACAGAAAATCTTCTTTCTCAGCTAGAGGACCTGCAGAGAAAGGTCTGAGGTAAGTATTTCCACAGGAACCTTGATCTGGTCCCCTAAAAACCAACATCAGATATGGCTTCCCCATGTTTACTTTCCACTTTGGAAATAACTAATCTCATTGAGTACATCAAACTAATAGGTTACAAATGAAAAAACTTTGGTTAAATGAAATACATAATGAATCAATAAAAGAGCACGTGATTTCTAATCCAAAGCTATCAACTAGACCACAGAGAGATCTTTTTAAAATATATGTGTATATATATATATATATATATATACATTTTGATTATGAATTGAACAGCTGTCAACAAACACAAACATTCCAATCTGCAAAGAAGAGGAGGATTCTTTTAGGGTAACCGCAAACTTTGGATGTGGTTTGGCTTTTAGGCACATATTAAATTTGACAACAAAGTGGCAACAAAGTTGTCATTTCTGTCCTCTTCTGAATCTCTTGTTTTCTCATGTGTGCTGTTCTACTGATGCCTACTTCCGTGTTTGTCTGTCTGTCTGTCTGTTTGTTTGCAACTTCACTGCTTCCCACTCGTGCATTTCCGCTCCCTTGTAAGAAATGAGTAGCATCCATTGGTCCAGGGATGTTCCTCAAAGAGGAGGTCCTTATACCTATGAATTTTGTATTTATTTCTGCAGACTTATACTATTGGGATCATGCTGTTTTTACCTCTGTTTACACCAGGTATATTGCCTGGCACATTTGTATACAATTATATATGTGTGCATGTGTGCATATACAAGTTTATGTGTTAATGTGTATACATATGTGTGTGCATGCATGCATATGTGCGCACGTATATGTGTCTGTTATGTGTTGCATATGCATACACACATACACATAAACATATACCTACACACATATGGGCATGCATGCATATACCTATTTCTGTATAATGACAGCCATCTCTAGGACGGCAGGAGGGAAGAAAAAAGGGGGAAAATTACATGCTAACTTTATTATCTAAGAGGAAAAGCAAGTTGTACATTATAGATTTTGTAGCTTCATGTGCTATATTTTAAAATTATTATACAATGTTATGAAATGCTTGTTTTATTCCCTAAATTAAAAAATAAAATATATAAATAAAAAAAGAAATGACCTGCATGGAGCAGGAAGAACCAACATCCCCTATGCTTGCAGCCCAATGGGCCATGAGGCTGCAGACCAACGTTAGCAGCCTCCATGGGCCTTGCCCTGAGCAAACACTCTGCCAGGGCCACGCCTACAACCTGCCCATTGTTGGACCAGCCTCACACACTTCTGGGTTTCTTGAAATAATAATGGAAAATTTACTTTAATACCTTGTTCTAGGACACACAGAAATGGGTCCTGCCTTACAATCACAAGAGGTTGCCAGGGATCAGATGAGCTCACTAGTCATGTCTTTCCACAGACATTCCATCTTCTATGTACCCAGTTACTGGCATGTTGTATTGGAATGCAAGTTCCTTGAGGACAGTGCCTGGCACAACAATTTATTAGTTATTTAATAAATGCGTGTTGACTGGCAACATATGTGTGTACATGTGTACATATGTATATATGTATGTGTACGTGTGTATATGTATGTGTACATGTGTGTATGTGTGTGTGCGTGTGTGTGTGTGTAGGTGTGGTGTGTGTACATGTGTAAAAAGGTATGTGTGTGTTTATTCATATGTATGGTGTGGAAGGCCTCAGACACTTACTAGCTGTGTGACCCTGGGCAAGTCACTTAACACTGCCTCAGTTTCCTCATCTGTAAAATGAGCTGGAGAAGGAAATGGCAAGCTACTTCCAGTTTCTTTTCCAAGAAAACCCTAAAAGGGTCACAAAGAGTTGGACACAATTGAACAACTCAACAACAAATGCTGAGGGTGTGTATAGGTGTGCATATGTACGCATGTACATGTATGTGTGCATGTGTGTGTGACCTCATTTGATCCAAAGTAGAATAGGTTGGGGCCTCCCCCTGAAGCAGCAGCTGGACAACCACAGCGGGAATGGTGGAGAAGGAGTTTATATAGATTAGACTACATGCCCTTTGAAGTCCCTTCCAACTAAACAGAAATCTCCAGATGTCAATAATATGTTTGGCAAATTTAAGTCAATAAATCAGAATATTAGATACTTAAGTGAATAATGGGCTTTAAATATATATTTGATCTCAAGCAATTTTAATGCTCGTATAAAACAACAAAATGTTTTCATAAAAAAGGATGTTTATAATCTGTATCCTCATATCTTTTGTATATGGACAAATAAATTCTTTCATTCTTCAAAAATAAATTGATTAGTAATTTCTTGGCCAATATTTCTTTTTTTTAATTTTATTTAATATTTTATTTTTCCCAATTACATGTAAAAACAATTTTAACATTTTTTTTTCGAATTTTGAGTTCCAAATTCTCTCCTTCCCTCCCCTCCCCCCATTGAGAAGGTAAGCAATTTGATATAGGTTATACATATGTAGTCATACAAAACATATTTCCACTAAGTCATTCTGTGAAAGAAAACACAGACAAAAGAAAAACCAGAAAAATAAAGAAAGTAAAGAAAAAGTTATCTTTGATCTGCATTCAGGTTCTACTAGTTCTTTCTCTGGAGATGGAAAACACCTTTCATTATAAGCCCCACAGAATTGTCTTGGATCATTGATTGCATTACTGAGAATAGCTAGGTTATTCATAGTAGATGATCATACATTATTGCTGTTACTGTGGACCATGTTTTCCTGGTTCTGCTCATTTCACTTTGCATCAGTTTATATAAATCTTTCCATGTTTTTCTGAGAACATCCTGCTCAACATTTCTTAAAGCATAATAGCATTCCATCACAATCACATACAAGGTATTCGGCCACTTCCTAATTGATGGACATCCCCTCAACTTCCAATTCTTTGCCACCACTAAAAGAGCTGCTGTAAATACTTTTGTACACATAGGTCCTTTTCCTTTTTGGTTTTTTATCTCTTTGGGATACAGACCTAGCATTGGTATTGCTTGGTCAAAGGGTATGGATGGTTTTATAGCCCTTTGGACATAGTTCCAAATTGCTCTCCAGAATGGCTGAATCAGTATACAACTTCACCAATATTAGTTAAAACATGAGTGTTTTAATTTTGCCACATCCCCTCCAACATCTGTCATTTTCCTTTTCTGTCACATTAACCAATATTACAGGTGTGAGGTAGCAGTTCAGAGTTGTTCTAATTTTCATTTCTCTTATCAATGGTGATTTAGAGCATTTTTATATGACTATAGCTTTAATTACTTTGTCTGAAAACTTCCTGCTCACATCCTTTGACCATTTATCAACTGAGGGATGGCTCTTATTTCTGTAAACTTGACTCCATTTTCCAGTTTTGAGAAATGAAGTCTTTATCAGAGAAACTCATTGTAAAAATTTTTTTTTCACAGTACTGATTATCAACCATGTATTTCCCTCCATCCTAGTTTCCCTCTATCCTACTCTCTCTCTCCATTTACCTTCTCTGTTCTCAAAAGTGTTTTGCTTCTGGATTTCACCTCCCCCAAGCTGCCCTCCCTTCTATCAGCTCTCCTCCCTTTCCCACCTTCTCTTATTCCCTCCCCTTCCTACTCTCCTGTATGGCAAGACAGATTTCTATACCTGAGCGTGTACATTATTCTCTCTTTGAGCCAATGCTGATGCGAGTAAGGTTCACGTGCTCCCCTTCCGCCTTCCCCCATTTTCCCCTCTTCCAGGCCTCTTATGTCGGATAATTTATCCCACTCGACCTCTCCCTTTCCCCTTTTCCCAGTGTATTCTCCTTTCTCATTCTTTAATTTTGCTTTTTAGATAATCATGCCATCACATTCAATTCACACTCTACTTTCCATGTATACTCCTATTAATTGCCCTAATGATGAGTAAGTTTTTAGGAGTTGTAAATACCATTTTCCCATGTAGGAATATAAAGAGTTTAACTTAATTGAATCTCTTGTGATTTCTCTTTCCTGTTGACCTTTTTATGCTTCTTTTGCATCTTGTATTTGAAAGTCAAATTTTCTATTCAGCTCTGGTCTTTCCATCAGGAATGCTTGAAAGTCCTCTATTTCACTGAATGTCTATTTTTTACCCCTGAAAGATTATACTCAGTTTTGCCAGCTAGGTGATTCTTGGTTGTAACCCTAGATCTTTTGTCCTCCAGAATATCATATTTCAAGCCCTCCAATCCTTTAATGTAGAAGCTGCTAAAGCTTGTGTTATCTTGACACAACATTTTAATTGTTTCTTTTTGGCTGCTTGAAGTATTTTCTCCTTGATTTGGAAGGTCTGAAATTTGGCTATAATATTCCTGGGAGTTTTCACTTGGGGATCACTTTCAAGAGGTGAATCAATGGATTCTTTCAATTTTTATTTAACCCTCTGGTTCTAGAATATCAGGGCAGTTTCCCTTGATAATTTCTTGAAAGACAATGTCTAGGTTCTTTTTTTTAATGTGGTTTTCAGGTAGTCCAATAATTCTTAAATTATCTCTCCTGGATCTATTTTCCAGGCCAGTTGTTTTTTCAATGAGACAATTCACATTGTCTTCTATTCTTTTGATTTTGCTTGATGATTTTTTGATGTTTCATAAAGTCATTAGCTTCCACTTGCCCAATTCTAACTTTTAAGGAATAATTTTCTTCAGTGAGCTTTTGTACCTCCTTTTTAATTTGGGCAATTCTACTTTTTAAGGAGTTCTTCTCCTCACTGGATTTTTGTGCTTTTTTTCACCATTTGGCCCATTCTATTTTTTAACGTGTTATTTTCTTTAGTATTTTTGTGCCTCCTTTACCAAGCTATTGACTCTTTTTTCATTACTTTCTTGCATCACTCTCATTTCTCTTCTCAATTTTTCTTCCACCTCTCTTATTTGATTTTTAAAATCCTTTCTGAGCTCTTCCCTGGCCTGAGACCAATTTGTATTTTTTTCTTTGAGGCTTTGGATGCAGGAATTTTGACTTTGTTGTCTTCTTCTGAGTGTGCGTTTTGGTCTTCCTTGCCACCATAGTAACTTTCTATGGTTGGAATTTTTTTCTGTTGTGTGCTCACTTTCCAGGCTATTTCTTGACCTTTAACTCTACGCTAAAGTGGGGCTCTGCTTCCCCACTTTAAAGTGGAGGGGGCACTACCCAAGCTTCAGGTTTTTTTGTACAGCTGTTTTCAGAGGTAATTCTGGGGACCTGTAAGTTTTTGGCTCTTCCAACGTGGTATCATCTAGGGGGGGAGGTATGGTCACTACTCTCCTGTACTGCGCACTGGGTTTGTGAGCTACCACAAGCACTCTTTTCAACCCTGGAACTGTGACCAGGGATCCTGCTCCCCTGCAGCTGCAAGCTCTGCTGTGCTGGTGCTCCTCCTCACCCTGGGACGAAGACCCAGGACTGGGACCCAGATTCAAGTATAGGCAATGCAACAGAGTCCTGCCCCTGGCGCCAGCAAAGGGACCCCTATAAATCCCCTTCTGATCCATTGTCCGATCCCCTTATCATCTGTGGGCTGAGAGCTCTGGAAACCACCACTGCTGCCCCTGATTCAGTGGCCCTGAGGCTTGCTTCTGATTTGCTGGGGCCTAGTTTGCACTGGCGCATCCTGAGCTGGACTGAGCTACTCTCTCACCCAGGTGCAAGAGACCTTTCCTGCCAACCTTTTAAGTTGTCCTGGGCTGGAAATTTGTTTCACTCTGTCTTTTTGTGGGTTCTGCTGCTCGAGAATTTGTTCAGAGCCATTTTTTACAGGTATTTGGAGGGGTTTGGGGGAGAGCTCAGGCAAGTCCTTGCCTCTACTCCGCCATCTTGGCTCCCCCTCCAATATATTATTTTTCAAATAGGACTCTTTCACAGATACCTAAGGGAAAAAATCCTCTCTCCAGAAATGAAAGAAAAGCCCTGAAATACTCTGACTTCCATTTGGAGATGACATAAACAGTGACCTTTGTGCCAAAATCTCTTGGAACCTACGCAGCCCCAGGGACCCAAGCTACCATTAGAATAGTCCTGCAGCCTCAAGCCCAAGGATGTCAGAAGGACCCCCAGCAAACACCTGGAGCAGGAATGGGACTTTCTACAAAGAAAGATCAGTCAAAATCTCATTAATACATAGCTTATGGAGAGTGACAAGGGAGGCCAACCCTCCAGAATAAGCGGAAATGCCACATCAAGCATCAAGCTTTGCAATGAAATTATAATTATTTATAATCATAAATAAACATTGTTTTAATGAGCTCTGGGAATTTCATATTTGATGAGTGCCACCTTTTTTGTCAGTTAAACTGAGGTGACTAGGTGGTACAGTGGACAGAGCACTGGGCCTAGAGTCAGGAAAACTTGAATTTAAATCCTACCTCAGATACTTACTAGCTTTGTGATAATTCTCTCAGTTTCTCCAACTGTAAAAATAGGGATAATAACCCTCCCTGGATTGTTGTGAGGGTTAAAGAGGTAATATTTGTAAAGCCTTCAGCACAGTGCCTGGCCCATAATAGGTACTATACAAATGTATATTCCCTTCCCTCCCCCCAAATTAAAATTGAAGGAGCCTGAGGCTATTATGGGTATTCCATTGATCCAAACAAGTATTGTCAGCCATGGAAAACCCTGCCTTGGTCAGCAGGGCAGATCAAAGTTTAGCTACCTTCTAGAAGAAGTGACACCAAAAAAGTCTCCCAGCCTTCCCTGACATGTTCTAAATGGGTGTGTGTACTGGGGCAAAAATACGTCCACTCTGGGCCTTTGAATTTTTAATATTTTCAGTTCACTGTTTTCCTTTAAAAGTTTAATAAAAGAGTGTAACCAGGACCAAGACACCATAATCCTACTTGAATCTGTGTTACTAACTTAAAATTGATCTGCACTTTCTCTAAAGTTCTAAGAGAACCAGAGCAACAAAGTCTTTACAGCAGAAAGACTCCGGCGCATAGAAGCGGGTGTGGTGAGGGAGTCAGGGAAGGAACGGGGCTCCATTTGTTTTCCTTGGCCTTTGACACTATACTCCGCTTATTATTCTTACTTGTTCCAACATCGCGTTTCATTTAAAAAGTTCATATTTTCTCCAATTTTTTTCAAATACATTGACCTGATGCTGAAAAGTAATGTTTTTCATATGCCTAACGAAAAGCACTGGGTTTTTGAGTTTCATCATAAAATGACATCCTTGGGAATCAAATAGTAAAATAATATTGCGGTACTGAAAACTCGAGAAGTGAAACTATCGCTAGTAACTGACTTCCCAGTAATTAGTGCGTTCCCAGTTAGTTACACTCCTTCCAGATGACGCCGCAGCTACCCGTGTGAATGACACATGCAGTTTACAAACACCTGCCATTTTGGTAAACTATGCTGTTTCAAAGTGTTTGTTTTCCTCTTCAGAGAGGCAACTGAAATGACTTCTGAAAAATTTAGAACATGAAGAAGTAATGGGTAAGAATGTTAATGTTCTCTCTACAGCTCTCAATCCCAGCCCTCACCACTGGCATTTTCTGCTTACTTTAGAGCATAAAGAAAAACACAATACTGGCCAATTTCTGAATCACATTAGCAATAAGTGCGCCTGTGAGGAGGACGCTGGTTGCCCATCGGCCTTAACGCACAAATGAAACACAGATCCCTTGTGGGCTGATGACGATGCTGTTTTCATAGGTGCTATTCTGAAGTGGCAGGAAGAAAAAACGATCCCACGCGTGCAGAAGACAAGATTCTCTCCCCGCACCACAGTGTGATGGAAGACCCCACCCGCCAGGCAGCCCTTTGCCTACCTGGAGATGTGTTGACATCTCTGATGATTTTCTGTAGCTCTTTCATTTCAACATCGAGTTCTTCATAGTTTATTTCTCTAGAGTCCACTTTCGGGGCTTGGAACAGAGACGGGTCTGTACCCAAGTAGGAGCACTGCAGATGGCCGTTATCACTCAGAGTGACGATCACGCCCTTCAGACCTCTACGGGATGGAAGAAAAACATCAACTCAATAAAAATTCAGGCGGAGTCTTGCTGAACTTTAATGAATGCCTTAAAGAAGAAAAAGCAACAATAAGAGAATCTGATGATTCGAGAAAGGGAATATGCCAGGAGCTACTTTCACCTAAGAATGACACTGGGGTCTCAATTCCAATGATTTTGAAGGTTTATATCTGCAGTGACTCTGGCAGGTATAAATCAATTATACTCCAATGAATCTGTGGTCTGGTACTCACTCCAGGGCCATTCACACCAGTTTCTCCCAGGTGATTGCTATCCACATTGTCCCATAAATTCAACGTAAAACATCTACCCAACAAGCCTGAACAAAGCTTTTGGTGTTTGAATATTCCATAAGAAACAATGCAGTCTTGATCATCCTTTGCACTAGAGACCTTCCTTGGGATCACTTAATATTTCTTGATACTACTACTAGGTAGCTAGCATTTATATAAGACTTTAAGGTTTGCCAAGCACTTTCAAAGTGTTATCTCATTGGATTCTCACAACAGCCCTGGGAAGCAGGTACTATTATGAGCTCCATTTTAGAGATGAGGAAACTGAGGCTGAAAAACATGAAGCAACTGAGGCAACATTTGAACTCAGTTTGGAGCTCTATCCACTGAGCTACCTAGCTGCCTTCCCTCTTGCTACATGGCTGATTCATCTCCTTTCTGCAACACATATATATTTTAGTGGTATCTCTGATGCTTCTTCTTACATGGACATCATCATTGGTAACCATGCCCACCACTGCTCAGAAGTTGTGGTCATTTATAGCCATACAGTAAGACTGGACAATCATAAGCATTGAAAGGTGGATATTTTGGGGGGTTATTAGGCATTCTAGACAGCTTTCCAAAGGCACTCTAGCTTCTGGGGCTGTTCCTAACTGATTCTGGGCCAAGTTATATGTAGATATGTGGAGGAGGATGGAGGAGAAGAAGGAGGAGCTCACCACCCACATCGACCTAGGGCATCTCCATACAGAGGGGCTGATAGCTCTGGCAAGCACACGTCTCCCTGAATCACGACCAAACAAAGGGCAGAAGGAGGCATTCAAGGAGAAACGCCATGTTGCATCTTTATTGTCCATATGTACCTATGACTATCACTTGATAGTCCCAATGCTGGGGATGTGTCACTGGTCTCATCTTTGATGCTTTGCCAGATTAGGAGAAGGGATCAGAACTTTTGCCCTCTTAGCAGAGTCTTCTGAACACGGGGCAGCTCCGTGGCACTCTGAGGTCCTGACATTCCTGTTATGAATGAAATCTAAAAGCGGAAAGGGATAGGAACAGTACCTGGGATTTTACCAGCACAGGGAAACCTCCTCAGCCAGTGGAGGTCTCCACCTTCTCTAGAACTTATATATTACCTTATCATGTTATATATTATATTATACATTAACTTACACAATTTTAAAGAGCTGCCCTGAGCACTGAGGTTAATTGACTTGCCCAGAGTCATACAATCTAAATGTGTCAGGGACAGGACTTGAACCCAGGCCATTTCAATCTGAAATGTCATGCTAACTCCCATTGATTTCATCATATGCACAAAGGTAACAAGAAGTATCTTTTCATGGGACTCATGGTTATCTCCCTTTCTGGTGCTCAGGATGGACAGTAGCAGAAAGATGATACCACCAAGCCAAGCAGGGTTGGTTGCTTCTATGCCCAGTGTCCAATATGGTGGCAAGGGCACCTATTCTGGAATCAGAGGGTGTCAACTCAAACGCCATCTCCAGCAACTTCCCTGGGCCAAAGACTCCTCCTCTATAAAATGGGGGTGGGGAGGGTAGAGTGGATTAAACGTCCTTTGAGATCCCTTCTAACTATACCTCTATGATCCTTTGATTGATTTAAAAGGATAAAGTAGAGAAATTCAACAAAGAAATGGCTATGACCCTCAAATCCAATCAATATGTACTTTGGCTGTGCACTACTCAGAAGCCTCATGACTTTCTGTCAGGAATTCCTTCTTCAAAGATGAAATCAGAAGGTACAAATATGGCAAGAACTAACCAGAGGTTAAACTTCAGTCAAAGCACCATACTTGAGGACCTAGAGAGCCACATGGAGCCTTGAGGCTGCAGTTTCCCCACCCCTGAACTAAACAGTACTTCAATAGATTTGTGAAGTTATCACTACGGCTATTCCCACCAAATGCACACGTATGCAACTCACCCGCCCATGCCTCCCGTCCAGGGCCACTTTTGTAGATCTTCCTCCAGAGGACCCACCCAACTGGAAGACCCCTTTACATTAATGGGGCACCAAGGCAGCACAGGAGATGGAATTACAGAATCTCATAACTGAGAAGGACCTCAGTGTTCATCTATTCCAAAGTCATACGTTAAAAATCATGCCTTTTCCAGCAAACCCAGGGTACCCCCTTTTCCAGGCATATAGCTCTTTGACGATATCTTTAACGTCTGTATGTATGTGATCATTCCTAACATGCAGCAGCCTAATTAAACACACCATGAGTCTACCACCCTCTGAACAACCTCTAATTTTTACTCCTCAGACCTTGTAGTTTTCTGTGATCTGTAGCCATATAACATTACAAAAAGAACCCTGGCGTTAACAAGAAGACTTTTGTTTTAGGGAGATGGTTGAGGTCATTGAAGTAATTATTTCACCAATACTCTCTTTTCTATTCCATTCTAGGCCCATTATCTATGTGCAATGTTTGTTCAAAATACATACTGATGGACCAGCACATATGATAGTACAGTAGAGGTACCAATGGACTAGCTCTACAGAATGTCCATCCAGCTGCAGTTGACACTATTGTGCATTCAAAGTTATTGGGGATCACGTAGTCATCTGGCTTTGTAGGGCTCATAAAAAGCATTTAGAAAAAGTACACCATGGAAATACAGCTTATGTGCCAATGGCTGCTTCAAAGGAGGAAGAAGTAAAAGAACGCTCTAAACTCAAAAGGGCTTTCCAAATTCAATTAACATATATTTGAATATTCAGTGGCTTCTGTGCAAAAGCAAGTATTAGGGAAAATGAAGAAAAGCCTGTTGGGAAATGTGGTTCAGGAGTAATAAATGAAAAAGGCCAAAGGCTTGATTATACAAGAATATTCAAAAATACATTATATGCAAAGAATTAGAAGATATTGAACATCGAGAAACCAAGTAATATATATCACATATGCAAAAAAAAAGTAACTAAGTGTATCTGAACAAGAAGCAACAGGAAAATGTAAATCATTTTCAAGTCAGCTGCCTATTTACAGTCAGAACAGCAAAGCGTTAGAGCAAAGATAAAAATCAATATCAAACAAGGATAAAAATGAGTTGTGGCATACAACCGAGGCAATTCAGAACTGTCCTATTAAACAAGCCATTGATATCGAACATGGGAAGTGAATAAAAGAATGGACACTGACACAGAACACTATCTTTCTCTAGCAAAGTTCAAATGATGTGAATCAAGCATCACAGAAAAGCCAAAGGAGGATAGAAAACAGAGAACAGAGCATTCTAGTCAGAAAAGCTGATTTCCATGCCAAACAGTGATACAGCAACCAAAGGCAACACAGGTTTAAATACAAGCCCGTTTGTAAAGTCGCACAGAGGATGACAGAAGATTATAAACAATATTACGTAACAAATGAGTGAGAAGCAGGGTGGGGGAAAAAAAAAAAACTTGAGAGGGTTTTGGCAAAGGATCTGACTAACCCAGATCATCCCCGATGCATTCAGAGATAGAACTAGAGGAAGGTCAATGAACAGATGGAAAATGGAAGAAAAAGCTGCAGAGATTTCTGTTCCTAACACCTTTCTCCACGAACCTCATGAGGAGTAAAGCAGAAATGGCTCTACAAAACATAAAAACAAATCTTGGAAGAGCAGCTGGACTAACCAAGTTCAGAAGAAGAAAGTCTACACCGAGGGAGAAGGATGTTGAAGGACTGACCCTCAAGATATTTCAAAAAGTGAAAGATGGGTACCAAATACTTGGGAAAACATCGAGGATGATATTATTAGTGCCCTCAAAAAGTGACTGTGAAAATATCACAACTACTGACCCCCATGAGAGGCACTATGTCCTAGAAGACAGTGAGCCTGCCTCAGAGTAAGGAAGACCCGGATTCCAGTCTTGCCTCTAATATATGCTAGCCAGGTCAAATCACTTTACCTCTCAGGGTGCGAGGCAATGCCCTAAGACACCAAGTTGTGAAAGAGTTGCCACTGTGTAATAGTAGATGGAGCTTACTCACTGGGGACTGCCTACACCAGGGAGGTCATGGGTCCATACAAAAACAAAACAAAACAAAACAAACCCTCATCCTCATGTCTACTTTTCTATCCCTACAAAACCTTTATTGGAAACCACATTGACCACAACCCTGATGAAAGGATGAGAAGGGAGTTGGAAAACTTCACAAATAATATTCTGCAGCAGACCACATCTTTATGGTCACAACTTACTGAAAAGTGTAAAGAATACAAGGTCTCTCTGTGCCAACTGAGAGTTAAGTAGAAAAAACTGTCGATTCAGTTGAGCCAAATCCTCCCTTCAAGCAGGGGCATGTATGTGCGTCATGGACCCGTGCGGCTGTCAGTCGGGGGAAGCCTACGGGCCCCTCTTCAGAATAATGTTTTTAAATAATTGAAGGAAATGCTAAGTTGCCACTAGAAGTTCATAAAAACAGAGGCAATGTTTTTCTCATCCAACCTCACAGACCCCACTCAAATCTATCCATGGACCCTTCGGGAACTCAGGGGCGCCATTTTAAGAACCCTGACCTTAAAGGCTCTCCTCTAAGAAAGCATCTCCCAGTCATGTGTCAAGATCATATGTGATTTCTTTAGAGTTAACAACGGACATAATTTTACTATCGATTGTTAAATAACACAAAATGTGCTGGTCAAAGGTGTTTGTCACTCACTGTTCAAATGCAAGGAATCCTTCCCTGCCAATGCTGGGGCAAGGAGGTCCTCCAGAAATTCCTATTGCATATGACATTATAATAATTGCATCCAACTCCAGAGCATGCAAGAACTCCCTGAATGAGGCTTATTTTTAGTCTGGAGCTATGATTTCACAGGTGTAGACAACTCCCAGTGACGAAATTCCTTCTACTGATGCAGGACAGCACCTCTTCTGACAACTTTGTCTTCCCTGGAGCACTGAGATTAAGCAACTTGCTCAGGGTTGGAGATGGGGGAGGTTTGAACCCATGTCTTTCTGACTCTCTACTCACTATGGCATGCGATCTCTCCTCTCTCTCTCTCCATTTGTGGGGAGGACGGGAAGGGAGAGGGGGGAGGGAGAGAGAAAGAGAAAAAGGGAAGGAAGAAGGGAGAAAGAGACAGGAAAGAGAAAAAAAGAGAGGGAGAGACAGAGAGACAGGGAGGGAGGGAAGAAGAGAGACAGAGAAAAAGAAAGAGAAAGTTCCCCACCTCCACCCCACTCCCAGGAAAAACTGATGGAATAGCGAGTATCTACAAAACAGTTGAATTAGCCCCAGAACTAGTCCATCAGCACATACAGGGCACGCTGGGTGGCTTCTGGGAAGCCGTGGCAGGCTTCTCCCTAAATCGAAGAAGGGCTTTTTCATATCAGTTTGCTTTTTCATGAAGGTGTACAGTTGCAAGTCATGGAATACTACACTCTCTAAAGAAATAGAATTGTAGATGACGCAAAAGACAAAGGAAAGACCATGGATGTGAGTAGCCTGCAACGTGTGGCCAATCTAATCGAACAAGTATTTCGCCAACAAAGGGGGCTGAAGGGACGTCATCGGAAAAACGGTCAGCACCTTGATCTCACCATCACCCCTTAGTGTTCTCCATCCTTAGAGCACAATCCTGAAATTCTGAAATCCAACAAAATCGTCTCATCTCCTTCCCTTCTCCCTCTGCCTTGGAACGCTTCACCCTCTGCGTCCTCACCTGGGGGTTCCATTCTTTATATCCCACCTTTTCCAGTCTGTCTCCCTATTTTCACCTCTTCCCTCCTTCCCAATCTTGACCATGTAATTAACAGGCTCAACTCGGGACTGCCCGCTCTTCCCAAAGACCTTGACTCCTTAGGTTTTCCCTTGAAGGAACCCATGTCTTGATTTACCTCCCGTCAGTCTTTTTCACTATTAACATGAGACTGAATGGCACCAGGGCAGGTCACTTAAGAGGACTGCCTCTTTATCCCTGACACATTTATCACATTTCATCTTAACTCTCAGTTGGCATTATTAAAAAAAATATGAAGATAGAAAAACATAGTAAAACTTCTTCAAAGAGTGAAGAAAGTGAGCCAGAAATATATTATAATATGTATATATATACACATATGTGTGTACTTATACTATGCTTTTATAAGTATATTATAACCTATAATATATGTACTATAACATATATATAGTATGTGTAATTGATGATATATATCATCTTTCTATACAACAATACAACAATGATAATATAAATAAAGATAATGGTAAAAGCTCATATACCAAGGATGACAATGTTGGTACCAAATTATTAAAGAATTTTTTCTTTCTACCAATCAGTAAACTCCAGAAGTTGAAAGTGATAAATAGCATCAGTCACAATCTCTCTGGTCAAAGGCTTTGCTTAACTTTTTTGGGGGGATGTACCTTGTGAAGCATTTGTTGGAGGAAATGTCAGCCATATAAAAACAAAATGTACCAATAAAATGTTTCTTCAAACTTCTCAGACATAAAGTCAGAGACCCCTGTTATAGTGGAAAGAGCACCAGGCTCACAACCGGAAGGCCTGAGGAGAAGTTCTGGCTCTGATGCTGACTCTTCATGAAATCTGAGAAGTATTACCTCCTTCTTCCCCTCTCCTCCTCTTCCTCATCATCACTGTAGCATCTACTATGTGCCAGTCACTGTGCTATGCACTTTACAATTATCTCATTTGACCACAGGAGAACCTATCTTCAATACCTGAAGGTGTTAGGAATTCCTTCGTATATTGGGTTGAAATCTGTTTCCTGGTGACATCTACTAGCCTGGGACAAATCCGACTTCTCATCTATAAAATCCCTTCCTTTCCCAGAAGTCTAGATTAGCACCAACCCCAGAAGAGCTTCCAGACATCAAATACTGATGTTGGTAACAGGGAGTCGATGCCACCATAACGCACTTTGTCAACCTTGAAGCACTAAATAAATGTTAGCTATTATTATTAAGGGATTATTTACATGAACGTTTTCTAAAAATTGCCAGATGCTCGGTTTCCTCTGCCCGCTTTCCCACCATTCTACCGCTCTCACTTCGGGAATTACACGGAGCCAGGACCAGGGAGTGTTTTTGATTTCTCTGGGTTTGATAGGTTGCCACAGCCCAAGGATTTATCACTTAGGGGCCAACCACTGGCAATGAGATTTTCCTTACTCCCTAGGGTGGTCCTCCCAGCAGGGCAAAAACTGCCCCAGTGTGTGCTCTGCAGACCCAGCACCAGCCTTTGGGGAGATTATGCAAAGACTCGGCAATGATAAGCTTACTCCTTAGCGCCTCAGTGGGTCAATAAACATTTACTAAGTGCCTACTGTGTGTCCGGCACTGTGCTAAGCACAAGCACACAAAAAGGGGCAAAAGATAGCCCCCCTCTGAAGGGGCTCAGTCTAATGGAAGAGATAACTACAGACAAACTAGCTCTCTACAGGACGAACAGGACACAGAGGAGGCCCTAGAACGAAAGGGAACAGGAAGGGCCCTAAGGAAACCAGGGAAGCCGGGAGATGGAGATGAGGTGGGAGAGTGCTCCAGAATGTCATCTACACAACCCAGGCCTCTGGCTTCCCTCTCCCTGGAGAAGACACAGTCCCTCGTCGGGGCAGATAGAGTCTGGGCTCTGAGTCAGAAGGACCTGAGCCCAAATCTGGTCTCAGCCGCTTACGAGCTATCTGACCCTGGACAAGTCACTTAACTCCAACTGACGGCAAAACACACACACACACACACACACACAATACATATACACACATACACATATGTATGCACATGCATACACATATACATATAGACGCACACATGTAGACACCCACACACTCCCTATGGCGTTGGGCCTCTGTGAAGCAGCGAGGTGGTTCAGACATGGAGAAGTGCTGACAGTGACAGGAACCATACTCTTGGGCCCAAAATGACAAGAGTGAAATGGTGACTCATTTTTAAGAAGAGAAAGGGAATGGCATGAGCTTGCAAGAAAAAAAAAAACCAAAACACATAAATTGGGCAAATTTCTGGGCCCTTCTGTCTCCTCCTGGGCCATCTGTCCTCTACCATGCCAGGAGCCCAATGCCCACATGCTATCTACTGGCCCCCTTCAATGATCCAAATTTCCAAACTGCTTCCTGTCCTTTTCATCCCACTCAGAATGCTTTCCCCTTAGTGGTGGTATTATTGAGCCGTTTCCATCATCTCCAACTCTTCATGACCCCATTTGGGGTTTGCTTGGCAGAGATGCCTGAGTGGCTTGCCACTTCCTTCTCCAGCTAATTTTACAAATGAGGAACTGAGGCAAACAGGGTTAAGTGACTTGCTCAGGGTCACACAGCTAGTACGTCTCTGAGGCCGGATTTGAGCTCAGGTCTTCCTGACTCCCATGCTCCACCCACTGTGCCACCCTGCTCCTCTTTACTACTAGACATTTAAATGCATAATTATGTGGGCTACAAATGCAGCAGTGTTTCTAACTAGTCACTCTAGCTTCACTCTCCTCTTGAGAACTACATATTCCAGCAGTTTCTGGGTGTTCAAAGACCCAACCATATGAGAAGGTTTTCTTCTTGCTATCTTACTAGAAGGGAAAGGCCTCTCCAGCAAGAAGGAAGATAATTGAGCATGATAACTACAAAAAGGAAGTTCCTGGGATGCTACCGTGGAAAGACCTCGGAGGCCTGGATTCATATCCCATCTCTGACTCTTACCACCCGTATGATCTTGGATAAGTCCTTTCATCTCTGGGGCCTCAGTTTCCCCATCAATAAAATGAGGAGGTTGGGACAACCCATCCCTCTATCTCTAAAGCTGAGACCCTCTCTGTCAAACAAATGGGACGTTGTGGTAGGGGTCTCACTTCTTTGGGGAAAGAACTTAAATAACTTAACTAAACAATTTCTTCACATTTCAATTAAACTTAAAGACCCCATTTCTTTAGAGAAGCCTCCTATAGAACTTGTCTAAGACATATACTGACTCCTTCCTAATTTTGATTTTTTCCCACACCAACTTACACCATTCTTTTATTATAATTGGCCTCAGATCACAGTTTGGTTCGCACCTCCCTCCCCCCATAGCTGCCCCCCCACCCCCAACCCCTCTAGGAAGCTCAATCTGAATTTGCTCAGCTTGGCGTCTCCCGTACAGGCCTCAGCCTGAGGGTCCGAAGAAGGATGGCCCTGGCTTCCGGACAGAAGCATCATGGAAATGGTGCCGAGGGTCATCACGTCATCATCCCTCTGGTTCTCCCTTGGCCCACTGAGGGACGGACTTCTTTTAGAAGGGACAATGGCCTTGGCTAGAACATGCTCTGAACACCATCCTCCCTGGCTTCTGCACCCTGGGAGTTCATGCTCCTACCTGAGCACAGCGATGCTCTTCCCACAGAGACAGACGAAAAAAACAGGAGAAAGAGAGAGAGGGAGAGAGACAGAGACAGAGAGAGACACAGAGAGACAGACAGAGGGAGAGAGGGGAGAGAGACAGAGACAGAGAGACAGACAGAGGGAGAGAGGGGAGAGAGACAGACACAGAGAGAGAGGCAGAGAGAGAGAGAGAGAGAGAGAGACACAGAGAGAGAGAGAGAGACGTGAAGTTTTTTCAGAGCTTACTATGAGCTAGGCCCTATGCTAAGCACAGCTGGCTGGGGACAGAAACAGAAGAAGGCAGTCCCTCCCCTCACAGAGCTTATATTCTAATGAGGGAAGACACAAAGAAGAGATGGAAGATCAGGGGGTGAAGGGAGGGGGTAAAGAACACCATGCAGCCTGCGCTGGGGAGGGCATCTGGATGGGGGCAGAGGAGTCCAGAAAATGCACGGAGCCAGATGTGAAGCAGCCAAGCCCGGAAGGCTCCTGAGGAGGGGTGGAAGCCCCCGGAGGGATCACTGAGGCACTCCTCCTCTTTGGGGGGAGCAGATCTACTCCATCTGCTCCACTTCTGCTCACGCCCTGGTTCCAGGCATCTTTGGGTTCCTCTTTCTTCTTGGAATGCCCAGAAGCCCAGTTGTTTCTAGGATGCTTTTAAGGAGGCAGAGGCCACGGGGGACCTGGGACTTCCAAGCCAAAGGAGCTCCCTGGCAGCATGACCAGGTCCCAGTAAGGAATGAGCCCCCAGGAGCCCCATCAAGGGCCAGGGCCATGCCAGAGCTGCTGGTGGACCACCCAAAGCACACCCCCACATTATCCTGATGTACGGCAGTGCCCAGGAGAGGACGGAGCCAGCCTGGAAGCCCTGGGCTCAGGCCCTGCCCTCTGGCACATGCTAGCTGTAGGACCCGGGGCAAGTTACATCACCTCTCAGGGCCCCAACGAACCCTCTCCAACTCCGAGCCACAGAGGGGGTAGCAACTTATATCGACAGATGGAGGTTCCTCACCTGGAACTTCCACAGCCCAGTGAAATCCCAGGTGCTGCCCCTCTCCCTCTCCATTCATCATTACTTCAACACCAAGACAGACGTCTGAGGCTCGACAACCCAGTAAACTCTTGGAAGGCGGGAACTGAGTCATCTTTGCCTGTTATCCAAAATCCCTAACAGTGCCTGCCCAGTAACAGGTAACTGCTTGTGGACAACCCTGACTGCAGCCCACCGAGGCGGGGGGGGGGGGAAGCCATGTCTTCCCTTGGAGCTCAAAAGGCCCAACGAACTTTGCATACACTCAAACACAACCAACCTGCCCAACTCGAGGGAAAACCCTGACTTGCTCTAACATCTACAATAGATTCAGAGTAGTCCAGGCGACCCCGACCCAAGCCAATGCACGATGCCACCGTGAGTTCCCAGTGGGCATCCCCTCAGATTCCTGTGAGCTCTCAGCCCCCTGAGGCCCTTGTTGAAAGGCAGGCACTGTGCACCTCGCACATGGCACAGCCCCTTCCTCATGGCTGCTATAACCCCACACCATCCCTGCATACACTGCACCTCCATTTGGCAAACTGTCCATTCAGCATCTAATTTCAACTGTGTGCTAAGATTTTTATTACATATGGACATATGTTTTACATGATTGCGCATGTAAACCTATCAAACTGCTTACCATCTCAGGGAGGCGGAAGGTAAAGGGAAGAGGGGAGAAAATTTGAAATATTTTTAAATGAATCTTAAAAATTGTCTTTACATGCAATTGGGAAAAACATTATTTAAAAAAGATTTTTATTATATACCATTTGATTAATTCAG
The DNA here is from genome assembly GCF_900497805.2 of Vombatus ursinus. Taxonomy (NCBI): domain Eukaryota; kingdom Metazoa; phylum Chordata; class Mammalia; order Diprotodontia; family Vombatidae; genus Vombatus; species Vombatus ursinus. The sequence goes on along the minus strand of NW_020954551.1, from coordinate 334,458 downwards.
GGGCAGCTAGATGGCACAGTGGATAGAGTGATGGCCCTGGAGCCAGAAAGACGCATGTTCCTGATTTCAAATCTGGCCTCAGACACTTAATAGCTGTGTGACCCTGGGTAAGTCATTTTACCCCATTTGTCTCAGTTTTCTCATCTGCAAAATGAGCTGGAAGAAGAAACAGCAAACCAGTCCAGGATGTCTGCCAAGAGAACCCCAAACGGGGTCACAGAAAGTCAGACATGACTGAAAACGACTGAACAACAAAATCTGATTACACATTATACTCCAGTCAAAGAAAGATTACCTCTGAAGGGCTATTTTCAATAGGGAAGCACTCAAAATATGAAACAAATTACTCTGGTATCAAAAATAACTTGACTGTGCAAAGCAACTCCCACACACATCTGGTAATCATTTGAAAAGCTATCTTTTATTGGATTCTGGTAATAACAACGGCATATGCTTTTTGTATGTCTACTCTTACAAAACAAAATTTTCACAACATAACCTTTTAAGAAATCAAAATGCTTCAGATATTTTCCATCATACAATATCAATCCAATAACTCAACTCTCTGACTTACCAGATTTGTCTGCTAGCACCAACTTTTGATTTATTTTAAAAGAAAATTACGTTACCGTCTCTGCTTCAGGCAAGCTGTGTGACTGTTACAGGCTTTTATGCTGTAGTAATTAAACAAAAGATTTACTCTCTTTCTTTTCCTGCCTTTTCTTGTCTTATGCGACAGAAGTAGATGCAGATTACTTCGGCAGGTACGGTTATGGAGTTGAAAAGAGAACAGGAAAAATACTTTCCTAACATTGTTTTCTTCATTACTGATAACCAATATTTGAAAGATAATAAGATTCACTCCATATGTTAAGAAATATATAATTTCAAGACTTCACATTTCATTTACATTTCTTTGGTTCACAGATTTCGAACCAGACTAGATTTTAAAGAACATTTTGTCCAGCACCCTCAATTAACCAAAGAGAAAACCAAGGCCTGATGGGATAAAAGGACAGGAGGAGCTGAAACAAGGGTAAGAATCCAAGATTTTAAAAGAGTCCCTGAAGACGAGCCTTCTAGAATTTATCAGCTTAACCCCTGGTCCAGGCCTGGGGCAGAGAAGCTCCTTTCCCATGGCATCACATAGGCTCCAGTTTCAGAGCTTCCCTTGGTCCTGCCCACCCTTTCACCTGGCCCCAGGTGAGGGGAAGTGAGTTAGCTGACACGCCCTCCTCCCCTGCCTCCTCCTCCATCAGTTCCTTACTCTGGAAAAAGTCGGAGCAAGCATCTAAATGAGGATGTTGTGAAGATAACTTCCACCAACCTTCACCGCCTACAGGCTTTCTTTTATTGTTTTTGAAGAAAGCCCATCTAATTCACATCCTGGGATGCTCCCCACCACTCCTGAAAGACAGTCCCCAGCTGTAAACAAAGTCCATCAGCCTTTACCACATCCTGGTGACGGGGGGAAAGACACGACACTTTTTGTTACGTTATACACTCAACAAATGAGTTGCATCCGAGTTAAGTACTATGACCAAGGTTCCAGAGGTGCCTTCAGAGAATTCGAGCCTGCAGAATCTCTGACTTATGCCGCTAGTCAGTCCTGTGGTTAGAGAAGAAGAAGAAGAAAATGAAATTTCACTTTGAAGAGAAACCCATCAAGTGAATCGAGGCAGACAGCAGCAATCCTGGGCTCTGAGCCTGACAGTAAGAAACCATTTCCCCAGTGATCAGGTCAGCATGTCCATTTGTCCTACACAGGGGCTGATGACTATTTACTTCCTGGGTATCTTATGATCACATAAGACAGTACGTGGAGGCGTTTAACATATGCTGCCGCCTTCCCTTGGTTACTGATGAGACGTCCCTGATGACACAAAGGGGGGTGATGAGACCTTTCCCAGTCTATGATAGACTAGAGGGTTCAATACAATCATTGAGTTTTGGCTTTGAATGGATTATACCTAGTATGCAGCAGGCTGAGTCGTGTGCGGAAGAATTTCATGCTTTTGTCTGACTGTGTGTTCAGCACAGGCCAACTGTGCCATGCACAGTGCTTAAAGTGCAACAGATACATAGGCTTCTGCCATGTGCGCACAGAAGTGGCATCAACCCAGCTAGTGGCTCTGTTCCAGTTCAATGTGTTAGAATGAAAGACGGCGTCAATCAGTCCTATGAGGTTTGAACCAGCTCAGGCCCAAAACAAACCATCTCAGCATAGTAAGGCACTGGACCAAAATGCAATTATCTCTCTCATGATACTATCACTTCTCCTTGTTTCTATGTGTACTAAGATCATAAAAACACAAAAACTAAAAGCAACGCCATGTTAAGAGCTTCAGAAAAAAACACAATGAACCAAGCACAGAGGTCTACTTGGTGGAAAGTACATTGATCAAAGGAAGTATGAAAACCATGGGAAACGGCACACAAAGAGTTCAGCTCTGAAGATTCCACAGCCCATCACGTGATGTCCTAAGCAGGAAAGGGGCTCCAAAGACAAAGAGGCCAGTTGCATCTTCAGCACCAGCTGCTGGATAGCAGGAATCTCCCTATCCCCTTTGCAAAGTACCCCAGCCTCTGCGTTGTTGTATGAAGAAAAAATATTGCTTCAGCCCTGGATGGTTCAAGATCTTACAAACTGTTCCTTCTAATCTGGGAAAAGAAAAAAAAAAAAGGAAAAAGCTAAGCTGAACAGTGGTTTAAGCCACTAAGCAAGACATCAGTTTTCGGTGTGATGGTGAAATAGGCTGGTCTTCTAGCTGGGCCCCCTCTGGTCAAAGGACCCATTCAAACTGTCTTTCTCTGTGGATTCTTAGTCTTTGATCCCCAACCCAAAGCGCTCTCCTCACTCCGGGCTCTGATATAAGTCATCTTCACCTGACTAGCGCTAGGAAGCTGTGCGCACTACATCAGGGCTCTCCAGACTGCCCAAAAATGGATGACATAACTTTGCTCAATAGCTCACCCGCGGGCATTGCAATTGGTTAAAAATCTATGATTCCCGCCTACTTTAGGCACAAGCTTAAAGAGAAGCATCCTGGGATCTTGAAAAGAACACCGAAGTTGGCATTTGAGTCCTGGCTATCAGCTCCCCTCTCTGGACCTCAGTTTCCTCACATGTAAAATGAGCAGGTTGGGCTGTGTGACCTCTCAGACCCCTTCCAGGTCTCAGTCCTATGAGGTGAGGACTTACTGTGCTCCAGGAACACCACCCACAACAGAAGGTTATTGCAAGTGAAGAAGTTTGTGATTTTAAAAAAATCAAATTTGATTTATTTGAACAATCTTGACCTGGCAGATTTCTGAAATGATAAAGGCCCTATTCATAGCCAGGAGAGCTCAACCCTGACAAAAGCCTCTCTGATCGATGGGTCTGAGGCTGAAAAACAGTAAAAAAAAAAAACCTTCAAGGGGAATCCTTTGTCGCTTCTAGGCCACTGTCATGCCCTCCAAAGGTCTAAGGACAGATTCAGGCTAGATGGAGGGAGAATCTGAGATTTCACATATACATATATACATATATATATACACACACATATATATATACACACACACATACGTGTATGTATGTGAGTGTATACATATGTGTATACACACACACATTTGTATGGGTGTGTACACACACATATTCATCATTTTTGTTGTTTTTGTCATCAACAACCACAACTAAATGATGTTGGTATTATTGAATGTAACTGATCAAATTTATCTGAAAAAATCTAATCCACCCTACTTATCTAAACTGATGGAAACACGCCAATCGCCTTACACAAAGCCTTTAACAGAATCCAAAAGAATGCAATGTCCACTTCCTACCTGTAGGCCATACCCACGCCCCTCCTGTCCACGGGCAGCAGAATCCTGGCCCCCTGATGGATAAGGATTCTGAACCAGGCTTGGGTCCTGAGAGTCGGGTGAGAGAAGAAGGGTGAGGGGCTGCCTGGCTGGACGGGAGACAATGCGCCCACAGCGGTGCCAACATCCATCTCAACTAACGCCCTGAAGGATGTCTCCTGGAGCCAGGAGCTTTTTATTTCCAATGTTCTTTCTGTTGGCTTGTTTTCTGAGGCGTACGTCCTAGAAAGTCCAAGAACTTTCCCTCTCAAGTCAACAATTACCCTTCAGAAAGAGCCCCTTCCCATCAAACACACCCAGAGATTTCCAGTGAAACTTTATTTTTCATCCTGGAACTGGTGAGCATAGCCAGGCAACCAAACACAGATAATTTTCCATCGGAAAGATGGATTTTACCGGGCTTTGCTTTTTTTTTTTTCCCTGTTGTTTATAACAAAAGTACTAAGGCCTCAGATTCAAGATACACTATTGAATTCTATCTCATTTCCTATCATAAACAAACCACAAGTGGGAGTCTAAACATGCTGGCTGGGGGCACCTGGGAGGGCCCTTCAGTCTTCTCATGGTCAGACTGTTCATACGTCCCTGGTGGGAAACAATTCAGGTCCAGACAGTCAGAGGTTAGTCAATGGAGAAGGAAGGTGAGGCAGGATCCTTCAAAGGGCTGGATGAGAGCCGTGGAGGCTGGGGATGCTCCCTCCGGCCACCTGAAATGTGAGGCACCGAGAGGTGACCAGGCCCAAACCTGTTTCCAGGATCTTGACCCCAAGCACATGCTGGCCACTCTGGAATCTCCTGAGATTCAGAGCATCTGGGTGGGCTCCCCTACAACGTCAGGATGGTGTATCAAACACGGCTTCCTCAAAACTAGAATCATTAATCGTCACACTCTATTTCTGGCCTGTAACACTTCCCATTGCTTCCAAAGTCCTGGCTTGGTCACTACTAACAGCCACAACCACAACGACAGCAGCTAACACTTAACTGGCACTTCCTGTGGGCCGGGCACCGTACTAAGTTCAGGACTGTCCTCTCACATGAGCCTCACAACCACCCTGTGAGGCAGGCGGTGCTGTTATTGTCCCCATTTCACAGAGGAGGAAACCAAGGCAGGCAGAGGTCAGGGGACTTGTTCAGGGTCACAGATGCAGTAACTGTCTGAGGCCAGATCTGGGCTCAGGTCTTCCTAATTCCGGGCCCGTGCTCTATCCACTACCCCCCCCAGATGCCTGTGTGACCCTAAGCAAGTTAACTAGTCTGTCTAGGCCTCAGTTTCTTCATTTGTAAAAGGAAGCTAACACTACCTTGATTTCCTCTCAATATGTTAGGGCCCCCACACTTTTTCGTCAAAGTCAGCATGCTGTTAAGTGGAAAACTCCTTTACTCTTCTGACAAGAAAAGTCAAGTATTTCTTAAACTCCACTAAACGAGAAAACCAGGAGAGCAGACAGGCGACACCAGAAGGCCTAGCTGACAGCACCAAATGAAGGGGAAAAACAGATGAAGAGAGGAGAAGAAAGAGGCTGAGCCTCTCGCTCTCCAAGATGCTATGGATTAATGGGGCCCTGGACGGGTTTGCCATAAACCCAAGGGAGGAAAGTAGAGAAACTGCAGACGACAAACTCCATGGGGTGCGGCAAGGTCTGCGTTCAAATTCTGCCTCAGACTCTTACCCACTGTGGAACCAGGCTTAAGCTCCGTGGACGTCCAGCACCTGGCGAGGGCTTCACTTTGTTCAGCCATTTCAGTCATGTCCAATTATCCGTGACCTCACTTGGGGTTTTCTTGGCAAAGATACTGGAGTGGTTTGCCATTTCCTTCTCCAGCTCATTTTACAGATGAAAAACTAAGGCAAACAGGGTGAAGTGACTTTGCCCAGGGTCACACAGCTAGTAAATGTCTGAGGCAGAATTTGAACTCAGGTCTTCCTGACTCTAAACCCAGAGTTCTATCCACTGCACCACCTAGCTGCCCCAAGGGCTTAACTACTGAGGGAGAAAGGGTCCACACCAGGAAGAGCCCCGACTTCTCCTACTTCTCAAAAAGGGCCGTATTTCTGGGACAAAGTGATGGCAACTGAGGCTCACCATCATTCAAAGGAAACCACGTGTAAGACTCTCCACTCTGAGACTACAAAGAGCCTTTCTCAAGGTCTAAGCCGGGGCAGGCCAGTGTGGAGGGAGAAAGCAAGAATCACCCTGACAGGTGAAAATCAGGTATTTGAGGAAAATACTTTTGAAGTCCAGAAGAGTGGGTGACAATGGGGATGGGAAGGAAGCTTCTAGCCTCAGGCTTCCCAAAGCACCTTTGGTTTCAGGAATTCACGAGGACAAGAAGACAACAGAGAAGCAATTGAAACACCCTGAGCTTGAAAAATGTCTTCCTTTTAAGAAGTTAACGAAGTTTGCCTGCAACTAGATCCTTAAACCCTAAGCAAGGTCCAAAGGAGAAGTAAAACAAAGCTGAGGAAGGAGGATTAACTGGGCCATTCCCAGAGCGCGAGGACACCAAACCTGAGGCCACGGCCTTTCATGACCAACATTCTGGGATTCTCTTACTGGACTTTCTTCCCCCAAAAGGCAGAACGAGAAACAAATAATGAACTCTGGCAACTGGTTAAAACAGTAACGTGTCCAAAAAGCTGTCTACAACGTTCATCATTCGACAGTTCAATTCAGAACAAGTTCAGTTGACTCTGGCAATGGAGAAAAATTAATTTTAAAGAATCCTAATCATTTAAAGGCAAATTCCACAACAACTGATTCTGGTCAACAGTCCATTTCCACAAAGAACCACAAATGAAAGAGTGCCTTTACCGAATAATAATATGTACTTCTCCAAAAACATTTTTTAAAAAATAATAAATGTCATTCAAAAAGTTGGGAGGCAAAGAGAGTCTCTCATATACCACCATCCCTGCCTGGCAACAAAAGGCTGGTTGAGTTTGTCCATCCCACTGGTGGTTGGGGCTCATGCACCTCAAGCCACCACCTACCAACAATCTGGCCAATAAAGCCACTGGCCTGGGGTTCCCAGAAGACATAGCTGACGTGTCCAGTGAGCGTCAGAGGCAGGACTTCAAGAGGCATCTTCCTGGCTCTGATAATATCCACTACACAACACTACCTCTAATTTAATGCTAAAAAAAAAAAAAAAAAAAAAACCAGCTAGGCTTAAGATCATCCTTACTACACCTCTTATTTCCATTCAACAAGCGCTTACAAAGCACCTACTGTGAGCCAGGGACGTCGGGAATACAAAGGCTACAACAACAAAATGGTCCCTGCCTTCAAGGAGCTGACACTCTACAGGGAAGATATAACAGGTGTATGGAGATATCGATGCAAAGTAGATGGATTTACGAAATCATATCAAGAGGGAGAATCCACTAACAAATCTGGGATCAGGAGATCCCAGGGCTGCAGGCTGGAGGCCCCTGGGCACGGTTGTGAAGGAATTCAAGCAGAATCCATTTAAAGGGGGCTCATTTCAGCTAACATGAAAAAATTCAAGTTTTCTACAGTAACTAAAATAACCAGAAATCTGGTCTGGTCATGGGGAGCCATAATGGCACCGTTCTAGAGCTTATAATACTACTCTACACACACACACACACAATCAAATCTTTCTATCCAACTATAACCCTGAAACCTACAATGTTCTTTCTATAAAAGTATGCGAGGGCTGCATTTTGCCATTTTTCTATTGAGTGATTTTAATGGAGTGGTTGAGGCGATGTCAGTCAATTATACTAAAGAGACAGGGGTGGACTGAGATGGAGAACAAAGTTTTTCTTAGCGACTGGAGGACCCCAAAAACTGAACAAGCTGTAAGTGACTGGATTGTTTCCACACACCCCCCCACTACCCCACTCTGACTTGGTTTTTATTTGTGTGCTTGCATATACATATATACACACACTCATAAACACACACGCTTTCATTAAACTTCAATTATTTTGATATCGTTTCCATCAAAAATGTGCTCCTGTGACCAAAGCGCACATGTCCGAGACTCCTGACCCAAGCCTATCCCCCACTCATCGGCAATAGGGAAGTGCTCCTTCCCACAGAAGATCTCCACCAACTTCACATGTGTTTGGGCCATTACTGACAAACTGTTCTTTGTCTTCTGTTTTGAAGAAAGCGCTTCCCCCGAAAGTTGAGCAAGTGAAAGCTTTGCAATAGTCAGTCCTGATGGTAAAACATTTTCACTTCAGATCAGTCACCCAAAACACACACGTTCCACCAAGGTCCCACAATTAACAGGAAACAGCAGGCACTCATCTAGTTTTGAGAGACTTTGGAAAGGAAGCTTGAAAGAAACCCACACTCTGAGGCGCTAAAAGCGACCTGTCCTGTGTGGCTTGCTGACACAAAGTTAATGCCACCACTTACAAGAGCTCTCTTTCCTTTGCAATGAAAAATAAGTGGACACTTTTCTGGAATGCTGACCCTCCAGATGTTCTCCACAGGCCAACCACATCTGCTAGATCTTACACTGTCATCTCAGGCAAAGGTACTTAAGTTAAAAATCCAGAGGATTTTAGATATTTGGATACAAAACTTATGAACAAACCTTTTAGAGAACATTATTCTTCCAAATGATTAATATCTAGGTTGTCCATGGAAACTTCTAAAGTGCTGTCAAAAGCAGCCCACCCTCTGGTTTCACTGGAATGTTCTAAGGGAAAGCTGGTGAGCACCACAAAAACCAGAAAGCGTCTTCGGCCCTGACCGTTTCATCCGGTTCGGTTTGTATCTCCTGGGGAGGTAAAATGAAAAGCAAAATTTCAAGTGACCCAGCGGGCAGCAGAAAGTCAGGGAGGGTGGGTGGGTGGGAGCAGTGATCTAAGCAGGGGGCTGCAGCAAGTGACCAGCAGGCAGGAGGCAAGGCTGGACCAGATGAAATTGGAGGAACCAAAGTAAACAGGCAGCGAAGGGACGCGAGAGTGAGGGGTGAGAGAGACCAGAGCAGAGGCCACAGGGCTCCAAAGCTTGCAAGGCCGCCGCCAGCACATGAGCTGGACCTTTGTGGAAGATTCAGGGGAGAACACGGACAAGAGCGGTCCGGAAGGGGGAGCTGCGGATGGGCTGAGGTCTACACCGCTGAAAATGACACCACCCACCCAGTGAGGCCTTGAAGGGGACAGCCATAAAGGAATGGTCCCAGGCAAGGAGAGGGAAGACGCCCCTACAGGCAAATGGTGGAAGTCACTAGCTCAAGATGAACACCCTCCGCCCAGCACTCAACTGTTCTCCATCCAATTCTAACAGCTCAGCACTTTAATTAGGTATGGGACAGCTAGGTGGTACGGTGAAGAGCCTGGTGGTCCTGGAGTCGGAAGGACCCGAGTTCAAATCCAGCCTCAGATACTCACTGGCTGTGTGACCCTGGGCAAGTCACTTAACCCTATTTGTCTCAGTTTCTTCATCTGTAAAATGAGCTGGAAAAGGAAATGGCAAACCACTCCAAACCACTGAAATGACTCAACAACCACAACAACATAATTAGGTATTGGGATCTTGCCAGAACTATGCTAGCTCCTTAATACAGGAGGAGTTTTAGGAAACTTCCAATAATTAATTTAAAAGAAAAAAAAAGGCTCACCCTTCATGGGTAGAACTTGAAAATTTTTCAAGCCAAATCTGCATGTCCCAAATCCCCATTACGCCATTCTCCAGGCATCCTGAATATTTCTGATGCTTGCGTTGGAGGGTCATAAATATTATTTCTCAACTTTGCAGAAGCAATGAGGTCACACAGAGACAGTTCAAGTGATTTTTCGAAGATGATACAGTAAATAGCTCCTAATTCACCCAGACCATCCTGTTCCAGGTCTATAGACCCCAAGAGTATGCATCTGGTGGCAACGTTGTGTTGACTACAGTGGGATGGCCGGTGCCGCGGAGGAGACACCAATGACTGGGGGCAGAGAGAGCGGCCAGGGGTCACACAGCCAAGAGGTACAGGAGGCAGGATTTTAATTCAGGTCTTCCTGACTGGGATGCCACTTTTCCCTCCATTCTACCTAACCACTTCTCTTCTAGAAGTCATATTTATATTTATGCACACACAAAATAAATGTATCAAAATATATAACATCTACATGTGCACATATGTATAGGCATGTGTGCATGTACACAAAATGCACAAGGTAATTTTCTGGGAAACGTCACTTCCCACTGGGCCACAGCCCTTTGGATTTCTCCATTGCGCTCCCAGAAGCCTCCTCGTCCTACCGGATCACATCAGCCTGGCCTCTTTCTCCCCCTGGGGACCCCTGTGCTTCGAGCTCCTCCCAAACCCTCTGGTCAAAAACAATGTCCAGTACAGAGCTCTATCTCTTTATTTCCCAGCAGGCTGCACTCTGGGACTTCCTCATCATGGCCCCAAGCTGAGTACCTTCCCTTCTCCTCATTTCCCCACTCTCACTTTTCATGTTCCTTTGCTGTGTTGTCTTTCCCAGTAGACTGCAAGCTCCTTGAGGGCAGGGATCGTCTTTTTCATAGCTGTAATTCCAGCGCTCAGCACAATACTGAACCTATAGTAGGTGTTTAATAAATGTTTACTGACTGAGCAGGGTAGCATCAGCACCCAGAGGAGTCAGGGCAGGCTGGCCCTCCAGCTGAGCTCTGAAACAAAAGATTCTAAGAGCAGAGGGAGGCAGGAGAGTCTTCCAGGCCTGGAGGACACTGCCCTTGGGCAGGGACAGTGAGTGCCATGGGTGAGAATGATCCAGGTCAGTCTAGGGGCCAAAGAGAGCATGAAGGGGAGTCAGGTGGTGTCCCAGAAGTCCCAGGGCAGTTCACACTTCAATAATCCTAGAAAGGGAGACTTGGGTCAGGCCATGAAGGACTCCAGTGCCAAACAGAAGAGTTCCTATGGAAAGTTAATGAACAGGAGAGACCTGGACTTTAGGAAAATTACCACAGCAACTGTCTAGAGGGTGAATTGGACGGGGCAAAGCCTGGTGACAGGGGGTCCAACCAGGAGGCCACTGCAAGAGTAGAGCAAAGAAGTACTTGGGTGTCTGAAGGACAGTAACACTCAAAATGGCAGACCTCAGAACCCTACTGGGCTTGGAGGAGCATGTGGAGCGCGATGTCTGAAACACTCACTGGACAGCTCAAGATAGAGACGGAAGGCAGAAGCAAGCATCTGGGAGTCATGGGCCTAGAGGGGATGATTAAACTCAGGTGTACTAATCACATCCCCAAGTGAGAGAACGCAGCAAAGAGATGGGAAGAAGGCCAGACCAGTGACTGGGAGTATAGCCATGGCAAGAAGGGGGCTAAGATGGCATGATCAGACACACAGCAGCAGAGACAGAGACAGAGAGAGATAGAGACAAAGAGAGATAGAGACAGAGAGAGAAAGGGGGCTGGTGAGGGAGCAGTGTTATAAACCCCAGACAACTGCTAAGTGTAGGCTTTCTGATACAAGCCTAGCTTCCTCACCCAACCAAAGGGGCGCCCAAGGGGGTACTCATGGATTGTGGTGGCCCCCCATTTTGCCATGATTTCTACTTGCGCTCCAAAGCTGGCACTGAAATAGAGGCTGGGATCGCACCTGTCCACTGAGGGCCTTAGGCTGGCCCCAAGGTCTCCATGCTCCCGTTGAAGCCCATCCCTAAAGAGCAAGCACTGAGTTTGCCTTTCTATTTCCTGGTTAAGTATTTAGAAAAACGAGCCTCTCTTCTCCAAGCAAACAACTGAAGAGCAATCTGCCAGTGCCTAGCAGAATTAGGAGGCTGAGCCCCTGGAACTCGGCAGGGACTTGACCGGGGAGTGGGGTTGGCCAATGGAGCCCCACCCCACAGACGAACAAGCAAGAACAAGGGGGGCCTGTTCCCACTAATGGTTCTCAGAAGAATTTTTTTTTTAAAAAAAAAAGGAACTTTGCTAACTGTTCCACAATGATTTTTAAATGACTCTTTGAGTATTATCTTCCCAGTACGGGAGAAAGCACCACGCATTACGTAAAGAAACACTCATTTTTCCCCTTTCAAAAGAGAAAGTGTTTCATGACACTTCATAAGCCTATCCCTCAAGGACCCTGTGATCTCCCCGCTTCTCACACTCCCATCAGTGGTTCAGGTCACAGTCCATCCTACCTGTGCCTACTGTGTGAATCCTGCCCATGCCCTATGGGAGGCTGCCCACCCAAGGCCCTGAGGGCCTATCAGCCTATCTGAAAAGGAAAACACTACACGTGTACCACCACAGAACATCAATGGTCCTGTGATCTCACAAGTGCAGAGAGCAGCGTCTCCTGCACGATGACTGTGTGTGGGAACTCCCTAAGTTACCAATAGGGGTCCACCCAATGTGCTGGGGGCCCTCCTCTCTGTCTGCTGCCATTGCAGGGACCCCAACAGAGCCTCCCTGCTGGCTGCTCTTGCAAGGTGCCCAGCTCCCCTTCTTTTTCACTCATGCGTGCCTTCCATGACACCCCTCTTCTACGACGCTTTCCCATCATCATTCCTCGCGTGTGGTATCACAGCCTGCTGAGTCCCACCATGGACCTCTCTGTCTTGTCATTACTAATGATTCTCATCATTAAACACATTGGTATTAAAGAGAGGGGCCCTTGTTTCAGGGAGAAGTCTACAATTTCACAAAGAGCATCCTCTCCTGCTCTTACAAGATTTGGGACCAGCCCAGAGTTCATTTACAGTATCTGACCAAAAGATCACCATCCAACTGAACACCATTCTCAAGTTCACTGTCAGGCCTCAAGCTATCATCACTGTCCCTGCAGGTTGGCCCGTGCTCCACGGGCTTCAATTCAGAGGAGGGAGAGGATATCTCCTCCAGCACAACTCATCCAGAGGTCCATAGACTTGAGCAGAAATTTAGCCATTGGCAGGAAAGGGAACACGTTGCCCTCCCTTCCCTCACTCACATCTGTGTGCCCTTGGACAAGTCATTTCCCTTCCCCTTGTGTGTAAAATGAAGAGGTTAGGTTAGCTGGCCTCTGAGATTCCTTCCAGGTCAACATGCATGAGTCTGATTCCCAATAAAGGCCAAAGAGATTCTTATGGGCAGGTGGCTGTTTGACTTATTTATTTTTACAATGTCAAACCCTAGTCCTAATGGTATACTTCTCCTACCACCGAATTAGGTCTGGAATAAGTCACTGGAAATCCAAGCCGCCAAGCTCTGATTCCTACTAGAAGAGAAGTTTAGACTTGTTTAAAATTTTCAGATTCAGGAGATGTTCATAGCTCCACTGCCAACAAGCCTACAGAAGGTCTACAGTGGAAATAAGTGGTAATAAGGAGAATTCCACTACTAAAAGGTTTAATTTATAAAACAGAAATGGGCAAATCTGACCAACATTCTGAGAGCGCCTACTTATCTTTCGTGGTATTTCTTTCTAGTGCATCTCCAGAAGCTCTGGCTGCAAATTCATCAATTTTACCCTGGAATTTTACCCAAGGTTGAACAATATGGAACTGTACTTAGCACCGCACTCCTGGTGAGACGGGAGGACACTGCATTTCCCATCACTCCATGAAAAATGAAAACAGCACAAGGACCACGAGGAGTGGCCAGACAGGAGGCTACTGACTAACTTTCACACCTGGACATTTCATCTGATCAGAGGAACCTCCACCTGAAAAGGGAAAACAAGAAGCAGCGGCTCCCCTTTTAAAGGATTCCTCTTAGTTTATTTCATGAGGGTAAAATAACAATTGAAATGATCATAAGGCAATTTCCAAACTTAAGCCACCAAACGCTCCCAACAATTAGCAAAGCTCCACAGGGCGACTCTCAAAAAGCAGAATCTCACTCTACCGGAGGGGTCACGCTCACTACATGACCTCAGAGAGAAGCCAAGGAGCCAACACCGAAACCCGAACACTGGTCGTGCAAGAAGAAAACATTATACAAGTGCATATATAAACACATGGGTGTGCGTGGGTGTGTGTGTGTGTGTGTGTGTGTGTGTGTATAAAATTAGAGAGAGAGAGAGAGAGATGGGGGGCAGGGGGAAGAAAGGAATAAAGATGACCTTTAAAAACACTATTTTTTTTTCTAAAAGCAACATACTTTCTTCCAAAAAGTATTTCCACAAGACTCAAAACAGATATCGACTTTTAGATGTAAGCTCCCCGAGAGCAGAGATTTTTTCATCCTTTGCACTTGTACCCCAGTGCCTAGTACTATATCTTCCACATAAGATATAAAACGGTGCTTAATAAATACTTGTCATTGATTGAATAAAAAAGCAACTCTGCTTTCAGAACATGAGTCTTCGGAAAAACCAAACTACAAGGCAGGGAGAATGAGGGGACAGCCCCCCCCCAAGAGTCTGCCAACATAAAACTGCTTATATAACTTGGCCAGTTATAGCTGCATATATGGAAACACAGAGAGGTGAAAGAGATGGAGAAATGTCTCTCCTCACGCACTCCAGAATGAACAATGTGTTCTCTCAAAGAACACAGAAGAAAACAAGGAAAGAAAATGAGCCCATGGCAAAGGAGAATCCAGCCCCACATCAGACCTGCCCCATGGAGAAGGAAGGGGACACAAAGGGCCTCCCCCCAGAACCATGGAGATCTACCACTGTCCCAAGGGCACAAGGGGTCTGAGATGGACACACTGAGGAAGAAATACCTTTGAAAGCTCCACTGATGACATACTAATAGATGCTAGGAGGAGAGAGAAAACCCAGCAGAACTCACAGAAAGAAAAGAAAGTTGTGGCGGTGAACGATTCCCTGCCCAGGGATACCAAGGCATCATATGTCAACCTGACATGAAGAATCAGGAGATGAGGTGTCTTCCCAGGAAAGGGGTCCAGAATGCAATGGGAGCCTCCCCAGACCATCAAGCCTGATGGCCGATCCCTGCTTGTGGTGATTCATTTGGGGCCAAAGACAACCGCCAGAGGGAATGGAGGAACCCAGAGTCCTGGACAACTAGAGAAAGCACTTAGGGAGGGGGCTGTTTCTAGGAACAACTGAGGGGAGGCAGAGGCTTCAGGAAAGAAAGGCAGATAGAAGATGAGATGTGGACTTCTAGCCCAAGGCATCAGGTAAGGCTACAACAAACTGCTGACAGATCTTCGGGAAACCACGGAGAACAAGAGAGGCGCTGGAAGATTGGAGATGGGCAAACTGAGTCCTCTTGGTTCAGAAGAGGAAGAAAATGGATTCTTTAATCAAGGGGCCAGTGAGGTTGGCTGAATTTTCCTGGGAAAATTCTAGAATGTCTTATTAAAGAGATGCTTTGTGAAAAACTATAAAGGAAAATAATGATCACTAAAAGCCAATCCAGATTCATTGAGGATCCACTATGTTGATCCATAATAGCTTCATGCCCTAATTCTACCCCCACCTCTACAATGTGCTAAGATGCTACGTGGGACACAAACATAACAGGATCCCTGACTTTCAGGGACTGTCTATCAAGATAAGTAGGGAGCAAACAGTAGGAGATAGTCTAGAATGAAAGATGGTCCACACCATATGATGTTGTTCAGAAAAGAAGACCCAGGAGCCAGGCAGGGAGGGACGGCTTCTCGAGGAGGTAGGCAGAACAGAAAGGGTGAGGCATCCCACAGACAAATAAAGGACTAAGAAGAAAATATTAAATACTTTTCATTATGGGAAGCGGCTATACATACAAGCTCTGGAAAAATATACTCATTTTACTCACAGTTATATAAACTAGAGAATTCTCTGTAACAAAAGGGGAAGGGGGCCCTGGGCCCCTAGCCAGAGCTTAAAAATATTTTCATTATGTGGAACTTTTGCTGTTAACAACATCTGTTATACCAATAGTAGCTTCTATTTGTAGGTGAAGCAGTGTGGTACACTGGAAAAAAAAAAAACCACTGGATTTGAAGGTAGAGGAGTGAACTTGTAACCACAGATCTTCTATGTACTACTGACATGACCTTGGGTGAGTCATTTATCTCTACCTCAGTTTCCTCATCTATAAAATGGAGGGCTTGGATGAGATGGCCTCTGCACTCTCTTTCGGTTTTAAATCTATGACCCAAAAACCACACGAGCCAGGCAGGGAGGATGACTATGATTACCCCAACTATCATCTCCCTCATTTGACAGACAAGGAAAACATGCACGCAAAGGTTAAGTGACTCGCCCAAGGTCACTTAACTAGTTCCAGTCACAGACTCCAAGAGCATCTGGAGAGCCCGGTTCCCATCCCTGCTGCTGAGAAGGCATTTCCCATGAAACACTGGATCAACGTGCACTCTTATCATGTCCTGTCCTGTCCTGTCCTGCTGATTATTTATCCCACGTGGTAATGGATGCTACTCTTCAGCCTAAGAACTTACGTTAACAACCGGGAAACTTAAAAATCATGGTCACGTCCAGAGTCGATTAATTCTGTTAATGAGTGGGCCTTGCCCCGATTCCTTTTACCTTACCTGCCAACATTTAAAATCATATTTAAAGTCAAAAGACAATATCCAATGGAGTTAAGGACATGCCAAGCAAGACAGGCCAAAGGGAGATGAAGAGAAACAAAGAGCCCAGAGCACCCAACAAAAATGGGAATTTCTGGATCAGAAAGTCTAATTGCATCAACTGGGCCCAAACTCATCATTTTCTTATTTACCCACAGGAAACATTAGAAAATGGCAATCATTTCCTTGATATGTAAACTCTGCTGTCTAAACATATTTATCAAAACTATTTAAACTCTGAGAACTCAAACGCTACAGGACACAATACAGACCTGTGTTATCGCCCGTGTCTGGGCCTAGTAAATCACAATGAAACTCTCCTCGGCTTCCTTCGGCACTCCACTGTTCTATGTGTTGGCACTCCCTCTACTGATGCCAGATGCCATCCCCGTTGGTGCCAACGCAGTCAGCCTCCATGGATGGCTACGCGAGACTGACAAAAGGCCTCCCCCTATGAGCCTAGACCCGGACACTGGCCCAGAACTCTGAGCTCAGCTTGGCTAACACCCTCCTTGAAGGCAGGGGCTAGCCAGGCCAGTGGCTGTGCTGTGTGGCAATTGGGGTCTCTGAATTCTAAAGCCTTGAACTCCTTCTTTTCTGTTTAGGTGGGTCAAAATAAGGGGCAGCGGGGAATCTTGTTAAAGACACATCGATTTTTGTTCAACTTTGAATCTACTTTTGATGCCTAGGGGTGCCATGAGTCACAAGAGACTTCCATGCCCTGATCCATTTTCCAAGACCACACGAGAGCGTATGACAGCCCACAGCTGCTACTGATTAAAAGTAAAAACATGAATGATGACACGAAGTATACAGCAACAGAATGTTTACTCTTCACAAACTAAGGTACATTTGGAAGAGTTTGTTAAACAATATTTTTCTCAAATTTGATCTGCCAAAAGCAGGTCTATAGTGATTGCCAAATACTTACCAGTTCACAAAATGTGATTCAAGACTTAAACCAGAATTGGTGAGAATACCCAAGTTCTAGTCCATGGTGAAATTAATGCAAGTGATTTTTCTAATAGCCTGAGTTTTCTTTATAATTCAAAATGTACAGTAACCTTAGAATTTAAATTTGAATACTTGGCAAACTGCTTTTGTGATTCTTAACAATAATAAATATTGCAGCTTAAACACCAATATTTTGCCACCATGAAAAGTAAATTTTTCTTAACACTTTTATTTTTCCCAACTTCATTTTTGAAGCAGATGAGTCCCAAAATCACCTGCGTCTGACACGAGGGAAGGCAAGAGGAAGGATTTTATTAACTGAAATTGGACAAGGAATTACCTGTCTCTTTAAAAAAAAAAAATTAGAGTTCATTGTGATCACAGAACGGCCCGTATGTACAGATTTCAAGGCCTCCACTTTTGGTGATTTCATTCATTTTAACAGTGCCCACGACAAAGAGCTAATTATGTACAGACAGTAACCAAGCCACATAATTTCTGAATGTAAGGCTCCAAAGAGTTCATGATCAAAACCTAATCCCTGCCTTTCCTGATCATCTAGAAAAATGACAAAGTTGGCTTTCTGTTTCTTTCCTCAGAAAGTCGGTGTTTGGACGGAGCATCTCTCTTTGCTTTTGTATCCAAGATGGCTCTGCTTAAATCCGACTTACCTTAAACACGAGGTCTTTTGTAGTTCTGCTTGGAAATGGACCATGCAATATAAAAATTCCACTGAATATTCACAAAACTGCTTTAAAACAAGATGTGGAGTGGAATAATCTGAGATTCCATCGACCTCTGAATAAGACCAGATCATACTATTTACTTAAAACAAACTCCCATAGAAGGCTTCTTTGCCGTGGAGATCTGAAGGAAACACCCCGAAAGGAAAACAATTCTCTTGAAACATAACCCACTTTCATCCCAGCTTTTGCAGCAAATATCATTTATCAGAAGCTGTGAAATCCACAATATTCAGGGTACTTTGTGTGGGCCTCTTAATGACCCCTCAATGAAAGACACTCATCCGTCTTCCTAGTAAGTGCTGTGACTAACGATGACTTCAGAGCAGCTCGCCCACGTCGGCAGAATTCCTGCAGGACCTAAGTCCCCACCCACCCACCCTCCAGGGATGAACGGAAGCACTTACTGCAAGCAGCCCACCTTCACCGCCACGGGCACGTGGGGAAGCTGCGTGGCCCACTTCAGCGTCACGTCCTGGTAAACGTGCAGCATATTGCTGTGGTTCCCAATCAGGGTGTTGACCACTCCTTCCGACGCTGTGGGAGGAAAGCAGGGAAGCAGAGTTCTGAGAGACGGGCCACACGCTGCCTTGCTGGCCACAGAGCAAAGGACTGAACTGCTGGGGACAGAAGGCTACGCCTCGAGTCGGCAGAGACCTGGGCTCCAGGCCCACGTCTAACATTTCCCCACGAGGCTGACAGCAACACCCACGACTTAAATGAACTGAGCTAACGGCTCAGAGCCAGCCTGAGGGCCAAGGGGAGAGTGTGTGCAACTAAGGCCCTCTATTCATCCCAGCCGGTATTCTCAATGTCACCACTTTTCTCACAAGTCTCAGCTCTTCTACTGATAAGTTACCTGGGAATAAGTTACTGATAAGTGACCCAGGAAGGTTATGCCGTCATCAATAGTGAGCATGCATATAGCATTTTAAGGTTTGCAGAGCATTTTACAAATGTGATCTCATTTGATCTTCACAACAACCCATGGGGATGGGGGATACAAGGGGGTGCTATTATTATCCTCATTTTACAGACGAGGAACTAAGGCAAACAGGGTTAAGTGACTTGTCCAGGGTCACACAGCTAGGAAGTGTCTGAGGCTGGATTTGAACTCAAATCTTCCCGACTCCAGGCCCAGTGCTCTACCCACTGTACCACCTAGCAGCCACCTAGTTCCTTGGCCTCTCTGGGCCTCAGTTTTCCCATCTGTAAAATGAGGACAATGATTCCTACCTTCCCAAAGTTACTGTGAAGAAAGTTATTTTGTGAACCTTAAAAATGGTTACACAAATGAGTGATTATTTGTGACACAGATTGGCTATTTTTTCCATGTGAAGGCCTACAAGCCAAGGCCTCTTCCAAAGCATTGGCACAGCATCTGCTCTTGCTCCGAACCAGCCATCCATACACCGGCTCCCTGGGCAGAGAAAAGGTTATTCCTCTGTTTACAGAAAAGTAGCCTCAGCACAGAGACACCAACACACACACACACACACACACACACACACGCACATGTGCACACACACACACATGCACACACATCTCTTCTGAAACCCACCTGAGCAATATGGGAGAAAGCAGCTAGGGCTGAAGTCCAGTTTCTTCATGAATCGAATCTGCCCATTGTCCTTAAGGCAAAAGAAGTTTCTCTCACCGAGCACAAAAACAGAGGAAGCCAACTGGTTGAAGGAGACAATGCAGATGTCCAGCGCTTGCTCGCCAATGTTTAAAGTCCAATCCACCTTCGAGGAAACAATGAACACGAGTTAATACAACAGGGACGGCACCGTCTGCACCCGAAAGCACAGTCAGGCAGAGCAAACACGAGGCCGGCCCACGGCCCGTGGGCCTCTGCACATCATTCCCTGGGGCTACAGACCATTTTCAGACCTGGCCCTGTCGGCCTCTACATTTCCCAGGAGAGTTTAGATGTTCAGAGTCTCAGGAACCACTATTTCCGGTCCCTGGAGAATTCCAGCTTCCTAACTATGTTCCCTTTGCCAATGGCTTTTCTACAATGGTAAACTCCATGCTCTGCACTCTTGAGCACTTCTTGACAGGGTTTAAAAACAGACTGCAGGCTCCCTGAAGGCAGGGCCTTCTTCAGGGTGCTCTCCTTGGCCCGAGTACTGGCGGATGGTCATAGTATAAGAACCCACGCAGAGTCTGCTAAGATGACTGGCTCGCTGCTGGCTTCCAGCAAGGCCATGAGCACTGGTCCAAGTGAAGGCTGTGTACCCACGCAGTACACAATGCTTACGGTAAAAGCATCTCTCACGAAATCAAGAAGATCCGGACGAGAGCTAAAGTGCAGAATACGTGAATGCGGGCTCACTCACTGGTCCAGTACAAAGAGAGGCCTTCACTGGGGAGAATGTCCACTGCAGGCAGAGCAGAAGAAGTCATCGAGGGCAAACAGCACCCTGGAAGGCCAGGGAGGGCAAACTGAGGATGAGGATGAGAAACAACCAGGGCACACTGGGCCGTACCCTCAGTGACCAGGGGCTAGATTCAGAGTCTGGAGCAGCAGGCTTACAATCCCAGCTCTGGCACAGACTGGCCACAGGGCCATCAGCAAGTCACTCGGCATCTTAGAACTCACTGAAAATGGGGATGATAATCACGCCAGCATTGACCTGACAAGGCAGAGGTGCAAAAGCCCACAGCCACAGCCCCGGAGCCTCCCACACCAGGCCTGTGACGGATGAACGGAAGTTGCCACTTTGACGCTTAGAGATTGAGCTGGGGGGACTCCCAGACTAAATCCCAAGGTCAGGAAAACCCCGGCTTTAGGATTAGGGAAACGGAGCCTGCCGAGAGCCAGCCTGGGGGCAGCCAGACAGAGCTGCCAAGGGGAGGGCTCTGGGAGCCACAGACCGCACCAGCCCTCTACTGTCTAGGCCTCCCCGAGCGTCCCTGAGGGCCGAAGCAGTCATGAGGGGCTCTCTGTGGAGCTGTACCCCGGGTGTGCAGAGCCAAGGCATTAATTATCTCCTTCACCTTCACAAAAGCTAAGTGGCCAATCCTCAGAGACTTAATAGAGACTGACCCAGTGATTCCCCTTCGATCTGATTGTCTGGAAGCTTCCTTTTAAAGCCTTTCTATCACAAGAGAGAAAGTGTGATAGAGAAGATAAAGTGCTGGGCTTGGAGTCAGGAGCCCCAGGTTCAAATCCCACCAGAGACTGGGTGACCTTGAGCAAGTCCCAGTGTCTTAGAGCCTCATTTCCTCAATGGTAAAATGGCATAATGACATTCGCACAACCTGCTTCACAGAGTGAAGAAAGTACTTCCTAAACCTTGAAGTGCCACAGAAACATCTGTTATTGTTATGACGAAAGCATCGTGCCACTTCCGGTTATCCTGCCCACCACGGAGGCCTGAGTCCTTCGTTTTCTTGGTGACTCTGACGGGACCAAGCCCGTGAATATGAGCACGATGCCCTCGGCACCACGCACCACGGAGCCGGTCTCCTCCACCGCCAAGGCCATTCTGAGAAAGGCTGTGCGTGCATCAGACAAGGGCCTGGAGCAAGGGTATTCTCCTGGGAGTCATGGAATGGAGCCCAGCTCATCGACCCAGATGGGACCCATCGAGGACCCTGGAGTCATCAGCTCCGAGCTCTAGGCCAGCGAACAAACCCCATGACTCCAGACGTCACTGAAGGA
This sequence comes from Vombatus ursinus, assembly GCF_900497805.2. Lineage (NCBI taxonomy): Eukaryota > Metazoa > Chordata > Mammalia > Diprotodontia > Vombatidae > Vombatus > Vombatus ursinus. The sequence goes on along the minus strand of NW_020954551.1, from coordinate 312,778 downwards.
AGAAGAGTATCTCTTTATCATTTCTTCATTCACATTGACACATCCTGATCTGTCCAGACAAAAGGCATCCATCACTTCCTTTGGTAAAATGCTTTAGTGCTCAGTGACAGACTTCTGAAGTCTAACCTGAATTCCTCAGGATAAGACTTAATCCAATTTCCTGGTCACCACTGAAGCTCCTCCAGGATAAATAATTTCAATTTTTCTGATTTTTTTCCTCATAGGTCATATTTTCTAATCCTATAGTTGCTTCCACTGTCTTATGTGGAACTCTCCAAGCTTTTTTTAGGACCGCAGTAATGTGGTGCATGGGAAAGAACACTGCTCCTCTCATCTGACAAAATACTCCCAGCAGCAGCACTCGACGTAGTAGCAAAGAACTAGAGCCAAATGGCTGCCCATTGATTGGGGAGTGACCCAACAGACTGGCCCAAGAGCCTAACGGAACATTGTTGTGCCTTAAGAAACCACAACCTGGAGGAATTCAGAGAAAACCAAGAAGACCGATCTGAACTGATGCAGACTAAAGGAGGCAAAAGCAGAGAACACCAGGCACAATTACTCCCCTGTCGATTCTGCCCCCTAATCTATCCTCCCCACAAATGCCTACGTGATTTTCTTAAAGCTCAGGTTGGACCATGACACCCTGTTCCAATGATACCTGTTTGTGCCAAGGATAGGGAGAGGGATGGAAATGCTACCTCAATGATGGAGGGAAGTCCCAGGAGAGGAAACTCCTTCTGCCAAGGTGGGTCAGTCACTCATCAGCATCTCACGTGTGAAAGGGTTGCTTGGAGCCCCAAGAGGCCGAGTCTCACTCGGAGTAAGAGAGCCGGTGTGTGTCATCGGAATAACTGGGATCTTCTCCGGGCCATCTAAAACCCTTCCTCGACATGACTTCCCTTCACTCGCACTACAGCTTCCTGTTGTCATCCACACACAACACCCAGTCTTGCCTCCATGCCTCTGTCCAGGCCTCCTGTGTCCATAAAAGCTGAGCGTAAACGCCGCCTCCTCAACCTACAAGAAGCCTTTGTGAGGCTCCCCAGTGGCACTGAAGCTCTGCACACCTTTGTGCACGTTGGGTAGGTGTTGTGTTCCCCCTGTGAAATGTGGGCAATTTGGGGCAAGCCGTCTTCCTTTTTATCTCAGGGTCTGGCACAGTGCCTGGTGCACAAACCGGCACCTAATGAATGCTTGACAATTAACTATTTACAGGCATAATGATCTGCACGTATTGTATGTCAGTCAATGATGAGCAGAATGCCATCACTTCTAATACTTCATTGATAAACATGACCTATAAAATAAAAAAGGTTTTGCTTACCACCAGCCTTTTTCCAGCGCCAAGCTTTTGCTGTTCTGTATCTTCTCTTTTATCTGCATCTGTTGCAAAGGCAAGTACTTGGTACCTGATTGAAAGACAGAGACAAAAACCTATCTGAGCACACAGCTGTACGTAGATGTGGTCCTGGGCACTGCGTACAGGACTCCTTTTAAAGAAGAAGCAGAAATGGAATTTGCCCTGAATTTTATTAGGCCATGAGAATAAAATGTCAAAAACCATATTAAGAAATTAAAGTCCTACATTAAAATTGTTAAAATAGGGGAAGGAGTTTGACCCTGAATTGCCTGTAAATCATGATCAAGGTTTTCACTGGAAAGTAGTAAAATTTTATGCTATAAGTTGTAATATTAAGTACTCTAGGTCCTGACACGCACCCTGAGACTAAATTACGTAGCTGCAGTATGGCTTAGTCAGTCATCAGTGAGTCAACAAACATTTATTAAGTGCCTTCTGTGTGCGGGGCTGATAAGTGCTGAGCATACAAAAAAAAAGCTGAAGGACCCACCGCCACCCCGGTCCTCAAGAAGCTTACAGACTAAAGGGGAGTAGTAGAGTGGATGATGTCTCGAGAGTAGGGGTTCAGCCTGAAGCAGGATGGCGATATGGCAACCTGGGCACTGTCCTTAACACGGAGAATCTCAGAGGAAACGGTTGATCCAAGGAAGGGGCCAAAGGGTGGCTCTCACAATGGCCTGTGGGATCCTGAATAAGTCACTTAACATCTCCGAGGCTCGGTTTCCTCATCTGTAAGAGGAGGGGGTTGGACTGGATGACCCCATTAAGCCCCTTCCCACCCTAGAACTGGGATCCAATGATCTGAACCTTCTCCTTCACCAAGACTGTTGGGTTCATACCATTCTTAGAACAATTTCATTTATGGGAGGGTGGGGAGGGATCCATCATTTAACTTGACCGCTGTTCATTTAGGCTGCACATTTCAGTTATATTAGCATCATTACCTACTGGGTTGGTATAATGTCCACCTTGTTCCACTGGAACAAGAGGCAAAAGTACAGTTTTAGGAGTTACTTCCTCTCCCATTACTTCACCAAAATGTTAGGCTAAGAGAAAAATCAGACCAGGCCCGATTATGGATTGCTTGGCATTCTCCAACACTCAGATTCCCATTTTTCAAACATGAGGAGAAAAGAGAAGCCAGTGTACTGTTTGCTAGCCCTGCTAGCCAATTTCCAGCAGGTCCACACTGGTTTCTTTAAGTCCCAGGACAAATGCAGTAGCATTTCTTTCCAAGACCGCACGGCATAACAAGACCTACATGGCGAGAGTCAACATCACATCTGTAGCTCCCTGGCAAAATCTGCATGCCAGCCTGGTTTATCTGCAGCATATCCACAGCTCCCCAAGCTAATGGGCCATTCCACATTGAAGGCATCCACAGGACTGGGAAGTGAGGCTTGGAAGCATCCCAGAATGCTCAGGAAAGGTTTGATAGTGCACCCAGAAGGGGCTTGAATGAGTGCACAGTGGGCTGCCCAAACCACCACCACCGTTATCCTTCTGATGCCATGGGCTAACGCTTCCGTCTTCCAGAAAAGCCCTAATTTCAGGCATAGGAGATGAGACAGAGTCCACAAGCCCCTCGTGAAAATCCATTCTTTACTTGAAAGCATGTCCCCTCTCCCCACAATGTTACATGGGCCTCAAAAACTGCAAAAGGCCCCACAAATGCTGCCTGTGCAGGCCACATGTCCCAGCTTCCACCCGCCATATCACATGGCCGCCATTCTTTCACTTGGGGGTCATCTCCTCACCATGCTGTACACACTTCAGCCATTATCCTTGCCTTCCTCTGCCCCTGGGTGCCCAGGTTCTATGTGTGAGCTTCTGCCTGATTCTGCCTCCTGCTCATACCATCCCTCCAGTTTCCCTTTATAGGATGCCTTCCTCCACTAGAATGTAAGCTTCCAGAGGGCAGAGATCACCTGGCTTGTCTCTGGATCCCCAGCACTTATCAACACTGGGCCTGGCACACAGGTAAGTGTTTAGCAAGTGCTTTCTTCATCTCTCTTAAGAGAAACAGCGTGGGCTGCAGGATTAGAAGAGAGGGGCAGACTGGAATGCTTCTAACTTCTCTGATCTCACCCACTTCTCTCAATGCTTCATCTCCACCAATCCTAAAGTGAAAGCACTACATTCATGACAGTCTTGGGCTGCACTGACAGGGGCCCAGTGTCCAGAACAAAAGAAGTGTGGAATAATCCCAGTGAGCTCTGGCCTAGGTAAACAGTATCTCAAATATTATTTCAGCTCTGGGTACCACAATTGAGGAAGTGCACGAATAAGCTGAATAGCACATGAAGAAGGCAGGGAGGATGATGAAGGTCCTCAAGGCCATGCTGCAGGAGAACGAATTGAAGAAACAGTGGATATCTGACCTGGAGAAGAAAAGATAGCAGGGACCTGACCTTGGCCTTCAGGTATGTGAGGGGCTGCCATGTCTAGAAGCCACACTTGCTCTATTTGGCCCAGAGGGCACCACCAGGTACGGTGGGTAGGGACTGAAAGAGGCAGATTGGGGCTTCATGTATGACAATTCTCTCTAATCCTCTGGGCTGCCTCAAGAAGTTGGGGATGTCTTCAGGCCAAAGTAGGATGACCACTTATGGGCACTGGGTATGTTACAGAGGGACACATCGGACCCGACAGCCTCTGAGGTTCCTTCCAGCTCAGAAATTCTGTAAATTTAACTATAGACCTATCATTGGGTGATGTTAAGACTAATGAACAAGTTTTTGAAAACTAAAAGCTCCTTGGGCTTTTAGAAACTCTCTATACCGATACAAAGAGTTATTATTTCAATGAGTTAAGCCCCTAAAGTGGCCTCATCAAAATCCAAAGTTCAGTTGGAGCCACAGCCAAAAGACAGTCCTGCTTTCCAAGCCCAGATCAATTTCTCTTCCTGGAAGATAAATCAGAACAGGATTTCACAGCTTAACTATAACAAACAGTAAATTTAGATGATGACAAATTGACAACAGCATCTCTTTTGCAATTCTTGCTGTCTGACCTCTTTTTGACTATGACTAATAACACATATAAAAATCTACGTCTAATTTTATATTTAAAAACAATTCCAAGAGAGCTTGGGAATTCAGATGCCAGGAAAATAACTCAATCTTTTCTTTTCCCCTTACCACTCAAAAGCATTCAGGGATAAGAGCTGAAGACTCTAATTCCCTCATGGAGAAGGCTGAAAGACTAATGAGGCCCAGTGGGGGATGACTTATGAAAGAGCTCTGCACATGGTTTTTGGGGAAGGGTCCCACCAACCACAAGCACAGTCATGGCAAGGATGAATGGCAGTGTTTTCTGACAAGCCAGCCACAAATGCCTACAAGCAGAGCAACTGTGGGCTACCGATGCCAAAAGCTGCCCTGTAATTTAGAGCTCCCCTATGTCACAGCATAAAAACAGCATGTCAGGATTGAGATGCCATGGATTTCAAAAGTAAGAAAGCCCAAACCATTTATTTTCCAATGCAAGTTGCCTGTCATAGAAAGATGCAGAGATGACTTTGGGTCTCCATTCCAAAAACTGAAAGTGTCAGGAGATAAGCAGGCAATCTGCATGCAGGAAACTAGTATTTTCAGTTCAGCTCATAATAACAACTTAATTATGGGTACATAACTTCCTAACTGAAACTTACAAAAAGCCTTTCACTGAGATTTCAGTGACAGAAAGTCCTTTTTGATTTACATGCCCACGGTTCACGACCAAGATGGTGGCTTCCACTCACCTTGCCTCAATTTCCACACTACTTCCAGATAGCCTTACTTCAGCAGAGGGGCAAATGTGACACAGGGCAAAGTGTCTGGATTTGACATCAGAGCACCTGGCTTTAAATCCCACCTTTGTTACTTACTCATTGAAGCCTTAATTTTGTCCCTTTTAAAATAAGGGGACCAGCCAGCAGGGGATGTCGAGCTCCCTCCCTGCTCTGAACCTATGGTCCTATGACTTTGACGGATCTGTGTCCTCACCCACAAGGGTGCTCCCTGAAGAGGCACAGATCCCGCAGCTCATACGGAAAAAGACAGACTGCTTAAATCAAGTCACTGTTTTATAAAACCCAGAGCTGACTTTGAACAAGCCAAGTATTACACTGCTAAATAGGTTTGCCAATGCAGTGTAACAAATACCGACAGCAGGGCCCCTTCTGGCTCTGGCACCACGTTAGATGCAGCAGAGGGTCCCAGAGAAGTTTAAAAGATGGTCCCTTTCCTCAGCGGGCTTAAAGCCCTCTTGGGAAGGCAGGCCATGGGCTCAGCAAACAGTGACTCATAAGATTAAGTCCTATGGAGTTCAGAAATGAGTATTATGTACAATATAATTTCAGGTGAAGTTCGAGGTGCGGGGAGCAGAATTTTTTGGATAAAGTCATCACAGAAGACTTCCAGAAGGAAACAGGACTAGAGCTGGAGCTTGAAGGACGGGTAGGACTAGAACAGACAGAAAAGATGGGAGGCAGAGCGTAAGCAAAGGCAGGGAGGCAGGACCAAATACAGAGCAACACGGGCATGAGCTTGGGGGAGTGACGAAGTCAGAAATAAAAGTAGGTATTGGTAGGGGGTTGTTTGCTTACTGCCAAGCAAACCCCACACCTCCCCAGCTCTCACGCTGCTGCAGAAGGGCACAGCGGGGGGGGCTGGGGGTGGCCGGGCTCGCCTTAACAAACAGCTCTACATGGAAATCCTTGGGTGCCTCTTCGATTGATTCTCTATCACGGTCCACTGACAGTTCTTCTGTCTCCTCACATTTCCTAGACCGTCTCTCCTCAGCACAGAAACTCACGTGCTACTCTACTGGGAAAAGAGAGGCCATCCGCCATGAGCATTCTCTTCGGCCCTCATCACACCTTGAGCATCTCTCATTCTCTTCTCCTCTGCACCAGACCAACCCCCCCACTGGATCCTCTGAGTACGTGTCCTCCCATCTCGGAAAGCCTACCAGGGTCGCTCCTCCCTCCTCCCATCTTCCACATCTCCTCACTCATGTGCATGTTCCTGGCTGCCAACAAACAGGCTCTGGTGCCCCCGATCCTAAACAACCCATCACCTGACCCTGCCTCTCCCTCAACCTATGGGTCAGGACCTCGTCAAGGGCTCAGAAAAAGGCATCCGTCCTCACTGCCTCCATTTCATTTCTCAATCCCCTGCATTCTGCCTCCCAAGCCCCTACTCCACTAAAGTGACTCTCCCCTGCTCAACATGAGAGCGTTTCCTTGGACTTCCTCTTCCTAGGCCTCTCGTCCTTGGCCATCACGCGGCCCCAGCCTCCGCACGCTCTGCTCACTCAGCCTCTGTGACGCCGCTCCTTCCTGGTTCTCCTCCTCCCTCGCAGATGACCTCTCCTCCGTCCCCTGCACTCGACAGCTTCCTCCTCTTGCTGCCCACCAGGCCTGGGTGTCCCCCTAAAACTCTGCCCTGGGTCCTCTTGTCTCTCCATACTGCTCACTCTCTGACTGATTTCATTAATTCCCAAGGATTAAAACACTGTCCCTAAGTAGATGACACATACATATATGGACACGTGTACACACACATACACACACATAGACACATATATGTTGTTGTTCTTGAGTCATTTTCAGTTGTGTCCAACTTTTCGTGACCCATTTGGTGTTTTCCTGCCAAAGACGCTAGAGTGGTTTGCCATTTCCCTCTCCATATACATATATGTGTGGATATGGATACATGTAAATATATATATATATATGTTTGGATACATATGTGTGTATATATATACCACATAGACAGATATACATGTATGTATATGTATGCCTCCTAATACACACACACACACACACACACACCCCTCCTCATCTCAGTTCTGAATTCCAATCCCATACCACCAGCTGCCTGCCAAACATCTCCCCCTAAATGCCCCACCAGCCTCTCAAACACCATTTTAAAAACCCAACTCGTTATTTGACCTTCCCCTGCTATTCCACCAAATCTCCTCATTTCTGTTGAGGTAACTCTTGCTGATTCTGCCTCTATGTTATCCACATCTGTCCCTTCACCTGCATTCACAAAGGCTCCTACCTTCATTCACCTCTCACCCGGACTAATGTCATAACCTCCCACTTGGTCTCCCTGGATGCAGTCTCTCTATTCTCTGACCCACACAACTAATTCCTCTGCTCAAGGATCTTCCTAATGCTTCGAGGATACATGAGTCTTGGCCTTTATAGCTCCCCCCCTCCCAATGTTGCTCCCACCTACCTTTCCAGGTTGATTTCATCGCCTTTCCCTTCACATACAACATGACGTAGTCCACCCTGCTTAGTGACCATTCCCTTCCCCCCCTACACACACACGCCATCATTGCCTCCACCAAGCTTCCTTCACAAGCTCAGGGGCCCTCTCCTACACAAAGTTCTTCCTGACCCCTCCAGTTGGGAAGGCTCTTGTTCTCTTCAAATTATCTTGCTTACTTTCTTAACCTATGTGAATATTTTATGTCCCCAATTAAATGGAAGCTCCCTGAGGCCAAGGACTGTTTTTATTGCTGTCTCTCTTTCCACAGTATTTACATATGAAAGGTGCTTAACAAATGCTGAATGGATGGACAGGTTTGGATGATGAAATATATAGAAACAAGGCTGAGGAATACAGCTGTTATCTCAAAGGAAACAAGTACCAAGTGGAATCTTTGGGCGGGAGATTAATAGGGTAAAAGTGGTGTTGTCTGAGGGACTGACCTCATGGCAGAGAGATCAGAGGGCACAAGGAAGAACCAGGAACGGCAGTTAGGAGGTATGAGGGGATGGGAGCACCAACCCAGATGGCAGCAGGAATGGGAAGGAACGCATGGACACAGGAGTCAATTCCAAGGCAGGACTTCTCAAAGCCAAGCGGCAAAGAAGACTGAGGAGCCAAAAATGACCTCCAGGTGTGGAGGCTAGGAAGGGAGCAGCAATGCACTGCCCAGAAATGGCACACTCTTGGATCTATTCCCACGCCAGCTCCACGGTACCAGGAGAGTGCTTCCTGGCACCTTCCAAGGCACATCAGCATCTCTACTATAAAACTATAGAAAGTAAAGTCACAGGGAACAGCATCAATGGGAGGCAGTCGAGGCTGTAACCTTCCGCTCAGTGTGACTGTGACGTAAGGCCAATGACTGATCAGGAACCCCAAAAGCAGGGAGCCCCGACACCGTCCAAAGCTCAGCATGACACGCTCCCGATATTCATTTTTTTCGCCTGTCCAATGAAGGGGCTGCATAAAGCGATCAGGCTCCCTTCCCATTCTGAAGGAAAGTTCACAGCTATAAGATATCCCCCCCAACATGTCCCGCTCCCCAAACAAGCACACAATTCCCACAGAAATTTTGCATTTAGGCATAAGAATCTTATAGCAGCAATGGCATATGAAATTTTTAAAAAATAGATATCAGGGAAACAATTAATTCCGATGACCCGGACTGCCCTGTGTGGTGAGTAATCAGCAAACCAGAGGCAGCCAAGAGGAGCAAATGTAGCATTTTCGGTGAGTTTTCACTCAGTAGGGAACTGCGTCAATGGTTGTCATGAAGTAAGTTTAATGTTTTAAACATTAAGGCCCGTACACAAAGACACATGAAATTATAAACTGCATCCAGCCCCCGAAGCCCTCAGGTTTTTTATCATTTTCTAATAATCCATCTCCCATGCATTTTTACCAAGTCCACCCAATGGAGAAAATGTACCTTTTTTTCATCCTAGAAGGAGATGAATTGAGTGGAATGGAATGTCGGCGAGGCTGGGCCCCAAGAACAGTGGGGGCTTCGGTGAGATTAAACCCGCAAGTTAAGGAAACTAACACATCACTTCTTTATCCAATCACTTCTGGAACTACTACCAATTAATTCAAACACACATATTTCAAAGCAGAAGTAATGGAGTCTTCAGGCCTTTCTATTGTTACTGAGGAGGGCAGCCCTGCCAAGACAGTCACTTGGCACGGAGCAATTCCAACCCTGTGTGAGAAGTGAAAAGCAGGCCTGGCTAGCCGGGCTTGGCTCTCTAACAGGCGTGGGCCAGGTGGCCGGCTATCTCCCTCAAGCTCTCAAAGTGACTATCTTTATGCTGATGACCGATCCAGCACCATCGCCATCCAGGAGCCAAGGTCGGAGTAGTCAGATGGGCTGCATACCCCACGTAACCTGGGGAGAGAAGGTACAGACCCACCACCTTTTGCCCCTAAATGTCCTCAGACTTTAAGGAATTTGCACATTAGACTTGGGTGCTCCTTTGTAAGGGCTAGAGGTAGCCGAACTAAGCTCACCCAGCCGCTGCTTCTCCTGAGCCAAAGTGAAGACCAGGAACCTAAGGCATTTCTAAGATGAGTCCCATTTCACTGCTGGTGGCCATGAGGAACACTGGGGTGGTGATGCTGCACCTCCCACCCTTCACACTCTAAAATGCTACTTTTTTTGGCCAGAGATCGGGGCCGGGGGGGGGGGGGGGAGATGACGTGGCTTTTTATTTCCCTGGATTTTTCTGTATTCCGTCCTTGTCTTTCTTCACTGAGAACTACTGACCCTCTCATTTGCTGAAGTATACAGTAGTTCTAGCTAGGAAAAAAACAAAAAGTTCTCAAACAAAGTTCATTAAGGAATGGGAAATTTCCTTAGGAAAAAGAAGCCTTGTCCCCTGGGGCACTGGAACCTCTTACCAGCAACATGAAGAGTGGTTTGAGTTCACTCGAGCAGCAGTGTCTACACCAGACCCAACTCCTCCAATTCTTTCTTCCTCTTCCTATACACACAGGCAGTGCTGATTCTCCAAAATCATGTGCCATTTCTCACAATCCCCCACTTGAGCTCCTAATCAACACCTAAGTGCGTACACCTGAAAGCACTTCCAGAGACTTCCAAAGGACACTTACTTGTAACTCTCAACATGGCGGCAGGAAGAGACGGTAATGAAGGAATCTGTCCGGGAGCTGTAAGTGAGAGGGCCAGGCAGGAGGAAACCAGGGAGAAACCGCCCAAACGCGTAACTTTCCTGTTCAAACAACATGAGCATCCCATCCATGGACTGGATACAAATCAAGTCTCGACCTGAAGGAACAGGAAGTAAACAAAACAAAGTAATTATCAAGTCATTCAATTCCACACATTTATTAAGCAATTACTGTGTGCAGGGTCCTGGGAAGAAGAAAACAAAAATGAAAATGACAGAGACCCTTCCCTCCAACACCTCCCAATCCACCAGGGGGTATATGATACATCCACAGGTAAGACTGTTTAGAAGCAGGAGCAAAAACTCTAGGAATATTTGACGGGGGACAGAAGAGGATCAGCCAGGGAGGGGCATCAGGAACTTCTACCCAGACGCACTAATTCCAAGTGGCAGCAATCAGGAGGGAGTGTATTCCAGGCATGAGAGGATGACACAGATGCACAGATGCAGAAGATGTCACGTCACCATCAGAGGAGATGGGATCATCCAGTTTGGCTGGAACAGATTTTGTGAGGGGGGAGTGTGAAATGAGGTTACAGAGGCAAACAGCAGCCAGGTTGTGGGGGGCCCTAAATGCCCCCTGGGGGTGGGGGATATTTTATCCTCAAGATAATAGGGAGGCATTGAGGGCTTCTTAGCAGAGGAGGTAAGAGGTGGGAGCCATGCTTGATTCCAGCAGCTGTGTGGAGGAGGGGAAACTGGTATCCCAAATAGAAGGCAGGGCACCAGGCCAGGCAGGAGGTGATGAGCCCTCTAGCCAGCGTGGAAGCCACAAGACTGGAGAGAAGGGGGAGATGTTGGTTAGTCAGAACTGACAGGAATGGCAACCAATGAGAGAGAACAGGGGAGAGGAAAGAGACAAAGAGAATTTCCAAACCAGAGTAACGGAAGAAATGAAGGCGCCAAAGCCATAACAGAATTTTTATACTTCAAGGGCAAAAGAAAAACTCAAGTTTAAGTTTTCAATTCTAGGGATTCCACGTTCACACGGTAATCAGAATACTGTCAGAACATATATATTTTTCAACTTTTCTATTAGTCATAGGAGAATGGTTTTAATCTATAAAAAGTGGCATTTGTTGTAATTCCGTCTTAGTCAAAATCCCTTGGTTAAAAGCCACTCCTCCTATGATCAAAGCAAACCCCTAATTAACAAGGCAAATTCTCCCAAGTTTGTCAAGGGCTTCTATCTGGTAACTGAAACAGCTCAATTATTAATTGAAACAGGCTCAATACAAATAAATGCACAAATACCGTTAAGCAGCTACTATGTGTGAGGCACTGAGCTCAGCGACTCATGAGAAGGGTAACCCTCCCTGAGAAACAATATGAATAAGGCAAAAGGTATCTGATGGGCAGTGAGGAGGGGATTGGGACGTCCAATACGCCGCGCACTCTCACTGACGCTAAGAAGCACGGTGCAAACACGAGCATGGCGACCTGGGTCAGTCGCTGCAGGCAGGAGAGAAGACGGAAGGGGGGGACGATGGGTTGATGTGGGATTGACTTCTAGTTCTGACACTGTGCAACTTTGGACAAGTCACTCGGAAACGGGGATTGCGATCCTGGCACTCTGAGGAAAGCATGGTGCAAACGTAGCAAACAGTAAGTGCTTAATAGATGCTTTTTTTTTTAATTCAAAGCTTAAATTGTATGAATTTCACTTTTTCCTTTGTTTTTTAAAACTGGTCCCTGTATTCTCTTCTAGGACAGAGAAACTGAGGCCAAAAACACTAAACAGACTTGGCCTCAGTTCCATTTTATGGTACTGTTCATTCTCATATGCAAAACATCTAAGATTCCGACAGCACAGGGAAGCCCTCTCTCCAGCGATACAATTTATTAAGCAACTAGGAGACAGCAGACACTGCACTGGGCCCAGGGGCCACAAGGCCTGCCCCCAGGTCTCTCACAGCCTGTGACTCGGGAGCTGCATCTGAGAGAGTCCCCTAAACCACAGAGAGGTGGCCCATCCGGGAGGGTCACACCCAAACGTCTGCCCACTGCCCCAACGAGCCAAGGACAGGGCTGCCCATCTACATACAGGCCCTCTTCTTCTCTTTTTCCATGTTTCCAAGCAGGACTTTTTTCTTTTTAAGCCAAATTCATGGCAAACTGCTAGAGCCTCTTCTTGCTACATCTGTTAGGATGGAAAACAGAAGAAACAGAAAATATTCTCCCAGCCAGCAGGTTAATCGGTCTTGAAAGGCTTTGGAGAGTGTTCTGTTTGAGCAACACGCCTTCCAAAATGAACAGATGAAAGGATTTTGCAGCATGGTGTAACTTCCTCAAACAGAGAAGAAGCAGGTGGCTGGAGTGTGCGCCGGCCTCATGCTCCTCCAGGACAGTCCCCTTGATGTGTGGACCTTGCAGGGACTGGTTTCAACGTTCTTACTCCCGCACTCAGCTCACTTCACCGGATGACTGTGAAAAATAACAAGTTAAAATCCTCCCGTCTTTGGGAGGTAACTGACAGTGCTGAACAACACCAAAGAGTCACAGAAGTGACAGCACCCTCTTTGTGGTAGCAAGGTGCTGGAGTGCCCACTGGCCTGGAAATGGTTAAACACACTCCGGCACATGAATGTAATGGAATCTTGTGCCGTGACAAATGATGAATAGAGAAGCACAGGGAGAACTGCATGAACTGAAGCAGAGAGAAGGCTGCAGAACCAAGAAAACACCAGTGTAAACAGGAAGAACCACCGGCACAAAACGATCTGACAATTATGGGGAGAAAAGAGCATAAAGAAGAATGAGCTACTGGCAAATGCACAAACGTGCAGGACTCTTAAGTCAAGGAGTTTTTAGTGGGGTAGGAGCCGGTGTTTGCTGTGAGCGACCCAGTGTTCTGTCCTATGGCAGACTCCTGGGCAATCTTTAGGTCTGTTAAAAACCTGTGGGTACAAGTCCCCAGAGGGTTCAGGTTGCCCCATTGGTGATTAAGAAGGCACAGAGGCCTTCAGCTTGGGTCCAGCCAGCAAGTATGCTGGGTACCAAATCCAATCCCCTAGAGTAATTCTGACATTTTGGAGCATTGGTGATGAAGCTCTAGCCGATACAGAGGTCTCAGGAACAAAGTTCTGGTCTTAATACAGCAATCAATCAACAAGCATTTATTAAGTCCCGATTATGTGCCCCGACCTGTGCTAGGCCCTGGAGATACCAGGCAAAAAGGCAACAATCCCTGCCTTCAGGGAGCTTATGTAGTCCCAGATCATGTACCACTAAATACAAATTAAATACAAAGAAACTACAAGATGATTCAGCGGCTGCGGGACTTAGGAAAGGCTTCCTGTGAGAGGCGATGCCCAAGCTGAGTTTTGCTGTAATCTCAGGATTCCCACAGGTCAAGGTGAGGTAGAGGTAGATTCTGGGCACCAAGAATGCTTGGGTAACGACACAGTGGGAAGTGGGATGCCGTATTGGAGGCAGGTCTGGCTGGACTGTGGCATGGGAAGGATAGTGTTTAGTAAAATGGCAGCCTGGAACAGTACAGACGGAGTCCCCACTAGAACAGGGGGTGGGGGTGTGCGGGTCTGGGTCCCTAAGGAAACACACCTAGAACACTTGGTAATTAAGAGGTGAGAGCATAGAAAGCCTCGACAGAGAGTGTCCATGTCATGGAAGTTGAGACAAAGAGAGAACCAGGAGGGAAAGCTTCACGGAACCTACCTCAGACTTGGGCCCACGTGCACAACACGTGATGTTTTGTCTCAGTAACACTTTACATGGGGCTTTGAAGTTCACAAAGCGATTTCTTCACAATAACCTGGTGAGCATCATGACCCCATTTGATGGAGGAGAAAACTACAGCTCGGCGACTGGCCGACTTGTCCCACGTCACACAAGGGTGGCAAGGGTTCAAGTGTGGGTCTCAGGACACTTGAGATCCTGGCTTGGTCCATCATTCCTGTACTCCTGCTACAGGACCAGGGTCCTCTTGTTGGAAGGCTGAGCTAAGCTAAGGCCTTTGGGGAGGGAGAATAAGCCAGACAAAGCTCCTGAACCTGGAACACGGAGCAGTCTGCCGCGGTGGTGGGCAGGAGGTTCAAGGAGGGGAATGGCCCATGAGGAAAGGCTGGGGAGATGACAACTCTGGCAGTGAGCCATGACGCATAACTGACAACCCCTCAAAAATGGCACCTCAAAAAGCAAAGAACTTCAAAACGTGGACCTTTCCCCGTCTTTTATTGACTACTATGAAAGAGAAAGGACTAATAACAACAATAATCCCTAACATTGATGTAGCCCTTGCTACGTGTCAGGCCCTGGGCTAATATCTCATCTGATCTCACAACCCTGACAGGTAGGCACGATTAGTATTATTCCCATTTTACAGATAAGGAGACTGTCTCTGTGACTCTAAATAACAGCTAGAAAGGGCAAACCAATTAAGCAAGGATTGAGCCCCACAAGACTGCAAGAAACTGGAAATCAATAGCTTTTGCTTTGAAAAGGAAGGAAAAATACCTAAAAAAAAAAAAGTTCAGATAAATCTTCTTGATAAAATAGCATTTATTAAGCACCTACTATGTGCCTGCCATTGTGCTAAGAGCTAGAAATAGAAAGGCAAAAACATAGCTTTTACCCTCAGGTAACTTAAAGTCTAATGGGGGAGATAATATGTAAACAATTATACAGAGAAGAGATGAATACAAGATAAACCGGAAATAGTACCAGAAGGGAAAATAAATTGGTAAGTCCCCATTTCCTGGTACCATATAATCACGTAGAGAAAACTTAAACATAAGATATATACTCCATAGAAACAAACTTTCTAATAATTGTATTAACAGGTTTCCACGATAAATTTTTGTTCGTATCTTGGCACAGCGATGATACAGTGAGTTGTTGTGTTTTGTTTAGTTTGCTTTGTTTTTTGGGGAGGGCATCTAGAAATTCTATTACACATTTAGTAAAAATTACAAGTGAAAAAATTCAAATGTGATTCATCACAGTTCAACATGTAATTGTCGAATTGCAAACTTGGGCCTTCTCCAACTTTGAAAAAACACAGGAGCAACAGCTGAATGCTGTCTATAAGAAAGACAGGAACTTTCTAAGACTCCAGAAGCATTCTGTTCAATTTTCTCATGAATAATTTTAACCTTTTCTTGCAGAAAATTTGCAATACTCTCTTCACTTGACTTGGCTGTGATCTTAATTTGAAAATGCATTATGTTTGTTATGACTGACAGCATTAGAATGGATGTGATAGAAATATGACAGATAACATCAGAAGAACCTCTATCCCTTACAGGATCTGGCATCCAAATGTTGACCCTTTTCATTATTGGTCTTCATACAAGTAAAACTAGCACATTCGTTTCAGCTAGGTTTTCAACAGCTAGTAATCTCCAAACAATTCCATAAGGTAGATGTGACTGAGTTCAACAAATACGTATTAAGCACCTACTATGTGCAGGCTAATATATAGGGAATTGGGCACACACAGATTGTTCCTTGTAGGTGGCAAGGGACTATAACAGGCACTAGGAATATTAAGGTGACATGAAAACTGTTCCTTCCCTCCAGGCGCTTACAGTCTCCTGGGGTATCGTCACATTTAGACAGAAAAGCAAACATGACTTAGTCGGAGGAGCTGAGCAAACACTAACAAGGTAGACTTCCTCTTAAAGGTGCTGCCTGAGATAAACCTGAAAGCAAGCAAGGGATTCTGGGAGGCAAAAGTTGGGAAGGGAATACATTCCAGGCCCAGGGGACGCCTGCACAGCCGAAGATTGGCTCACGTGATCCATCTCGCGCGCAGGAAGGGCTGTCCCTAAGCTAAAGGCAGGGAGGCCGAGCCCCGTGCCCATTCACAGATGGTAATCAAACCACAGAGAAGGAACAGAGCTCAGCAACGAGCTGGCCAGAATGCTTAGAACCATAAAGGGGAGTCACGTAAAATAAATCGGAAAAGGTAGGCTCACACCAGACAGAAAGAACACTGTTTTTCAAGGTGCGTACAATTTAACGGGGGCTGGGGAAGAACCCCACACACAATATTGCAAGGCAGAATGTGATCAGAGCAGAGGAGACGTACAGGGAAACGAGTGTGAGAAATACAGGGAGGAAAAGGCAGACAGAGAAGACTTCAAGGTAGGAGCAGAAGCTGAACTGGGCTTTGACTGGGAGGAGAAGGGTCAACAGGCTAAGACTGCTGCGGGGCGAGGGCCCTTCCAGGTAAGACACATGGACAAAGAAAGTGGAAAGGACAGGATGAGAACGGGGCTGGAGGGGGCTGGAGGACAGTCTGGCTTGGTTGGAATGTTAACTAAATGGAGTACAGAGTATAGGGTGAGGCTGGACAGGTAGGTGGTCAGACAACGGAGGCCCCGAATGTGGAGACCAGGAGTTTGTGATATATTTGAAAAGGACAAGGGAAGCACTAAAGGTGTCTGGACTGAGAGGGACATGATCAGAGTCATGAGGCAGCAAGGTAAAGGATAATGATGATAATAATAATAATAATAACTAACATTTATATAGCATTTACTATATTCCAGACATTGTACGAGTACAGTATTACAAGTATTATCTCATGTGATCCTCACAACTGCCCTGAGAGGCAGGTGCTATTATTATCCCCATTTTACAGACGAGGAAACTGAGGCAAACGGGTGAAGTGACTTGCCCAGGGTCACAAGCTAGGAAGTGTCTGAGGCCAAATTTGAACTCGGATCTCCCAGCACTCTCTCCACTGCACCATCTGGCTGCCATCGCACAGGAGAGCCTTTGATGAGGGCATGAAGGTGATTTGGGAGTTCCTTCTGTAGAATAACAAGTGAAAAGAGATAGGGGCACGACAAGAGTGGGAAAAGAGGGGGCCGGTAGGTGTGAGACACACTGTGGAGGAAGAAATAACAGGGCTTGGCCACTGACCGGAGGCATGGGACAGAAGAGGGTCAAGTCAGAAAATGTCCCGAGATCCAAACTTAGGGGAGTGGGAGGAGGCAGAATTGGGTGCGAGATTCGTAGGGAAGGTCATGAGTTCCCCTCTAGACACGTTGGCCTGATGGTGACTGGCAGACAGATGTGCGGATGGAGAGATTCAGCAGGCAGCTGGCAGGGTGCCTCTGTGCCCAGATCACCACCAATCCAGGGAATACAGTTCTGAAAAATTATCCACATTTTGATTTTAAGGATAAAAATAACTTACTCTAGCGACAGGAACCCATGCTACCTTTTCTCCCACTGTCCTTGAGTTTCATGCCGCCTCTCTGTGATGCCTGCGCGCACCAAGTGGCTTCCATTTGGAGCTCGTCAAATGAACACGTCTTATAAGGAGGCAGGGCAACCCAATGCAATGGAAGGCTGAGCCCTCTCCCAGCCACTAGCTTCGAGATTTCTTGGACCTGTGAGAGATTCTCAGGAATAGCAGTGAACTGGGAATGTTCCAGTCTGTCTAACCATGTTGTCTGAAAGCAATGTTTATTCACATTTCATTACACTTATGAATCAAGATACACTATTAGATTTGTGTCAAACATTACCCCTAAATTCCTAGAGAACTTACCATCTAACACACACTTCTTCAACACCACAAGGATTTATGACTTGGTTGGCATTCCCTCCACTGACGCAAACAGCGACCTCTCTACCTTAGGAGATGGTCTTTGAGAGTTTGCTGGGAGCTGCATGCCACTCTAAGCTAGAGGAGAGATGATGGGCCTCTCCAAACCCAGCGAGTCTCAGACCTTCAGACTTGTTAGGACCAGCTAGGCCTTGGGTTCTGCTGCCACAGACAGGGCACACTGATGTCGTCATGAAGAGCACTCACACTGCCCACAGAGTCAATCAGTCCAACCTCCTCATTTAACAAACGAGAGATGGGCACTCAGGAAGTTTAAATGACTTCCCCAAAGCAGACGTCAAGTCGTTGGCAGCGTCAGAATGACCGTTGATCAGATGGACATTCCGAGAATAGCAATTCCCCTAGCATGACAAGCATGCTGGGCCCTAAGGAAGCACAGGAAAATATGCTGGATGGTGGTAAGCCAAATGTAGTCTTCCTTAGTGGACGATCTAGACGTAGACAGACAAAACTGTGTCACCCAGCGGAGAGCGCTTGCCTAGGATTTCTGTCTTCTTCCCTCAAAGGCAAAAATTCTAAAGTGATGAGTCTGTTATGAAAACCAAGAGGCTTACACAAGCCCAATTATGATGAAAGGAGATATGCAATCAGTGGTCAAAGAGCCTAAAGAGAGACATAAGAAGAAGGCTGCAAATCAGGAGTCAGCCCCTCCTCCCTCTCCGGTCTGTGCATCTGCTCCTCATTTGCATTAATGAGAATTCTACACACAGATAAAGGCCAAATGGACCCCTGGGCTAGATAGTCAGGTTCCAAGAAACACATCTTTATCTCATATGTTAGCAACCTCTTTAACAGACCTGAAATTCATAATATATCAAGATAAATGGCAAGAAATGGGCAATCCTTAGGTAACCAAAGAAATGAATATAAAATTCGGGTCGTGACAAACCTCACTCAGGCCAGGCCATCCATGGGGGAGACAGAATGGCTCCCACTCCATCCACAGCCCATATGGTTTTCAAGAGAAAAACCCAAGTGAATTAAGGGCAACTCTTAACTTTGGATTCCCTAAGCTGCCAGTTGCATGGCCCCCTTTAATGGCATTTAATGCCCGCTGAACTTCCTTGGATTTTCTTAAAGGAAAAAGCAAAAGTATCACCGCTTTAATTTTTTTTTTTAAATCGTAAAAACAAAGGAGTATTGTTGTTTAACTAATGGGCTGGTCAGGCTGCTGCTGGAAAAAATTGCAAAGGAGTCTTACAAATGTAGTGACCTATAAACGAAAATAAAAACCCTCTAAAATACTGCTTGGAGCTGGATAACAGTAAATACTGAGATGCATTAAAGACATCAATGGCCTTGAAAACAAGACCCCCACAATAAGCTTTATGAAGATGAGTCTTGGTAGAGTTCAAGTACGGGCCCTGGACGTGTTTAGGCTACAGAGGAGAAGACCAGGAGGATGTGAGAGGGTGCCCCACAAAGGGGCAATTTTCCACCCCAGAGGCAGATGCTATATTTAGGCTACATGTCCCAAAGTGGAATGGGCTACCCCAAGATGGGTGGGGCCCCTTCCTGGGGTGCCACTATGTGGTGGCTGAAGGAGTCCCCTGGTCAGGTATGTTAGAGAAGGGGATTCCTTACACACATGGCTTGGAAGAAACAGCTTCTGCCAACTCCATGATTCTGCATGGTCCCATGAATGTCAAAACGCCTTAGACAAATGATATCACGGAAGTTCTCCGAATGATTTGGTTCCATAAGAAGCACCAAAAAGAGGTCTCAAAGTTATCCGAGTGCTTGTCATCCCACTCGGTACAGAATGGGTCAGTCAAAAAGATCAGAGCACCTAGATGCTAGACGCACCTAGAGTCATGTGCATCCTAGATGGGAAGACGAGGTCCTTGGCCTCAAGAGGAATCTAATCTAATGGAGGCAATAGGACAAACACATGGAAAACACCAAGAAGCCAGAAATGAGAAGAAAGGAATACTCACTGCTCCACCATCAGCTATGTAAGTGCTAAGGCAGGGGCTAAAGAAGCAGAGTCAGCTCAAGGGCTTGCACAAAGATCTGTGCAAAATTCCAGTGGCAGAACCCTAGCCACTGAAGGTCTTCAATCTTTAGGAAAAGAATCGCTGTGATCTGGAATAGGCCTGGGGAGGAAAACCAGGCCCTGATGCTCCCCTATCCTCCAGGATTCATAGGCACTAACGCCTATCAGTTCTTGAAGGCAGCCCGGTGGAGCGGATGTGGGCTGCACTGGAGCCACCAAGACCTGGATTTGATGTCAACCTCTGACACTCCCTAGTGGTGTGCCCACGGACGGGTCACGTAACCCACTGTCGTTTACCCAGTGACGAAATGAGGAAAGTACCTGTACCTGTGGGGTCAATCAAATCACACGACATAAGTAAAATGCTTTAGCAAACACGCCACAGAAATGTCAGTTACTACTATTTCAATATTGGTATTTGATTGGCGTTGTTACACGAAAGCAGGGTGTGTGGAACACCAACGCCTGCGGAGAGCTAAAGACGAACAGCACCCAAAAGGCAACCCCCAACCGCTGGAAAGGGAGAGGAAGGAGAGGTCACAGTGGATAACCAACTTCAACAGGGAACTCTGAAGGACAGCAGGAGTGAAGAAGTCACCAAGCATTGTAGGAGAGGAAGGCTAAAGGCCTGGGCACCTGGCAGGACAACGGACAGCCGGAC
>NW_020954551.1:247205-292192 GCF_900497805.2 Vombatus ursinus | reverse complement strand
CTCAAGGACATCCTCCCGCACGGTGGGTCCTCCATGCTGGGGTGGCCTTTGGGGAGAACACAGACAAGCCTCACAGAGTGGACAGACACCTTCATATCCACGTCACTGAGGGAAGGTCCAGATTGATGAGGCCATGGAATCATTTGAACAAAGAATAAATTGTGTATTCACTAAAGTCTCAGTATCAATTATTTCCCCCAGCAGAATCTAAGATCTTTGTGGTTCAGAACTGTTTTGTCTTGTCCTTGAACCCTCAGAACAGTTGCTGGCATAGCCCAAGAACTTACTGCTGATTGAACTGAATTGAAATAAGAGCTGAACTCGGGTCCTTGAATTGTAAAGCCTACACTCCTTCTATGACCCCATCCCACCTCATAAAAGATTAGAGTCAGCAGATGTCACGACGTGCACCAGCATCTTAGGAAGGATATATCGGGCCATCGGGCCATCCATTAAGTATTCGTTTTTTAACACAGCCAAGTCTATGTCCAAACGATAGTTACAGGTAACCAGAAAGAGGAAGCTGGAAGAGGAAGGGGTCTAGAAGTGCCACACCTCACAGGTTCCAGATGAGTTCATAAACCAAAAAAAAAATTTATGTATACATATGTGTGTGATATGTCTATGTGTGTATGTATACATATATATGTATGCACTTGTGTATTCCTTTTAAAAACAGGAAAAAAGAATCTGAATCCTAATTAGTCTAGGGAGAAAGACAAGCAACTTATTAAAAATGGCTACATGGGACTTGCTAATAAAATAGTATTTTTTCAGTCAAGACTGATGGGATCGAAACGTAGAGAAAAGGCTCCCTCTGCTGGCTGTAAATGAGGAAAGCGCATACTACAATAGGAGATAGAGTCCTGTTACTGACTTTCCAGTATTTCAGGCTTACACATGTGATGAGACTATATTTTTAGCCAAACATCAGGACACATGTGATAGCAACATTCCTCTTGGAAAACCTAAGGACTCAGGACTGGACTCCAGAGCTTCAGGTTATGAACATCCACTGCCCTCCCTGCTTGGAATTCAACACCTCCCATCACAGTGGTGGTGGTGGTAGCAATGATGATGGTGACCAGGGATTGGGGATTGGGGATTGGGGCTGGGGATGGGGATGATGATAATAACATAGTGCCTTTTATCTTCCCTAGCACCTGACCCTATGCTCCACACACTGAAAGTGTTTAAGAAACTGTCTGCTTAATAAATGGGTTTGGGTTTTTTTTACTAAATTCTATTATTTTCCTTTGTAACAGCATTACAAGTCTGCAGAATACTCATACTCTCACTAAGCAGTTTGATCCAAGAGTTGATAAGGAATTTACTGGAGGAGCACAGTGATAGGCCAGGCCTGGGGAACCTCCAGCCAGCTATTGAATTGCATCTGCCTTACGTAGGCTTTCTAAAATGAGGCCTTTTAGTCAACTGCCAACAACTATACACCCCAGACGTTCTGAGGCAACCCCAATTATTTTAAAGTGCACTTTAAGCAAAGCCTGGATTCTGTTACATAGTGGCATCTTGGTGGCATGGTGGTAGCATGTTGTAACTGGGGTCAGAAGACCCAAGTTAGAATCCTGGCTCTGACACTTCCCCGCTGTGCAACCCAGGGCAGGCCGATTGACCCCTCTCTGCCTCAGTCTCTTCATTTGTAAGATGGGGATAATGACAGCAACATAACTCAGTGAGAACGTTTATTCAAAAGGCTTTGCAAACCTTGAAACACTTGTAACATTTGCTGATGTTATTATGATTACTAGTAGAGAGTCAAGGCAGTAAGAGCTACTATGGGACAACCACACCAATCCCAGCAGGTGCTGACTGCAGCCTACAACTGACGGGGAATGGGGTAGATGGGGAGGGAAGCAATGGGGAGGGGAAGACGTAAGCCATGTTATCCAAATGGCATCGTCAAGACCTGGTGGACGGCTGCGTGTGACAGGCGAGGGGCCGGCAGAGTCAGAGCCACCTGAATGCGGTGCCTTCCCAGAGAACCACGAGATAAGAAGGGAAGGCAGATTCAGGGAGATGAGAGCTAGGTCAGTTTGGGACGTGGAGAATTCCAGATATTAGTTGAACATCCAGGTGGAGGGAGCCCTGCGGTGGACACCTGGAGACGGCAGCATGATTCTCAGGAGAGAGTTCAGGACCGAGACCATCTGCTGGGAGGGCTAGCTAAAGCCAGCAGAAGGAAGGACGCGTCTGGAGGATGCACGGTAAGGTGAGGGCAGAGGTCAACTATAGTCCGCTGGGACCGTCCACACTGAGGAGTTCAGGAGAGGATGTGGAGTCAACAAAGAAGAACAGCTAAGGGACGGGTGGTACCGTTTCTATAAGAAAATGGAGGAACAGTGCGCCTCAGAAATCAGAGAAAGAGAAAAAAGGAAATAGGTGGGGATGGTGCGCAGTGTCAAAGCTGCCGGGGGTGGGGCGGGGTGGGGGAGGGAAATAAGGGCAGGGAAAGGCCATCAGCACTTGGAATTAGGACATCTCTTGTGACTGCAGAAGCCCATGGCCAGCTGTCTAATGAAAACTGATCAGCCCAGCAGGGAGGGGCCCCGTTTCACAATAAGGACTTTGGAGGAAGCAGTTTGGTTGGACGGTGGTCTTTGAAGAACAAATGGAAGGCACTGCCCAGGGACGGAAAGCACAGGGAGGGAGAGAGGGGAAGTATCGGTAGCGGACAACGTTTTCAAGAAGCTCACCAATGAAGGTAAGGAGAGGAACAGCAGCTAGATGGCACAGTGGCTCTCCATCCAGGCCCAGAGTTCAAATCTGGCCTTAGATACTTTGTATGACCCTGGGCAAGTCATTTAACTCTGTTTGCCTCCATTTCCCCAACTGGAAAATGAGCTGGAGAAGGCAACAGCAATCCGCCACAGCGTCCCCAACTGGCATCACGCTGAGTCAGTCACGACTGAAATGACTGACGACAAGGAGAGGCACGGGACAATCGCCATGCGGGCCCCAAGGGCCGCCGGAAGGGGTCTTCAGGCTTAGGGATGTAGGCGTGAGCCGGCTGCAGGATCCCACAGAGGGACCAACAGTGAGCAACGGATTAAAGGTGGATCAAAGAGAGAGAAGACAGTCCTAGAACGAAGGCCTGGAAGAGGCAGGAGGGAATGAGATCCGAGGCACAGAGAGGAGAATGGTTTTAGTGGATGACAGAGCTCTCCATCTGTGATCAGAAGGAGAGAGGAAGGGACGGGTGAAGGGACTTGGAGTCCACTGCAGACGTCCATCGGCAACAAGGGCGTGGGGAGGAAGCTCCGATGGAAACAAAATAAGTGGCAGAACTCTTTCAAACACACTGCGCGGCCGCGGGCCACGGGCCACGGTGATGCCAAGAAATGTGCGTTCTCAGATCCCAAGTTGAAAAGGGGTCATTTAGAAAACAAAGGGGCAGTTAGGTGGCGCAGTGGACAGAGCTCTGGCCTTGGAGTCAGGAGGTCTTGAGTTCAAACCCGGCCTCAGACACACGACACTCATTAGCTGTGAGACCCTGGGCAAGTCACTGAACTCCACTGGGAAGGAAGGAAGGAAGGAGAGAAAAAGAAAACAAACAAATAAAAAGGGGTCATTCAAATATTTGACTATCTTGAAATTTTCCATCTCACAAAGCAAACCTTCTTTGTGCATCCAGGCCAATAGACAACTGATAAAATCCCCTTAGTTACCACGTTGGGATCAGTAATCTGATCAGTATGATAGGTGCTCCCTCCAACGATGAAGTTCACAACCCATCCACAGCAACCTCTCAGTTCCCCAGAAAAGGCTCACCCAACGTGCTGAGGACCTTCCTTGTTTTCTCCTCACGCTGTGAGGAGGCCAATGGAGTGTGCAGACTAGTCATCAGTTATCCCTCACTGATCACACCTCCTCTTTTTTTGACAACTCATGAAATTTATCCTCAATTAACCGCTAAAATATATCTAGGTACCATACACGTCCCATTATACTCTGGGGAAAAAAAGCAAAATAAAGAATGGGATTGTTTTTAAAAATCAAGAGGAAATGGATACAGGCTTTTGTCAAATACTTCTCCTAGAAATATAAAAACAATCGTCTTCTTTAAAGGTTACAAAACAGACTCCCCTCATGTGCAGAGTCTAAACACAGTTAAAGCAAAACTATCATTGAGACCCTGTCACCAAATGTTTGTGAATTTACATGGAAAAGTTACAGCAACCCAACTACCTCCTGGGGAGCACATTCAAAATTCCAGGGCAAAATGTGAAGATGTCGAGGACAGCCTGACCAATCATGGTGCCTTTCCTCTTTCAGACTTGCTTTTTTGCCTAGGAAATATTTTGTAATGTTTTAACTAAACCAAGAGAAACGTTTGTTTTATTTTACAATGATTATTTACTAAGGCAAATATAGCACTTTCCTCTAACAAAATGATAAATTTATATGTAAAAATACATTTTCTTTTTCTTTAAGGAAATCTTACAGCCTTTATGAATCAACAAAGTAAGATAATTCATCATTCAAGGAACCTCAAAGAAGCAAAACTACTTTTTAAGTCGACTGCAAGGAATATCACCAAGACATCAACTTATCTTTCATCACCATCATCATCATCAATGACTTTTCAAATCCTGAGCACCAAAAGTTCACGGATAATCGGCTTTTGGAGAGTTCTTCAGATGGCATTTAACTTGTAAAGATTTTTAAAGGGTTTTTTTTTTTAAGTTTCCAGACAGTGGCAAATTACTTTCTCTCTCCTATAGGCCTGAAAAATACATGATACTTCTTTCAAGGAAACAAGAATTGCAAAATACTGTTAAAAATTGAAGTCAATGAATGAATAATTCTCATCACAGAATTCAATTATGTCGATAGATATATGGATTTAACAAGGAAGAGCCTAAATTTATTTTCTTTTTACTTAGATACTTATTAAACAATAATGAATATTAATACAACTATGTAATAATTTTCTTGGTAACTATATTTGAAGTAATTTCAATATATAAGGTATCATAAACATTACACAGTTAGGTAGTGCAGTGGATAGACTACCAGACCTGGAATCAAGAAGACCTAAGTTCAAATCCCATGCCAGATAATTAGTAAATGTGTGACCCTGGGCAAGTCACTTAAGCTGTCTGCCCAAAATGAGGATAATAACAGCGCCTACCTCTCAGGGCTGCTGTGTAATCAAATGAGGTCATATTTGTAAAAGCACTTAGCCCAGTTCCAGGCACACAGTCGGCGCTACATAAATGCCTGCTATTGTTGTCACCTTAGTCCCTCACCAGTAAGTTTGTTCATTTACACTCACAGACTCTAAAAACATTTTCTAAATATCCCAAACTGTTGGAGTTACGACATTCTCTGAGTGATCTAACACTTTTTTTTCAATTATACAGAAAATGAAAAGCAACTGTTCAAACCTGGATTTTGTTTACAAAATTATAAACATGGATATGAACATATACACTGAGGTCTCATGTAGCATACAATCAAAATGTGTCACATTTTACATAATTACTTTGTTACATGATTACAGAAATAAAGGTCGACGGCTTAAGTAGGAGATCATAAAAATGATGCATCGCACCAAATGGCAATAATCCTGTGGTTTTTTGTGTCATCTTTTACGTGTGCATGTTGTTTCCACCGACAGAATGCAGGTTCTTGGAGAGAAGGGACGGTCCCGGTTTTGCCTCCCTATGACTCCGGGGCAGAGGGCGAGGCTGACGATTTTGCACAGCTCTGCCTCACTTGAATCCAACTCACACCCAAGCCACGACTTTACTGGTCCTCTTCAAGAACAAAGGGTGAACACCACCCCCTAACACGGAACCTAGACACAACAGGCAATTAACACATGCCTGTCAACGGGCTGAAAATAATGGCAACGTGGTGATACTCCAATGTGTCTGTGATCGTATCGTTGTGGGTATCTCCTCCAATGGCCAATAAGTAACCAATAACCAATGGATCAACAAACACTTTTTAAGCACCTGCTATGCAATAGAGCGCTCCCCACCCCGGATCACTGCCTCGTCATGGTGGAGGGGCTTGCAGAGCTCAATGCAACGATAAGCAAGGCCATGCAGGGCTATCCAAGACCAACGGGTCACAGCAGAGAGCGACACCCTGGAGAAGGAAACAGCAAACCATTCCGTTGTCTTTGCCAAGAAAACCCCATGGACAGTACTAAAATGATAAAAGAGATGATACGGGAGGATGAGCCCGTCGGGCTGTAAGGCAGCCAACGTGCTCCTGGGAAAGCGCAGAGGTCAACTGCAAGTAGCTCCAGTACTAACGAACGGACAGAGCCAAAACCGAAAGGAAGCTTAGCTGTGGCTGCATCTGGTGCCAAAGGGAAGTCTGATGTTATAAAGATCAATACTGCCTCCGACCAAACACTTGACACTAGCTGTGCGACCCTGGGCAAGTCACTTAGCCCCAGTTGCCAAAAAAAAAAAAAAAGATCAATATTGCACAGGAACTGGTGGACTGCAAACTCCTTAAGGGCAAGGCCTAGGTCGTGCTCATCTATGTATCCCCAGTGCCTAGGGTAATATCTAGCCCAAAAAATCAGGACTCAATAAATATTTGTTCTTTGAATTATGATTAGTATTGGCAAGCAAAAGAATAAAAATCAATGAAGGAGGAAGCAGGCCTGCCACAAGCTTAGTGGAAGACCCAACTAAATCAGATTATCCAAGAACAATGTTAGAAGAATGACCACAAACAGAAACGAAATGGAACAGATCTGCCCAACTTCTTAAAATGATGTAGTCCCATAACTGACAACAGCTGGTGTTTTATTCGGTCATTACTTCCAACAGTCAAACATTCAAACCGCTCCCGGCCATGATCTCCCACGGAGGGTGTCCACCCCGGTTCTGGAGGCCTTCCTCTCCCTCTCCCCTCAGGAAGGTACCAGAAGAGTACTCCACTGACCCATCCGTCATCCCTCAACTTCGGCAAGCAGCCAATGTATCTTCTCTTCCTGTCACCTGAACCCTCGTTGACATCTTTGACTCTCGATCCTTTCAGGGTTCTTCATGGGTTCCATGTCATACCCTGCACACATCCACCACGTGTCTCTTTACTGCCCTCTGGGAAGGTCGTTTACAACTCTTTGGAGGCCGACGTGTTCCATGTCTTGCTATCATACAATGCTGGTAGAATGTTGGTGATAAAAAGATATGTAAGGGGAATAGGAAACAGTTTTCCTCCAGCAGTTACCAAACATGGCAAGCTGATCCATAAGGCAACTAACTGGCATGTCCTTCGAGAAGCCACAGCCAAGTCAATCTGAATACTGTTCCCAAAGCAAGAGGTGAAAGGCTGGAGGGGAAACAGAGGAAGGGGCTGGCAAGAAGGCCCAGGTGGGCGGCTGGACGGGAAATGAGCTATGGCCTGGTCTGCAGGTTAAATATATGGGGTTAGGTAAGTTCACACTCATTCATTCATCTATCAAGACAATTTTTAGTCCCATAGCACAAATTCAAAAAATGAGTGAATGAATTTCCCCAGGGACTAGAGGCATGGTTTCTGGAAGTCCAGTCTGGAAACGCAAGACAGAAGAAGCAGGGCAGATGGCTGAAAATGGGTTAGAGGACTATACACTTACTGGCTCACCAATCAAGGTATGTCAGGCCCAATGCGGAAGCTGCAAAGCTTAGGTAGATTAACTTCTCCTGAAAAAGGTCGACACAACCTCTCCTTCTAAAATAAATCCTTGTAGAAAATGCTTTGTGGGGACTATAACAAGGATGGATAAAATATCATCTGAGAGCAGGTCCTCCTGGAGAATTCAGAGTCATCAAAATCATCCATGGGCTACATGTAAAATTCCACATGTCGCTCAAATCGGACTAAAACATAATTTAAATTAAATTAAAATATAATTTTAAATTAAAAAATTAAATTTTAAA
This sequence comes from Vombatus ursinus, assembly GCF_900497805.2. Classification (NCBI taxonomy): domain Eukaryota; kingdom Metazoa; phylum Chordata; class Mammalia; order Diprotodontia; family Vombatidae; genus Vombatus; species Vombatus ursinus. The sequence goes on along the minus strand of NW_020954551.1, from coordinate 284,282 downwards.
TTAAAAATTAAAATTTTAGAAATGTAATTGGGAAATGTTTAACAAAATAAATAAAAATAAAATACAGCACAGATAACGCTCACTTCTGGTTTTCTATTTTCTACTCGAGGCTGACACCACCATGGCCTCTCTGCAATGAGGTGCTCCAGTCTTATCACACCAGGTTTCTCCTGTCAGAGGGTCGATCCTTGCAATCATTCTCATGATGACCTCCAGCGTACAGACAGAGGTTCCGTCCCCCAATGAGGATGTTGGCTTTTCAGCTGAGGCCCTGGTTGAACATTTATCTGTCCGAACCTTCCACTGAATGGGCCTCAATAAAACATTTAACCAATCTGGAAACAGGCTCGCTACTCTCAACATACAGTACACAATTCAGTATGAAAGTCCAAATCCTGAAGATCTCCAGCCACTGTGAAGCATCAGGTCAACCCACTGCCTATTTTGGAGACCGAGAATCGACTGGCCATCTAAGCCAGGAGGGTCTTGAAGACGCCAGAGCTAGGCAGCGGCGAGAAGAGGCCTGGAACTGAACCTCTGACTCCCAGCTATGTTCTTCTGTCTACACTTAAGCGTCTACACAACCAAAAAAAGCATCGTTTGCATCCATTTTTTAAAAACAGTCTTCACATTCTAGATGTCCGGCTTATATGGGGTTGTTACATCAACTCTAATTTTTTCTCTGCATCATCAGAAAAATGACTTTAAATATTTTTTTGCATTTTATAAGAACACTGGTTCTGTTAGATCCAATTATTTTAAAAAACCTAGTAAAAGAATAAATTAAAACTGCCTAGAAAATTCTACTTTTCATCCCAGAGCTTTTTATAGTTCATCCCATTTCCTCTGGCCATTTTGTTTTAATGTGTAACCGGTGAATAGGTTTTTTATGTTTCACTTTAGAAGTGCAGTCTTCCAAGGGCTCCGCCAGAAACGTCCATATTGAAAAGCTGACGGCAGCCAGTTAGCTTTGCCAGTGACATATTTATAAAGTGAAAATGGAACCCACAGTAATTTTCAGCAGATCAGATGGAATCACTTAAGTGTGTATTACATGGTTTCAATCGTCTCAGCCTCAAGAGGATGGTCCCCCAGCCGGGAGCAGGTCGGCTACCGTTGTTTGGAACAGGGTCTTACTCACAAAAAATACAAAGACGTTACAATAAGAACACTTTTTTCTACGCTTTATGCTTACGATAAATGCACAAATGGGAGGTAAAACTAAAAATGCACCCATTATTCTAGTAATCTTGAATCTAGGCCTCTGCACCATCTATGACTTCCTCAGTGTTCAGTCTACCAGATTCCAAAACATTTTTCATACAACTAATCATGTGACGAAATCAGAATATACTTAATGCCACGTGACATCCAGTAAAAAAAATCTACTTCATTTACTGCTACATAACTGTAGCAGTTAACAAGAGTCATCAAGTTACATGTACTTTTGCCATATAAGAGATGACTTCACTACACGTAAATAAACATTAATCTGTTAGGGGGTCTTAACTTGAGGTCCATGAACTCTTTTTTTTTCATATTTTGGTAACTGTACTTCACTATAGTTGGTCTGTAATACTGTAACTTGTAACATTAGACTGTGCTACGACTGTATAGTTTATCTTATGCATTTAAAACATGATTCTGAAAAGGGGTAGTTAGGCTTCCCCACTGCTACCCAAGGAGTCAATGACAAAGAGCTGGGGGGATGGAATGGGATACTGTGTTTGAGGCACTGTGCTGAGTACTTTACAGATATGATCTTAGTGGATCCTCACAACCACCCTGGGAGGTAGGTGCTATCATTATCACTCTAATTTACAGATGAGGAAACTGAGACAAACAGCGATGAAGTGACTTGCCCAGATAACACAGCTAGTAAGCATCCCAGACCACATTCGGTGAAGTGGATAGAGCGCCAGGCCTGGAATTAGGAAGACCTGAGTTCAAATCCAGCCTCAGACACCTCCTGGTTGTATGATCCTGGGCAAGTCATTTAATCTCCACCTGCCTCAGTTTCCTCATCTATAAAATGGGAATAATAAACAGCACCTATTTCCCAAGATTGTTGTGAGGATCAAATGAGATTATATTTGCAAATCACTTTGCAAACCTTAAAACACTATATAAATGCTAGCTATTGTTAATTAGGGCAGCTAGGTGGCACCACAGGGCACAGAGCGCTGGGCCTGGAGTCAGGAAGACTCATCTTCCTGAGTTCAAATCCAGCCTCAGACACTTACTAGCTATGTGACCCTGGACAAGTCACTTCACCCTGTTGCCTCAGTTTCCTCATCTGTAAAATGAACGACTTCCTGACTTCAACCCAGTGCTCTATCCATTGAGCAATCGAACTGAAAATGGGTTCTGTTTAAAACATTCCATTTGTAATGGCAGTTTTTAAAGCACATCCTTCAGTCCAATTCAACACTCATTAAGGACCTACTAGGCACGAGTGATCATGCTAGGCCAGAACCAGCACAAAGCCCAGAACAAGACAGTCAGTCTTCAGTAACCCTGCCTGGCTGATGCTAGCAAAGACTCTCAGATCCTGTCTCGTAAACTCGTAAACTCTGCTACAAAGCTTCAGGGTAAAGGAAAACGAGGGCAACACAGGCCTCCAATCTCAAGAGCACAATGTGAAACCTCACTGCCTGCACAAAGAAAGTACAGACCCCCTGATCTCTCATGCCAGAGTGACAGGGAACCAGAAAGACTCAAAGAGAAAAAGAGATGGTTGACTGAGTGGACACCTTTCAGATGATTTGACAGTGATCGCCTCTGAGCCAACACTCAGACCTGTTGACTTGACCTGACCCTCATCTTCCAGGCCTCATAGTCTCCAATTACCTAGGAAAGAAAAGAAGTTGAGATTTTTATCCAAATTAGGGTAAAGAGCTGGGTGAAAACCATTTAAAATCTTGGGTTCTTTGCAATGTACTTGGAAAAAGCGGCCCTGGTTCCCATCTGAGCAGGCCCAGACACTCCTCCTGGCAAAGGCAGGCCCAGCGTGGAACGGCTTCCGAGCCACGGCGCTGAGGGGGCTGGAAGGCGTCGGCCACACTTCTCCTCCTCCAGCCCTATGACAAGCCCCAGGCAGCACTCTGGAGAAAGCTGGCCCGGGAGTCGGTGTTTGGGATCTGGTTATAAAACAGCGCCTTCCTCCTCTGGGGTTGTTAACTCAGCAGACAAGGTGAAGCTATAATCCTGGCATTGTTGGTAATAGAGAAAAACTCGTTCAACAGATATTAAGCACCTCCTAACAATAATGTGTAGAGTATGAAATGCTGGGCATTCAAAGACCCCCCCCCCCAAAAAAAAAACCAGACAGATTCAGCTTTTAAAGAGCTAGTGGCTTAATTAGATACCTGGGAGCGGTGGGTTGGGGGGGAGTATTTAATATGCAGTGGAGCTCTAGACTGACAGTCAAAAGACCAGGGTTCAAGTTCATCCCCCTGCTAAGCAGTATGAACATGAGCAAGTTACTTAATCTGAGTCTCAGTTTTTCTCATCTGTTAAATGGGAATATGAATAACTGCACAACTTACGTACGATAGCTTTGTTGTGAGGACAGTATCTCATAAGTTGAAATTACTTTATAAAAGTGAATTATTCTCATGAAATGCACTTAAACAGAAAAGAGAGGCTGAAGCATAGCCAAACAAATTTATTTAGTCCTCTCAGATGGTCAGTGACCCCACAGTGATGTCCTGAGTTACATCCCCAAAAAACAGAGGATGGTGGGGAGGAAAATGGAACATCAAAGAGAAAAGAAGAAGCTTTCAAGGGAGACCAAGAGACAGAAACAGGAAAAGCCAAGCGGGCAGAGAAAACAGTCATTAGTGAAGATAAAAATCCAATGCCTGGTTTAACTGCTAATACTGCACGGTCACTGCGATTGTTTTCTCACAACTGACACTGTCTCATCACTTTCCTGCAGCCCTGAGAAGCACGAATTTAGCCGTTTGGCTCATTAGAAAAGCAAAAGCAAGGGTGAAAGTTTGAAATTTCTACTCATTTTTGATCAATACAATAAACCATATTATTTTATCAAATATGAAAACGCTGGCATAGCGGCCACAAATCACAGGATTCCCAATATTTTCTTGAGTTTGATGATAGGGATATTTGTCACCAGAGATGAACTAACACTTTGACCACTAAGTGGCCACCCTGGCAATGACAGCTGCCATCACAAAAGGCTGGTTTTTCAGAGATGGGCACGACCGAGTTCCCTAAAGACTCATGTACCCAAGCAGGCCATTCCACACCAAGTCTGATGCCAAGCACGGAGGGTTCGGCCACACTCTCGCTTTCTGCCACGGTCCGGCCCCGCTGGGAGGGATGAATCTGCCGATTATCCTTCCTGCCTCCAAAAGGGGTGCCCGATGTCTGCTTGAACCCTCTGCAGAGCACCCGCATAATGCTCCACAAGGCGCGTCCTCAGAGACGAGGCGTCAGCCTGCCTTCCAAAGGCCCCGTAGCCCAATACCTCGCAGCAGACAAGCCCTCTCCTGACTCCGGGCATTTTCCCTGGCTGTCCCTCCCTCCTCCCCTCTGCCTCCCGGCTTCCCCGGCTTCCTTCAAGTCCCAGCTAAAATTCCACCTTCTACAGGAAGCCCTTGAATCCAGTGCCTTCCCTCTGTTAACTAACTCTAATGCATGCTGTCCAGAGCTTGCTTGTACACATTCGCTTGCATGCTGTCTCCCCCACTAGCCTGTGAGCTCCTTAAGGGCAGAGAATGTCTGTTGTCTTTCTTTGTACCCCAGCACTTAGTGCAGGGCCTGGCACACAGTAGGTGCTTAGTAAATGTTTGCTGACTGAGTTCAAATCTGACCTTTTCTAGAGAGTCAAATGTTGCGGATTTAGCAGCTATTTATGGGGTTTTAAAGGACCAGTGGACTCAGTCTAGCTTCTGGTCCCATCATGGCTCCATCAAGGAGGTGATGCCAATCAAAAGAAGCCCCACCAACTTCAGCGGGGAATCCAAGGAGACTGAATTCACAGCACGGTCTCATTCCCTTGCCATCTGGAGCAAAAATTCCAGGCCACTAGTCACTGCCCAGATTACATGATGTATTCTATAAAAAGCCTAAAGTCTTATGCATTCACTGCTATTAACAAGACCCCCAGAAAAATAGGGTCTCCCCTCACATTTGAAGAAATGCTCAGAAGGTACCAGAAAACAGTTAAGTCTGGAGATAAGAAAAGAAATCTTCTCAGCAAACAACAGATTTTTAAAATGTTATTTCCCTCCATGAGTCAACAGGAGAAAAAAAGTTTCCAAACTTGTCTCTTTAGAAAGGAGATTGCAAAGTGACTTTGTAAAAGATGCTCGAGAAAAAAAAGGGGGGGGGTCCTCTAGTTGGCCAGAGGGCATAAAAGTATGTCAAAGCCAAAGCCTATCATTATAATGAATCAGTAAAGGAAGAAAAGTCCCTACTGAACATTCTACCCATTAACCTGGGGTACACTCTCCCAGAAATATACACTATCAGTGGAAAAGCAGAAGGGTTAATAATAATAATAATTAACACTTATATAGCACCTACTATGTACCAGGCACTTTGCTAAGCACTTTACAGTTATGTGCTATTATTATCCCCATTTTACAGATGAGGAAACTGAGGCAGCTAGCGTTTAAATAATTTGCCCAGAGTCACTTTGGATTTGAACTCAGATCCTCCTGACTCCAGGCCTGGCACTCTACGCACTACAGCCTCTCATGGCTCGTCACAGGTCCAGCACTTCAAGACCACCATCTTCTGGGATGTCTTTTGGTGATGACTTTGTTTTCACTGGGTCTGTTCCTCAAAGACTGCAACATCGCGGCTGGGCAAGTTTCCACCAATCTCGGATGGTTTTTTTACGGTTCCTGGGAAAGTACTCTCTGCTGACCTTAGTTTCCTACAGGGCCCCTAACCTGAGTGCCAGCCAAGCCCCTCCCCTAGGCTTCTGCCTCCCAGACCAGAGCAGGCAGGGCCTACCCTTAACTAACAAAAGCCAGAAGCTATGCCCCAAGCTAAGATTAAATGTGGTCTTTCCCACCCCAGGTTTGGAGGAATATCACCACCCTCCTGGCCAGATGGCTAGCTGACTTCAAAGATCTTCTCCAGCCGGGCGCCAGCCGTGCAGAGTGCACACCTGTCAGGGCAAAACCCCAATACTCTGGGGCTTTGGGCCAGTCAGCAGAGGACTTCTGCATTTAAAAATTCATCCTTGCTTGGTTCCCGGTCATTACTTGGGCCATGGGAAAACCACAAATCTGGATGTTAAATACATAATGCTGAGTTCTTGAGTTCAGTAAAGGCAAGGGCTGATAACAGCTATCTGGGAGCCAGGTGATAAGCTCCTCCCTAACCTGGCAGTCACAAAGACAACACACATCACAGGCAGAGCCGGGGGACTCGTCCGTGGCTCAGAGTTGGGGGGGGCTGCCGATCAAACACCAATTATTTACTAAGCACCTACTCTGTGCTAGGCACTGTGCTGGAGAATACTTGTTTTGAAATAGCTTTTTTTTTCCCTACCAAGGTTTTCACTGCAGTTTGGAGGAACATGAGGGGAGTGAAGAATGATGGGTGTTTCTGATTCCATCAATGTCAAGCACACCGTCACTCTCCAGGGAGGGCCTAAGTACAGTGTCTAGAATGGCCAAAGGCAATGATGCCGGTTTCCTATCTGGCAAAGCCAGGAGGAAGCAATGCAAAGAGCCTCGAAATAAGGCCCCATCACCCCAGCCCCGTACCTGAAAGTCTGTGACCTTGGCAGAGGCGGCCAAAGCTACCATTCGGGAAGTGGCATCAGCAGGGCCCAAGCCTGCCAAGGCTGAAGACCGAGAGAAGCGTCCGGACGAATTTCTCAGCAGGAATGCAGGAAGGGACGCCTGAAACACCGTCCCTCCTCACCCGTGCCTCCCTCCATGTGAGGGACCCCTCCTCGAGAGGCCTCTCCTGATCCCAGAGAGCGGGCAAACCCCACTCTGGCCCTGAAACCACCTTGTCGTTACTCACCCGTGGAGTGGGCCAAGCCCCCCAAAGCGCCCCCAGAGCCAGGATGGAAGTTCTCGGAGGGCCAGGCCGTTCCATCTCTGTCTCTGCACTTCCTGGCGCTTAATAAATGCTTCCGAATTGAACTGAACTGAAAACACCTGATGAAACCAAAAGCTGACCCCGCTGGATCCGAGGTTTGATTGGTTGTTTTCTAATCTACAGCATACTTTGGGTTACCTTATTCTTGGTACTTTCTTATGGAATAAAAGTTAGTATTCATATTGCTGGCTGAGCTGGCATTCATTCTGATCTTTGTCATTTGTCATCACACAAGGAGACTGAGCGGGGACTGATCCAGAAGACAAAGCCAGGTCACAGAGATCGCAGTGGCCGCCCAGGAAGCGGCCCCCAAACTGCTCTCATCCCGACTGGAAGATGACCAGCCACCAGCCGCCTTCTGCTAACAGAACCGCTAGCAGGAAACAAAACAGGGGCCCCTCTCTCAGAAATCACAACATTTGGTAAATCAAGGATGATCACAGTACAAACAGGCCTTTAACTCCTCGAAACAAACAAGCATTGATTAAGCCCCCCGATAGGGGCCGAGCACGGGCACAGTGGGTAAAGCACCAGGCCTGGAGTCAGAAGATCTGAGTTCAAATTCAGCCTCAGACACTTACTAGCCATGTGCCACTTAACCCCTATTTGCCTCAGTTCTTCATCTGTAAAATGGGGGCACAATGGAGGAAAAAAATGGCAAACTACTCCAGTATCTTTGCCGGGGAAACCCCAGGGGACACGTAGAGTTGGACACACCATATGACTGAACAACAACAATGGGCCAAGCAACGTGCTGGGGTTACAGAGACAAAAGGCCAACAGTCTCTGCCCTCAGGAAGCTTACATTCTGTCGAGGGAAAACACGTATACACACCATGAAATAGAAAATATTCACAAAGTGAAGCTATGCACGAGGCACATTCAGAGCATTTCCCCTCCTCCATATCTCATTTTGTGTTTCCAGAAACCTGAAGCAAAACACCAAGCCAGCAGCTAGAGGAGTCACCCCTCACACGCCGGCACGCGGCTCGTGCCCGTGTTGGGCCGCGGCTGATCCTCGAGCCAGGCGACCCACCACGCCAAAGCACATCTTTTCCAAACAGCAATCCGCCTTTGGGTCCTGGCTACAGGCCAGGAGCTAGTGCCTTAAACACACACACGTGGATATATATACACAGTATACATAGACACATGGATGTCAAAGGTGACCCCAGGAGACAGAACCAGCGATGTGGCGGACAGCCGGTTTTAGCAACCCAAAAGCCTCAGGAAAAGGAACAGGAGGGGGCCTGGTTCTGCGACTTAACTGGCATGTGGAACTCCAGGTCAGGAAATGCCCTCCACCACCACAGATTCTCACCAGCAGGAGAGAAGGGAAAGAGCCAGTGGTGGAGGTGAAGCCGGCCCAGTGGCTGAGGAAGGCCTCCAGGAAAGAAGGCCCATGAATAAGCCTGCAGGAGTGAACCGTGGGAGGACCAGCTTCATTCTCCCCTGCGGGGCTTGGTCCTGGTTTCTCTTCTTCAAAAGCAGGCCGCCACACCAGACAGCTTCATTCCAGCCTCCCCTTGCAGCACCCTTCTGGGGAGTGTCTTCTTTCCATTTGAATGGAAGCTCCCTGAAGGCAGGAACTGTCTTTCTTTTTGTTGTTGTTAGAATTCAGTCCAGTCTGGCTCTTCTACTCTTTATGACCCTTTTTGAGGTTTTCTTGGCAGAGATACTGGAGCGGTTTGATATTTCCTTCTCCAGTTCATTTGACAGTCACTTAACAGGGTTAAGTGACTTATCCAGGATCACACAGCTAGTAAGTGTCTGAGGCGGAATTTGAACTCAGGAAGATGAGTCTTCCTGACTTCAGACTCCCGGCCCTCTAATGCACTATGGTGCCATCTAGCGGCCCTGTCTTTCTTTTTACTTGCATTTATACCCCTTGTGCTCAGCACAGTGTCTGACTGTAGTAAGCCCATCATAAATATTTATTTCCTTCCCCCTTCCCTTCTTCCTTCTTTCCTTCCCTTTCTTCCTTCCCATTAGGCACGGTCTCCTCTCATTGGAATATAAGCTCCTGGAGGGCAAGGACCGCTTTAGTTATTTATATCTGTATCCCCTGCACTTAGCACATAGTAAGCATTAAACAAACAAAATTTCTGTCTAAAGAAAGGAATTATCATATATTTTACTCATTTAATCTTCTAACACTCTAATACCATAAAAGGCAATTAAAAGACAAATGCATATGTAAAGTTTTCTTACTTTTTCCTTTTTCTTTTCAAATATAAGAACAACATTGCTTGCGTTTATGTTTTAACCCTACAAAAAGGAAAACTGGCTCCTTCCAGAACTAACGCGAAAGATAATTTAAGTAAACTCTGGAGATCCCACTAACGACTCAGAAATGACCGGCGCAAAGTTGGGGCTCAGACTGAGCTCTGACCTGTATTTTCACTTGAGCTCGTTTTAAACCCTGATTTCCTTTCATTGTCTCAGTCAGGGCCTTCAGGATGCTTGACCAAATCTTTGCTAAAACAAGACAGCGTAATACAATATGAAAACAATAGCTGAGCAGCATTCACAGATCTAATTCGGAAAATAATATTCATGCGTTCAGGGAAAACTGGGCCCTGACAAGGAGGAACGGAAACTTTCATCTGGCCTCTCACGGTGGATTGATGAAGTTTTATACCGTTCATTGTCTTAATGATAAACCTCCCGTGGGATTAGGGGAAAAGAGAATGGCGCACTATGCCAGTTTCCAGGATAACTGAAACTGGTTTTATCATCTTCTATTTTAAAAGGAAATACATCAAAAGAACATGAAAAAGTTAAGGAAAAAACAAACTCTGGGTGTTGAAAAACTACCGGGGGGCAAAAGAAAGATCTCAGTAAGAGAGAAAACGAAACAAGCGTTTTCTTTCTCACTAATCTGTCTGAATTCATTTTCCTTCCATTTACAGATCTAGCCTGAAGGCAAAGTATGTTGAGGGTTACAACAAAGAGGGTGTTATAAGGAGTAATTTTTTTTTAATAATAAAGTATAACATATGTGTAAGCCATGCACCCTTGTAACAGGAAACTTTATAATAAGGGTCGACTATGCTTAACTTTTCCACAATTCTGGGAGAATGAATTTTATGAGGTGTTAGACAAAGAAATTATCAAGCAAGTTTTAGGCTACAAAGTTAAAAGCTTTTGTATGACCATATTTTTAAATTTAGCATTAGCTTAACCGTGAGTTTAAAGGAACGGTGCCTAAATCTATTAATAAGCCAACTGCAGCGTTCTCTTAAAGAAGACATTTAACTTTTACCTTCCAACAAAAAACTTATTTTTAAATTCTTTTATTTTGTGGTTTTCTCAGCAGTGGAAAGGCTGCTCTTGAACTGATCAACACATAATATAATTGGGGAATCCAATCAGTAGCTCTTTTCTTTTTTGAATGATGGCGATAAATATTTTTGGAACACGGAAAAATCAACTCCATCATTCATTCCTCACTCTTTTCTTTGCCTCCCTTGTCCAACTTCCTGAAAACCATATTGCTTTGGTACTCTTACAAAGAGCAAAGTCTGTGCCTGCATATCAATAAGGATTAATTATGGCAGGATAAATGTAAACTCGACAATGCAAAGGTTCTATAGTAAGCTTGCTTCTAGCCAAATCTGCAGATCACTTGGTTAAGGTGGACATTAAATTAGAGTTTTAATAATGCCTAAAACCAACCTCCTGTGAGTTTTTTCCTGTTTTTTTTTCCCCTGACTTTCCAAGCCTAATTGGCTAAGACTCGTTTTCGAGATTGATGGAGAGCTGCCGATTATTGGGAAAGAGTCTTGATACCTGTCACCAAGCCCCAGCTGAAAGTTCAGAGCAGGGGTCTACAAACCATCATTCTGAAATAGCAATCCCTCCTCTCAGGCCCTAACAAAAAGGGTTCTTTCAATATTCTTTTATATTTATTTTTAAATTGTGATGAAATCAAACTAACTTTGCTTCAACTCCAATTCCCTGACAGCAGAAGCAGCCTGGCTGATAACCATTTTAGCCAAGAAGCAACCTAGTGTGGAAAACAGAGTGGGAGACATAGCCAGGAGACGTGGGAAATGGGGCTGGGAGGGGTCTTCCCTCCCAGGGAGGGGCAGCTTTCACCCCAGCTGGGTGAGCAACTAGCAAAGACCATACCCCTCTGGGCACACGGGTCCAGAAACAATGCTATTTACTTTGCTCTTCTGCCCTAATTACAGCCTTTACTATCTGATTTATACCTTGGGTTGAATCCAGTGGTAGAGGAGGCAAGAGATGGAAATTCGAGCCCCACTTGGCCAGGTCCCACCACTCTTCCTAACATTGGGTTCTCAAGCGACCTTTCCCCTTCATCATTTACCACACTGGCACCTGAGATGATGAGGTCCAAAAGGGGTGCGTCTATTACTATCAACAAGTGAACAGCTCCCTTTAGATACGATGCCAGATCTTTTCCATCTCACGCCACCTGTTGTCCCTAGACCTGAGCCGAGAACGGCTTGGCTGGACACTGGTCCGGGTCTCCGACAGGCTCATTTTCCTCCGCTGCTTTTCACTGTGCTGTGGGTTGCCATGCTTCTCTGCTTGGCATTATCAAGTGTACGCTCGAGCTCATTCTCTCCCCACCAAAGCGTCCCCTATTTCTGATGAAGGTGCCGCCATCCTTAAGGTCTCCACGGTTCCTGACTCTGGCATTATCATCACGCCCTCCCCTTCCTTCTACTTCGAAAACTATCCCTTTCATTCAGGTCCCCATCCAGCCCCTTTCACCTGGATCGTCACATCAGCCTAAATGGGACACCCCACTGCAGTCCATCCTCCATGTTGCTGCAAAGTCCTTCTCCTCAACCACATATCTGACCAGGGGACTCAACTCCAGTCGTCTCCTATCGCCTGTATATCAAAATACCGCCTCCTCTGCTTGGCCTCTGAAGCCCTTCAGAGCCTCACCGAACACAACTCGCCTTCCCACTCTCTGACATTCTTGCCTTCTCACTGCTCTTCAGATGACATTCGAGGCTTTGTTTTGGCCATCCCCCGCACCTGGGATGTTTCCCCTCCTTGTCGAGAGCCTCTTCGCCTTTAAGACACAGCTCAAAACAATATTCTACCTGAAGCCTTCACTGATCCCCCACCTCAAACGGCTACTGCTCCACAAACTCCCTCGCACTTTTCACATAAATGTGTGTATGTGTATTTATAGATATTCACTTTATATTCTGTATACTGTAAACATGCATATGCATATGTATATACACACATGTGTACGTGTATACACACATACGTGTGTATGTATGTACTTATATATTCACTTTATATTTATTCTGTACACCACACACATGTGTACGTGTGTGTATGTATAGATGTATATATTCACTTTATATTTATTCTGTATACTATACACACATATTTATATGTGTATATGTATATATGTGTATTGCACATATGTATGTGTGTATGTGTGTATATATGTATATAATCACTTTATATTTATTCTGTATACCATATACATATATGTATGTATGTGTATACACATATATTCACTTTATGTTTATTCTATATACCATATACATACATGTGTGTGTATGTGTATATTTGTGTGTATTCCCATGCCCTTGTTCACTCTGGCAAGCCACAAAGGAAAACCAGAGAGCAACCCTTGGACGGGCCCTCAGGACATGAAGTCAGTCTACATGGGTTGCAGACAGCCAATGAGCAGGATGGTAGAGAGGGAAGGATAACACCTGGCAATCCCTGAGGACTTTCCCGTGCTCCCCGGGCACTCCCTGCTCCAAAACCCTTTTTCTCACTAGCAACACTCGCTGCTCCGTGACGACATTTGGAACTGCACGATCTCAGAGGAGCCCCAATGACAGATGGCCCAAAGAGCAAGGCCAAGCCATCCAGGGAAAGGTAGTGCAGACTCCTGGATAGTGCTAATGGTGATTTAGACATGGCAAATGGTATAAAAACTATTGCCAGGAAAACATGAGAGAGAAGGACTCAAGGAAGAGAGGCCATGCCTTTCTTTGGTAGCCCTCAAAGGTGAAAAGACCCAGAGTAAGGCCTCCAGGAGGCAAAGGAGATCCTCCACAGACAGCTGAAAACATGGATAAAATTTGCCCAGGGAGAGAAAGCATGGATGGAGCCAATGTGCCCTGGTGACAGCAGTGCCCACATAGAGGAGATGCCAGATGTGTGGAAGGCTGGCGACCTGCAATAACTAGACGCCCTTGGTTGCTACCAAAGGCAAGCTGGAGAAACCCATTCAGGGGATCGGATTAAATAGCAGAGGGAAGTGAGAAGGATATTAGCCAAAGGATATTCTAGCTAAACTCCTTTATTATTTTATCATTCACAATAAACACATCAGATTAAACATTCCAAGCCAGGTCAAATCAAGTTAACAAGCCCTCACAATGTACCAGGCATGGCGCTGAGCTGGGGACACAAAGATACAACCAAGCTCGGTCTCCACCCTCAGGGGGCTGACGCTCAAGTAAATAATGAGGTACACAGAAGCAGGGCTTCAGGCAGGCAAGGCCGCACCAGCTACCAGCTTTGGTTCCTTCTGTCCCCACCCTATCTCATGTACCTATCCCCTCCTCCCTGGACAGGGGCTCCCTCACGGGTCTCCCTCCCCTGGCTAGTCTCTGCCTTCTCAGATCCTTCTTACACAGTGAAAGCTGATCACAGGGTTATCTCCACAGCACACTAGTGCCTTCTCACCCCACACGGTTCTCTTCCCATGCCTCTGACTCTCAGCACTGCCTGGACCTGCTATCCGTCCCTCACTCTACACTGAGTTGTCGAACACATGGCCCTCAATACTCCTAAGCGCAACCAAACCAGAGCAAAACGTAAGTGGGAACTCTCTACCAAAATCAGTAAAGAGACAATCAGGCAGAAATCACATCACATTTTACCACACAGCCAATGTGCCGCCCATGGGGATCCTTCTGCACAGACTAGCTGCTCGTGGGCCCGGGCCCACTTCCTTTGAGAAGATCCACTGGGTAAGCACAGCAGCTCCAGTCCAAAGCACTTACATATATTAACACTTCTAAAAATTTAGAGAGGAACAAAAATGGATGAGGATCACCACTTCTTAACGAAGCCCAACTGACACATGACTTTGCCAAGTTCCATTATTTCTGAGACTTACACTCTGGAAGTCAATTAAACTACCTTTTACATTCAATCTTGAAGGAAACAATTTAGCATCTTAAAAATTTAAAAGAAACACAGGCCATATTGTTCATTTTAAACCTTTTTCCAATAATAATGAAACGCTTTGCTCTCATGCACTTTTATATTTTAATTTCCTTTTACAATGGTTAGAATGCTGGAGAATAAAAATACCCCAAAATATGGAACCACCTTATATTTGTAAGGGCTTTGCAAAGTGCTTTTATATCTATCAAGATCCAAATATTTCTGGTCCTGGGCTCTTAAAAAATGTCTTCCAGTCAGTCAGTGGTCAACGTCAGCCAGCAATGCGGCACAAGAAGCTGACCCTCCAACACGCCTTCTCCCGTCCCTAGCAAAAGGAGTGTTTTCACGTTCCTCTCATGGCCAGAAGTCCTTCCCCCTCACTCTCCAGTTTGGAGGTTCTCCACACCCCAGGACCCTGAAGGAAGCGAAGGTCATGATTACCGAGTTAGGGATTTCTGAAAATTGAGGCAAACAGGAGAGGTGACACAGAGCTGAAGGAAACAAGAGGTTCCTGAGCCCCAAGCAGGGGAGCACTGACTTCCACTCGCACCACCACGTCACCGTCCTAAAGGGATGGCTGACACCAGGAAGCTGGGATTGCCATGAGCCAGTGGAGCACCACACCGACTTCCTGTCCTCCTTAGATGACGTCACTCTGCTGGAAGAACCGGAGAATGCTAGGTATACAGCAGACCTCGATCTCTGCCCCAAACAGCTAGACAAAGCCTCTTCTTCTGATCCTGGGAATCAGGTGGTAGGGTGGGCCAGACAACGGTCTAGCTGGGGGACTCAGAACTGACCCAAGAAGGGGCTCAAAGAGTTGTCGTCAGAGGCCACTTGGAGGACGGCCTCCGCGTTCCCCAGGGTCTAGGTGCTGGACGTTTTTATTAACGCTTTGGGGAAGGTATAGATGGGATGCCCGTCACACTCGCAAAGGACACAAAGTGCACAGGGAGAACCAAGACGGTGGATGACAGACAGAAGCCAGAAAGATCCTCGGAGCCTGGACTACTGCTCTGAATCCAGGGAGAGGAACTTTAACGGGGATGAGTCCTCAACACACTGGCTTCAAACTCTCAACTGCACAATTCCAAGGCAACAGAGATGGAGCCAGGGGCAGGGATGGGACAGGACCTGGGCCTTCATTCTTGAGAAAGGAAACTGGGTCTAGCCAATTCAGGTTGGCATCTAGATCACCATTCCTCTGAAAAAGATCTGGGCATTTTTGTGAATGCCATGTGAGCTAAGAGTATGCCATGGTCCCCCAAAACCCAATGTCAGCCTGAACCCTGCCTGGCAAGAACACATATGAACTATGTTCAGGCCTGGGCACCCTATTTTTAGGAAAGTCACTGTCCAACTGAAGCACAGCAAAAATGGCTGGAGACCACCCCCTACAAGAAAGGACCAGAGGAACTAGGGATGATAAGCCTGGAAAAGTTGTTTGTTTGTTTATTAATTAAGGAATCGCCAGGCCAATGATACTGTCGTGGGGCATTTAAAGGGCTGCCGTACGGAAGAAGGATTAAATTTAGACTCCGCTTTAATGGGCAGAGGCAACTAAGTGTCACAGTGGGTAGAGTGCCAAGACTGGAGCCAAGAAGACTTACCTTCCTGGGTTCAAATCTGGCCTCATCCACATCCTAACTGTGTGACGCTGGGCAAGTCACTGAACCCTGTTTGCCTCAGTTTCCTCATCTGTCAAATGAACTGGAGAAGAAAACGGCAAACCACTCTGGTATCTCTGCCAAGAAAACCCCAAGTGGGGTCACGAAGGGTCAAAAACAACTGAAAAATGACTCAACAACAGCTGCAGGGCAGAACTGTGAACTTTAAGTGGAAACACAAAGAGACAGCTTTCATTCTGACATAAGGAAAAGTTTCCTAAGACTCCCAGTTAGCCAAAAAGGGAAGAAAAAGGGCAGCACAGCAGGGCAGACAGAGAAGACAACCTGGGTTCAAGTCCAGCCTCCGACGACGCCACACTGGTCAATCCTGTGACTTAGATCCCTGGTGCCCCAGGCCCCGCTCTAAGATTCTAAATGACACACTGGTAAATCGCTATCTGTGCCAGCAAAGGGAGTTTGTTCAAACTGGAATATCCTCCGCCTGATGATACCGCGAGCCCAGTCACAGAAAGGTGGAGGATGCAGCCTCAGGACAGTGCTCTTCACCCGTGGGAGACCCTCAGGGGCTGGCTGGCTGGCTGCTAGACAGTGCCTACACAGGTGGGGCTAGGCCTCTGCCTGAGGTTCTGACACTGGCGCTCAGGGACTCGGCCCTAGCTGGATGACCTCTGGCCTCCCCCACTGGAATGTGAACTCTGACATGCAGAACAGTATATTTGCCATTTTTTATTTAATCACTGAATAAATTCGTGCTGACATCACACCTTCTCTAGGCCGTGGCATCTTCATCTTAAAAATAGGGGGATTAGATCAAGAAGTCAACATACATGGAGAAGATGTGGGAAAGCTGGAACACCAATGCATTGTTGGTGGAACTGTGAACTGATCCAACCATTCTGGAGAGCAATTTGGAACTAAGCCCAAAGGACTATAAAAACATGCATACTCTTTGATCCAGCAATAGCACTTTTAGGTCTGTATCCCAAAGAGATCAGAAAAAAGGAAAAAGGACCCACACGTACAAAAATATTTACAGCAGCTCTTTTTGTGGTGGCAAAGAATTTGAAACTGAGGGGATGCCCATCATTTGGGGAATGGCTGAACAAGTTGTGTATATGAATGTAACGGAATACTATTGTGCTATAAGAAATGACGAGCAGACAGACTTCAGAAAAACCTGAAAAGACTTGTATGGACTGATGCAGAGTGAAGTGAGCAGAACCAGGAGAACGTTGTACACAGTAACAGCCACCTTGTGTGACGATCAACTGTGAATGACTTAGCAATGCAAAGATCTAAGACAATTCCAAAAGACTCGTGATGGGAAATGCTACCCACATCCAGAAAAAGAACTATGGAGTCTGAATGCAGGTCAAAGCATACTATTTTCTCTCTTTTTTTTTTTCTTTCTCGTGGTTTTTCCCTTTTCTTCTGATTCTTCTTTCACAACATGACTAACGTGGGAATATGTTTAGCATGATTGTACATGTAGAACCTGTATCAGATTGCTTGCTGTTTTGGGGAGCAGGGAAGGAAGAGAGGGAGGCAGAAAAATTTGGAACTCAAACAGGTAACTGGAAAAAATAAAATACTATTAAATGGGGGAAGAAAAGAAGTCAACATCCACTTGTAAAGTGCAGATGATGTACTAAGCAATGTGGGTGTGCAGCTGAGAGAATAGAAGGTATCTTCCTAGAAGAAGCGCATCATAGCTTAGGAAGAAGCCTTTCAAATCACCACTCGGATGCTTTCTATCTCTAAAAATCCGCGACTTGATCTTGGAATCAACAGAAAATAAGGAAAGAGGCTGAATCAATCCATGTCCACAGGGGGGGAGGGGGGGGGGGGGGGGGAATGAAGTGCTCCTCATGCCAAGATGCCTCAGGAATAAATTTGGGAAAACTATGATTCTTCAAATCATGGTAGTATTTAAATGTCAGCAGTAGACCAAGGTGATTTATTCTTTTCTAAGAAGCAAAACTTTTCATTTACCTAGAGAAGAGACAGCATGGGACAGAAAGCCCTGGCTCTGGAGTCACAGGACTTGAGTTCAAATCCTGCCCTGGAGGTTTACTCTCTGTGTATTGATTTTTAATATTTCATGTTTTATATACATTCAGAAAATGATTTTCAGAACAAATCAAGCCTACCACATGTCACCTTCCCCTGACTGCAAGAGCTTTCTAGAGAATTCACTCCCATCATTCCAGGTTCCACGTCCAACCTCATGCAAGAAAGTCTTTGGAGGTTTTCTGATGTGTTTTTAAATATCCCTGGGAAACTGCCAACATCCTTTCTGCCCTTCCCCCCATGGATAAATGGCTGCTATTGACAGTAGCCAGGGAAGCGTTTCACCCCTGAATTTCTGCAGCAGAGTCTCCAGGAGACTGGGTGATGGCAACCAAGTTCAATGTTAGATGATTAGACCCCTCTTGATAACCTTCTCCCAGGAACTGAATTTTTACCCAACTCAACATACAGGAAGATGATGCACGAGAATAACATTGTTTAGTAGGTCTTGGAGCAGGAATGGTGTGCACTTGCGAAAATCCGACACGCGGCAAGAACTGGGCACGTTACACTCTTGATGGTCAAAGTCCTCCGAAGCTCCAGAGATTTGTCTCAGAAATGGGGGGAGAAAGTCTCCCGCACCACAAAGTACTTACAATTGCTACTGATTCAGAAACAGAAGCTGATGCTCTGTTTAGCTTCCTCTCAGAGGCATCAGCCACATCTGTTGGTGAGACAGGGGCCCGATGGAGGACGGTTCACGGGTGCACCAAGAGCTGTCCACACCTATCAGCCAACTCCCCTTCTCCAAAAAAGAGCACGAACCTGTTACCAGCACTAGCGCGCCCACAAAAGGGCCGGCTGTGTTCTGTCTATCAGCCCAATCTTTGGATGGTAATCAAAGGCTCCAGACAGCCCGGGAGGAATCTAGACTTTCAGAGATGGCATGTGCCCACTGATAGGTTTCTCCGGCAGTTAAGACGAAAGCCCAACGTTTCAGACAGTTAGACGTTACCCCGGACTGTGAAGGATTAGATTATCTAGAGCCGCCATATAATTCGACGGACAGCAGCTCACCAAGCCTTCACTTGGCTATTTTCTTTGGCAGACCTCAGAACTCCAGGAATTTGTGAATTTTTATTTATGTGACAACGTAATCCCGTACAAGCTTATGGTAGTCTGTTCATTATTTTTAAAAATATTCCTGAAGCCTGGTATTTATTATTTGTAAAAATCTCTTCATCTTGCAGCGGCGCGTAAGGTCAAAAGAAAACTGGACTGTGAATCAGCAGCCAACGTGGGGCTGAGCTCTGGCTCTGGGGCCACTCTTGCAACTTCTCCAGTTTTCTATCAGTCCAATAAGAGCAAATGCAAAATGACATGTAAGCCCCCCTTCTAGCTCCCATGCCCATGCTCCTTTCTGGATAACTGAACTGCAAACATACTGGCCTTTTCCGATGCTGTCTTTTCATTCCATAATTTGTACCCCCACTAGTACCGTATTTTTGCTTAAAGCTTTTCCTAAGGGAAAAAATTTCTGATGGAAAATCACATTGTGATTTAGTGAAATGAGAGCATTAAAAGGATGAAAGAAAAAAAAGTGGCTTTTCTCAAATCCACCAAAAAAAAGGAAAAAATAGAGAGAAGGTAGGTACAATTATTAAATAACAAGATCATTTTTAAAATTTCCATATGGAAAAAACAGATTTTATCCACCAAATGACGAATTTTTCTGGCCAAGGCAACTTGGGAAGTCCGTCCCCTGAGGCAAAGAACAAGATGGGACAGTGTGTCAATAAAGGTCACCCTGGCACTGACACGATCAAAAGTTTCTAGCAACGAAGACATGAAGGCCTATTTTCTTAGGTGGTTTCAACAAAAGAGTTTGATCACCCTGAAAAATAGTTTCCAAATAGGAGTGTGAGTACCATCTAACATTTCTCCCCTCCCCCCATCACTGCCTTACCATGGCAGAGGGCATGAGAGAGCAGTAGCTCAATGAAACTATGAGCTATGCTCACCCAAGACGGACGAGTCACAGTGGAGAGTTCTGACTGCAGAAGGCGACAGTCAACCACTCCAGTATCTTTGCCAAGAAAACCTCACAGAAGGGCTTGGCGTGCGATGGTTCACAGGGTCACAAAGGGTTGCACATGACTGAACAACAATAATCATCTAACACCAGCCCAAGCATCTACTAGGCACCTACTATATACAAGACCCAGTGCTACTGGGACAAACAGCACGTGTTAACTCTCGCCCTGCCAGAGGTTCAAGTCTGATAGGAAGGACAAGACAACACAGAAAGGACTCTAATAGGAGATAAAACAGAGGGTAAGAGAAACACGGACTTTTCTTACAAAGGGAGGGAATGAGCTTGAGTGGACAAGCAATGAGCAGAGAAACCAAAGCCCCGAGTTCGGATTCTTGCAGGCATCCCAGCAAGCCCCGGGCCCTTGGGTAACTCGCTTACCTGGTCCTCAGTTTGCTCATCTGTAAAATCCATCAAACTGGGAGCTCAGCCATAGAACTCCTAAGGTTTTTGCCAATCCTGAAGTTAGACAATTTAAGCTTTGAAGGATTGTGTCTAGCTAGAGGGATGATGAAAGAGGGGGCATCTGAATTGGGCCGAATTTTAGAGCATGACCAGTGTAGTTTGGCTGGAGCACAGCTGGGATGGTAACAGAGAAGGCTGGGAAGGTGTACTGGAGACAGAACACGGCACACCTAGTCCGAAAGTCCAGCTCCAGAGTCGTGACTCTGGTAGGCAGGCAATGGGGGCCCGTCAAAGAACAGACAGCGGAACACAAGGAGACACCAAGAACCGAGACACCCAGAAAAGAAGGCTACTTATTGATTTATTTATCTTGGAAAACCCACCTTTCTTTGCATCAATCATTGATCTACAGCTTAAGGTTTGGTTTGTCTGTAAGCCCCAAGGATCCTAGAACCAGAAAACTTGACCCCAACAACTGCAGGGTCACAGAATTCTCAATCTGAAAGGAGGCCCAGAAATCCTTTTTTCCAGCCCTTCATTTCACACACTGGATAACGGGACCCGGGCAGGCTGCATGACCTGTCAGAGGCACAGAGGTACCCGGTGCCAGGACCACCTCCCCCTGCGGGGGAAGAGCAATGGTTAGACCATTCCAATCTAGTTTTAAGTGTTAACTCTGAATATGTAAAAAGGCACCCTCATACTGGCAGCTGACAGCATAGCAGATGGAGCACAGGCCTGGAGGCAGAAGACCCAAGTTCAAATCCAGCACTTACTAGCGGTGTGACCCTGGCTCAGTCACCTCACTTCTGCCTGCCTGAGTTTCCTCATGTATAATGGGGATAATAATAACACCTCCCTTCCGGGGTTGTTGCAAGATCAAACAAGATAATAATTGTTAGGAGCTCAGCACTGTGCAGGACACACAGTAAGTGCTATAGAAATCTCAGCCATTCGCTATTATGAAGTCATGGAGAACCGGGGATGTGCCAAGGTTCTTAAAATATGCAAATGTGATTATCAATGCTAAAAAAAGCTGACTTGTCTTATCTCGGATTACTTGATAAAATTACAAACAATCAAAGACCCCATAACAGAAAAACTACTTGCCCCTCGGACTCCAAATGTGCTGCCCCTTTCATGTTCAGGGGGAGGCAAAGGTCAATAAACTGCCCACCGCTGCTCTGACCATCACTCCCATGATTCCTACAACAGAAGTCCTGCCCCTGCCCACAGGACAGTGAGTACTAGAAGGGAGCACCCACCCCTGCCCACTCAGCCCACCAAAGCCCTCCCAATCCCTCCAGCCTGCGCTCTACCTTCAGCTCCCCCCCTTCTGGGCAAACCCCTGTTATCAAGCTGCGGATGGTGCAGACCAGTATGGGATGGTTATGGTGTGGAAGAGTTATACCAATGAAGGAGATGCCAGAGGGGCTATGCCCAAGATTTATAGAGGCCTGCTTCAAGGTCCCCGCGCAGTCTCAGAGTGGGGCTAAAAGTGAAGTGACTATGTCGAGGTTAGGATTTCTTTTTGAGTCAGTGTTACTGTTACTGGTTCAGCCAAACGTGGGCACAGCTGACGGCAGAGGGAATGAGAGGAGGAGGAAGGAGGAACCAGAAACATCTACACCAGGAAGCGGCTCTTTACCCTCTGTGACGTCCCGGACCCCCCGGACGATGTGGTGAAGAACCTGGGCCCTTTTTCAGAGGAATGAGTTTAGATGTATAAAACAAAACGCAGAGGATCATACAGGGAACCGATCGTACGAAATGTAGAAGATCAAGGACCCAGGTTAAGACTCCTTGCTCTTGACAACACCAACTGACAAAATTCATAAGCTGTAAGATAAAGAGCAGACCCTAATGGGGCAAACACTGGCCCAGAGAACTGACCAGCTTTTGAGGGAAAGGTTGAAAAGGTATATGTTGGTATCATTTTTATCCAGAGAGGCAGCCTAGTATGGCAGAGTGAGGGCTGGCCCCGAAGTCAGGAAGTCCCCGCCCTGACACCCAAGGGCTGAGAGATCCTGGTCGAGTCACTTTCAGTGCCTCAGGCTATACCTAAGACTGTCCATTTCAGACAAGTTTTCCATCCACATCAGTGAGAGGAGTTTCTCAGCCAGGAGCTCCTTACATTGACAAAATCAAAGCAAAATACCTCAACCAAAAATATAAACTGGGAGGAAGAACAGGGACTGGTCAGAAAGGAAAGCAGAACTGTGAGTTCCCTGACCCTGGGAAACCCCAGGGCCAGTGCTTGATGGAAGAGACAGCATCTACACAGCCCTGGATGGTTCACACAGGGCTTTCCCAGTGTTCTACTGGGTGGGGGCAGCAGAGGGGAGAGAGGAGGGAGAGAGGGACGGAGAGGGACGGGGAGAGGCTGAGAGCAGGATCATGGACCTCTCCACCACACCCAGGAAACTCACCACTGGGAAATCTCATTACCCTGCCAGAAAGACTGCCTGCTCTCCCATCTCCTCAGTCCCAGGTGCCCCTCTGATCTCTGGGCAGAGCCATGGGCTCCAGGGCCTCAGCACAGCTTCTCCCCATTAACCCCCAGCTGTACTGTCTGGGGACTTCTCTGGACCTTTCCAACATGCCCCTTCTCCTCCCCTTTTCAGCATTACTCTGTCCAGGCCTCATAGACTGCCTGCGCCTTGAGGGCAGGGACTGTCCTTATCTTTACTTGTATTTGAATCCCCAGCATTTAGCACCGTGCCAGGCAAAAAGCAGGCATTTAAAAAATGCTCATTAACGTTTACTAAATGCCTACTATGCTTAATAATAGACAGATGACTGACTAGATAAATATCTACACATAAGCATACACACAAACATAGATGTGGGTGCCCATGCTCATGTACACACATATATATTATAACTGTATGAATATGTATCTTTAACCTTAACAGGACAGCTAATATCTACAACTGAAGTATTCAACTTGCAAAAAAAGGCCGTAAAACCCGAGTGAGCGTCTAAACCACATTAAAATGTAAATTAAAAAAAACTCTAAAACCCTGTCAAAAATTAACCCAAACCTTGCACCCAAGAGCTCTGACCTAAAACCTGAAGTAAAGAACAATCCTGAATTGGGGCAGTTGGTGAAATCAGGGAGGAAGCTGCTGCCCTGCAGCCCAAGCCAGCCATTGGCATCTCCAGAGTATTTGCCACAATAAAGGCACTGGAGCAGAATGCGACGGATGCCTCCCACCGAACTGAAAGTTGAAACAAATGTCAGAGAAGTCAGGGAAAAAATGACTCAGACCATTAAAAATACAAAGAAGGAAACTAATAAAACTAAAACGTCTAAAGGAAGGAAGACAAATGAAAGGGAGGAAATCATATAACAGTGAAGCATTCGCAGTACAGCCACACAAAACCCCAATTTCCCATCGGGCATCACTGGATCATGAAATGAATTCAGCAGGAAGCCAGAGCACACGAGACAGGGTGGGGAGCAGGACAATTTGAAGAGCAATGAAAAGGGGGGCAAGGATCCCACTGGCCGAGACTAACCACCATCCGATTCCTGGCTAAAAACAAAATCAATATGCAGCCAGGACTGTGCTCTGGCATTTGTTGTCCAGATGATGGCAGCACCTGATGGCCACATGGACTCTTCGAGGGTGAGAAGAGAGAGAGAGAGAGAGAGCGAGAGAGACAGAGAGAGAGAGAGAGAGAGAGAGAGAGAGAGGGAGGGACAGAGGGGGGAAGGAAGGAAGGAAAAAAAAGAAAGAAGGAAGCAAAAAAGAAAAGAAGGAAAAAAGGAAGGAAGGAAGAAAGGAAGGAAGAGAGAAAGAAAGAAGGGAGGGAGGGGGAAGGAAGGAGGAAAAGAGAAAGAATAGGATTTATAGCAGATAGGAAAGAGTCATTTGATCTTCAAAGACAAGGCCATCTCTGGTCTTTGGAGGACCACTGCCCTCTAGCCGGCGTGCTATGCAGAGAGAGGCTCATCAGTTGTTTTGTTTTGTTTTATTTTTTAAGTCTGACCCAAATAATACACAATGATTGAAAAAGTCTAAATCACATCATAAAAAGATGGCGTCTGAATGCAGATCGAAGAATGCTATTTTCACTTTTTGGGGTTTTTTGTTTTCTGTGGCTTTTCCCTTTTGTTCTGTTTCTTCTTTCACAACATGACTAATGTGGAAAGATATTTCCGTGACAGCACATGTACAACCTCTATCAGATTGTTTGTCATCTTGGGGGGGGGGGGGGAGGGAGGGAAGGAGAAAAAATTTGAAACTCAAAATCTTACAAAAAATGAATAAAATAAATGTTGAAAACTATCTTTACATGTAATTGTAAAACGTAAAATACTATTTACAAAAAAAATAAGAGATGAATTCAAACTTGGCAATACCAGAAAGACATTTTTTATTAAGTAGAGGATATTAATTTCGGCTGTTCTTTAGTGATTGCTAAATTCAGTACCCTCAGGAATCTCAAATAGTTGTTTTCTCGTTCTGAATTATGATATGATGAAAAAGAAAATCTTTCAGGCTTTATAACAGAAACTGTTCTTCCAAGCAACAGCACACACAAAATTCCCCTGAGAACATCCTCACCTGCAAATCTACAAGCACCCAATGAGGCCTTTTAGCTTGTGATTTGTCACCTTCTGTGATACACACTCAGCAATCCACAACCAAAAATAAAAGCCCATGTGTCTCAAAGTAAGTACAAAAAACGGAATAAAAATGAACAGCCCACTTGAATCATTGGATCCATGAACTCACCACCAAGGCTAGTTCTCCGTCGTTACAAATTGCGACCGAGCCAAGGGTCTTCATCTTCTCACCTGCGTTCACCCCACTGGTCCTCCAAAAAAGGACTCCCCATCACGCGGGGCGCCTGTTCCTAGGCCGGCTTACATTCTGCAGGTCCTATGGAAAGACTAAGTCCTACCCACCTTCCTCGCCTATTACACATTTCCTCAAGGTTGTAAGAACACTCCCAAAACACCTGGGCATGGCAGAAGTGACCAGATGTAGGACTAACGTTACAGAGATCACACTGGCTTCTGCCCACGTGAGAAAGGCAAGATCGAACCCTACGGCCAGGCAGTGGAAAAACTGGGACTAGGGAGGAGGAAGGTTCTCTCTCCAGTTTCTTACTCAAGTCAATTAAATTACCATTGATTAAACTCTCACTCTGTGCAGTCTACAACAGAGGCAGCCCCTAAGTGGGACTTTCATTGTTAATAACTGACACACACCCCTCTTTCCAACATAGGCTTCCAAGCCCTGGGAACCCAGATCCATGAGCTTCTGAGCCATGTAGCTAAAAGGAAGTTCAACCAAAGGAATGGAAGACCCTTCCTCTACAGCCACGTAACTAATGGCACCAACAGCAACAGAGACATGAAAGCACCGGTAAAAGAGGTCCAAACGGGCCCAGAACACAGGCCAAAGTGGCTGCTCCTACGACTGCCGTGACCAAGGGAACACACACGTCTCCTGACCAACGGAGATGCCTCGAGCCACAGACGCATGAGGGACAATCTCTTGGGGGCCGGGAGGGCGGCGCCGGATGACGACCCGCAAGCTTTGCTCTTCTTATTCTTTTGGGACTTTCTTCATCTCTCTGACGAATGTTTTGTCAAGTGAAATAAGATTTATGCTTAAAGATAAAAACGAATCACATGTAAAAACACAGAGCAAGGAGGCCATGCCTGTCAGTAAAGAACACGAGCGTTGGTGACCCCGCTACAGCCTCCACGGGAGGCTCAGGTGGACGTCTGAGGGCTACAGGCCGGGGGGGGGGGGGGGGGGGGGGGCCCCGGGGGCGGGGGGGGGGGGGGGGGGGGGGGGTGGACAGACCCTGGATACCAGGGTTGGAGCGGGGCTTTACTGTCCCAGATTATCTCATTTGACCGTCACGTTAACCAACACAGCGAGGACAGTAACCCAAGAAAGACAACTCATACGGCCCCCAAGATTTCTGATGCCTTTCCCAGGGAGCCCCTTCTCTTTCCCTGACTCATCTGAATACTCAGGGCCCTCGCCACCTCCAAGGAAATGGAAGATCCCTGAGGGCATGGCCTGCTTTTTGTTGTTTTGGTCTCTGTATTACCCCAGCACAAGGTTCAGTGCCTGGCACACAGTAGGTGCTTAGTATGTGCTAAGTGAATGCATGCGTGTCATTGGCATGTGGCTGAAAAATTCCTCATGTCATGGCAAACCTGGTGAGCCGTCCCTGGGATCTCCCGAAAGATACGCTCCTGCTGCTCCGTGCTCAGGACACTCTGTCTCCTGACCCCGTGGCCTGGCACTGGCTGGCCCACACCTGGAAGGCTCTCCCTCCTTCACACTCTGCTCAAACGCTACCTTTGCAACAAGACCTTCCCAGCCTCTCCCACCACCGCTAGAGCCTTCTCCTTGAGATTACCATATACACATACATACACATGCACATACACACACTTACATGTGCATATAGTATATGCATACTTACACATGTCTGTTTGTACATGTATATACACGTGTGTGTGATATGCGCACACTCATACAGGTCTGTATCTATACACATATGTATGTGTATAATACATATGCACTTTATGCATGTTTGTTTATGTACATACACATGCACTGTGTATCCTATGTGCATGCTCATGCACGTCTGCATGCACGTGTGTGTGCATGTTGCATGTCTATGATTGCTTGTACGCCGTCCCCTGCACTAGCATGTGCACTCCTTGGGGTCAGGGATGACGTCTGTTCCTTTTCTGGCACCCCAGGGTCTTAGCACAGTGCTCAGCATACAGTAAGTGCTTAATAAATGTCCAATGATCCCAGTAGGAGCCCACCTGGAGAGCCCCTGGCAGAGCCTTCCAGAGCGCAGGGTCCCCTCCCCACCACAGTGCCCTCAGTGGTCGTTTCCATTTTGCAATCAGAGATCCCCTGGACGAGGATGAGAGGACAACCCTTCCAGGACCAGTCCTCTGATCTCCAGCCCTTCTCTGCAGTCTCTGGCTGGGGCCTCCTAGACTACACAACGCTGCCCTCTAGTGGTGGCCGGGCCACAGGACAGAGCAGTGCCCCAGGGTTGCCCACCCTGTCCTGGGGATGCTTCCCCCGCTCTTCCGTGGCAGGGCCCCCTTTTCCAGAGGCCCAGCTCACAGCTAGAAGGTCAGAGGAAGGCAGGACCCCGGGGCCTGCCTCACACTCAGGTTGGCCACGAGGCCAGGGCTCTGACCCCAAAGCCTCCGATCCCCCCGCATCCCACCCCCGCCCCGAGCTAAGGCAAGGCTGGAGCTCTGACCCACCAACGACGCACAAGCATTTACTGAGCACTGGGCTCCAGGCCCCGGGCCTGGGGAAGCAAGTACAAAATCGAGGGCCCACAGGCAGACTCCTCCCTGCCTTCAGCCTGCCTGCTTGTACGCCCTGGTCCTTTTAGGGGCAGGCCTGGGCCTGGCCTCAGAGCTCCCTGATGAGCTGGGGACACGCATTGCATCTTAGGAGCCTCTCTCCTCTTCATCTGAAGGCTAACCCAACCACAGTCCCTAGTGCCAGCCCTGCCTAGACTAGCCCCCAGGGAAAGAACAGCTAGCCAGAAGGGAAGGGCGACGCGAACTGGGGAGGCACAGGGCAGGTGTTCCAGAAATAGCTGTTAACTAAGTAAGAAGATTCTCTTTCTTCCTCTATCTTTCTTCTATCTCAGAAGTAGCAAGTGGCCAGGGCGGGGCATACACACACATACACAGGCACTCACAGCTGCTGAGAAACCTGTATCCACTTCTGACTCTGGCCGCATCAGTACCAAAGGCACAGCCATGACGCCAACCCTGCCCTGGCTATCTGGGGAGGGCATCCAGGGAGCAGTTGGGACCAATCTGTGGGACTCTTAAAAGCATTTTAAAGTTCTGGATGTTTGCAAGGAAGCCGAACAGAAATCCTGAAATATGTTTAAGCTAGCAATCTGAATATAAGACGAAGCTGTGAAATGTTCACTCCAAAAGCTGGGCTTTGTTTCTTCCCAACAACCACTTTCAAAGAAAAGAAAGGGAAACTAAAGTAATAATCATTTTTAAAAACCCCACAACTTGGGACAGATTTTTTACATTATTGGGAGTGATTTAGTGAAATTCTACTTGGGATATTTGAAGAGAGGTCTAAAGGAAAGGCATGTGCGTGTGCTGGACCCACTTTGCCTCGTTTCCGTGGCCTGCGTGGCCGGTCACTTTCCCTTGGCCTCGCTTTGTGGCCAGCATTTAAAACAAGAGACAAATCTACGTTACCTTTGACGCCACCAAAGGATCCGTATGTCATGTTGCAGGCGATCCGCTGCAGATTATGTTCATACATGAGCTTGATCTGGTACTGGTTCCCATGTTCCACATTACCCACAGTTCCTACAAAAACAGAAAATTATGATTTGGATGTCATGAACACAGATTTAAGGTGAATGATTACTCTCACTTCCTGACCTGTATCAGAGATCTTCATTTCCTGAATTCTGGGAATGGCACTCAAAAATGGCAAAGCACGACCCCAGGCAACCAAAATGGACCCTGACAGGTCTGCCCTTATTGACCGGGGCCTGGTCTGTGTGACTGTTGGGTGGAAGGTCCACCTTGGGCACCTCCTCAGGAAAGGCCAGCTCTGTGGCTGATTCCCAAAACCCTTCCAGCTCCAGCTATAAAATAAAACAAGTTAATTTTCCTTGGAGTAATTGGGGTAATTAGGAAAACATGAATACAGAGACACACAAAGGATCTGAGGCCAAAATCCCCCACTTCCTTTCAAATGATGCTATTTTTCCATCCCACCATGAAAACACTGAAGTCTCGTCTAATTTAATGGATAAAATGTGTCAACTTCCCCAGTGAGCTAAATGAACCAACGAAGTCCAAACCATTCCGCCAAAGAGAATCTCCTTCAAAACAGAAGAAAAGACCATGTGATGGAGTCCCTCTAAAGCTCACAACAAACAAGAGAATTCAAATCACAAAAGTTGCAAAACCAAACTCTGTCTCTAATAGCTTATCCACCATGGAAACGGTACCTGGCTCATTCGCTTTTAAGTGCCTACTATGCACCAAGGGCTGTGTCAGGTGCTAACAGGAACCGCTGCCTGCCCTCCAGAAGCTTCCACTCTACTGGGGTCACAACATGCACAGAGCTCAGTAAACACAACCTATACCCAAAAGCCAGACAACGGGGAGGAGAGGGAAAGGAGGAGGACTGAGAAGCGGCAACAGGGAGGACTCAGGCAGGGCTCCCTGCAGCTCACAGAGCTGGCAGACGAGACGACGTCAGAAGAGGCAGGAGTAATGGGGAAAGAGCCTGAGCTCAGCCTGGAGCACTCAGCACCAGAGGCACCAGGAAGAGCCGGGAGAGGGCCTGGGGGCAGCTGGAGGTAAGCTCCAGAAGCCAGGCCCAGGGAGGGAGCCCGGGAGTCCACCTGTGCACACCTGCGCACACCTGGGAGGAGGCCATCCGAGTGGTTTTGTTTGACTCCGCTCATGATAAGCATATTGTAGGGCACGTATGTATATGGTGGTTGAGATACATATCCCCAGGCAAAATAAAACACATCCAGCACACAGACTGATCAAATAAAACCCCTAGCAATCAAATATAAATGAACAAAATGTTCATGGTTAGCCATGGTGACATTCCAACACCACCAACACAGTAAAATCCCAGGGTTCCTGAGCTCTCTCTCCCTCACCCATCTGGGACACAGTGACATCAGAAAGCTCTCTTGGCCCTCACAGGCTCAGCAATGAGCCGGCGTCCAACACTGAAAACACAATCAGCGTCGCTCTACCCAGCACACAGGCTAAAAAGTCCCAAGAAAACAGAAATGGTGGCTTAATTACTCCAAACATGTAACCCAGCAAAGCGCTACCCCAGCCTTTAAAAACAGGAACGACAGAGGCCGAGGAAGAGTGGTCGGTCCCACAAACCCGCCTGGCGGCCTGCAAGCACATCCCGGCCGCAAGACGGTCAAGGCTAAAGCAGCCAACCAAGACCTCAGAAAGTCTGTCTGCCCATTTGCTGTCCCTGTCAGAAGCAATAATGGGGATGGAAAGGAGGTGGGGGGAAGAGAAGGAAAATACACACACGTTTTGGTATTAACAACACAAATGAAACCTTTGCTTTGATCAAACTGACAAACGTATTATAGAAAAATGGCTTTTTTGGGGGGGCGGGGGGAACCTGTCACATCCTAAAATCACCCTAATACGGGGAAGTCTGAGCTTGCCAGCGTCTGACGTCAGCCGCCATTGGTGATGAGAGGGAAGGGCACTATATAAATGCCGGCCGTACTGATGACTTCTTTTTCCCATTTCACAGATGAGGAAATGGAGACTGACAAAGTGACTTACCCATGGTCACACAGCTGGTAACTGTCTGAGGCAGGATTCGAATTTGTAGGCCTAATGCTTGGCACGGACAGCACTGAGGTCTTGGCCAGCTGACACGCGGACATAACCATACATCCCTCAAGGGGCCAAGAGCACCCAGGGACTAGCCCATCCCCGACAAATGTAGCACATCCTTGAGGCGCGTCCTTACCCATCAGGATTCCCTGCTCCTAGAAGGTGGTGGGTCCAGTGAGTCAAGGCATGGAACGGGAAGCTTGAGGACCAAAGAGCTAGACCTGTCTGTCAGGAGCCAAGAGGCAGAGAGGATGGGTCCCAGGAGCCCTGCCGAGTGACCAGCCCAGAGGAGACCCTGAGCCCGGAAGAAGCGGCAGGAGGTCACCAAAGGAAGGGAAAGGCCACAGAGGGCTTCCAGTGCTGGACGGAGGCGTCCATCACCCGGGCTACATGTGTCCCCAGCGGGGGGCCTCTCTTTGCACTGATGGGGTGTGTCCTTGAGGCAGCGCCCTACGAGCCTAGTGAGGGAAGGTTATAACCAACTCTTCTTACAATGCCATTTAGCAAATGTCTTTGCAGGGTCTCGCACCCTTTTTTGGGTCACAGACCCCACTGGGGAACACTTCTCTGAACAATACTTTATTTCCAACATCGATACTTTAAGGAAATGCTACACTTCAGTTAGAAGTTGGTGAAAATAAAGATATCGTTTTTTCCTATTCAGGAGCCCAGACCCCTTGGGAGCCCACGGAGCTAGCAGGTGATGGTGCCTCTTACTGACTTTTGAAGGTAAGTGCCCTGGTGAGGGCTTACGAGCAAGAGAACGTTGGACGCCCAAGGTACCTGAGACACGGGGCAGCCATCAGCACCTCCCCTCGACCTGCGGGTGTAAGTTGGGGGCATCCAATGGGGTGGGCAGCGCTACGCCTCACAAACACACCAGAGTCTGTTCTGTCCCTCCCCAGTCTCTGCAGGCAAATGTCTCACACACCAGCATTCTTGTCCTAATGCAGGGAACTCTAAGGAAGTAAGCATCACAGTTTTGCAGAAAGGAGGTTCTGTGTACCCAACAGACAAGAGAAATGTGCAAGGAGAACATGAGGAAAGAACATTTCCAAAGAATAACATCACAGAAATACAGAATTACAGGTCTGGGCGTAATAGGGGCCACACGACATCTAGTCCAGCCCTCTGAGGAGATGAAAGGGCCCAGGCAGGTTAAGGGCCGTGCTGAAGTCATTCCTTACAGGGAGTAAGTGTCAAGGTAGGATTGGAACCCAGCTCCTGTGCCACCTGAAAAAGTTATTATCTAAGAAAATCACGACCAGAAAAGCAAATGAGCCAGTCACTGGGAAAGACAAAGGGATGAGAGAAAGGCATCCCAGGCAACACCAGAAGACATAGAGGAAGGCCCTTAACAAGTCTGCTGAAGCCCCTGCAGAAAAGCCATGGGAGGCTGTGGATGTCAGGCCCACAGGACACACCAATACCCAGATGGATCACAGTCTGCACCAACGGACGAGCTGCCAGGTTACCGAGGTCATGGAGCTGCAGACTACTCCAGAAGGAGGGACACATAAGGGAAATCACGGTGCCCCTCCATCAAACGCTCGGCCCCAGCTGGAAAGAGGAAGCTAAGTCATCAGAAAAGAGGCCAATGCCCTGTGCCCAGGCGGAAGAGAGGTGCTCTGCAGAGAGTGAGGTCCTCCACACAGCAGCTGATGTGGGGCGGATATCACGAGGCCTCCTCAGTGAGAGATCTGATAACTAAGAAGCTGGGGGCAGCTAGGTGGCACGGTGGATAGAGCACCGGCCCTGGAGTCAGGAGGACCTGGGAGGAGGAGGGGGAGGAGGGGGAGGAGGGGGAGGGGCAGTCGCTACGAGGGTTCTTTCCAG
This sequence comes from Vombatus ursinus, assembly GCF_900497805.2. NCBI lineage: Eukaryota > Metazoa > Chordata > Mammalia > Diprotodontia > Vombatidae > Vombatus > Vombatus ursinus. The sequence goes on along the minus strand of NW_020954551.1, from coordinate 251,629 downwards.
GAAGAACAAGAGGATGCATGCCATCACGGCAGTCACAGAGTCGCAGAGCGGAGGGATCGAAGGTCACGGTGAAGATGATGAAAAGGGACAGGAGTTTAAGGGGAAAGTGGAATGAGAAAAGATCACAATCAGAGCCGTGAACACAAAAGTGGAGCATGTGTGAGTGAGGAAACCACGAATACCCTGTGCATAGCTAGGACACGTGGGCGCTGAAGTTTCCTGCACAACGGAGGGCCGAGGAGAAGAAAACACCCTGGACCACGCTGGCCGAGGAGGAGGAAGGAGAGGGACGGCCCTGGCTGGGCAGACAGCAGCTGGACTGAATGGGCCAGAAGGTGCAGAGGCTCCTGAGTGACGGCAGCAGAGAGAGCCCAGCTCCCCAGCGCTGGCCAAGGAGTTGGGCTACGAGCGAAAGCGCAGCCAGGCCCGGGAAGGGCATCCAGGACATCTGCATCGCCAGAAGGGAGCCAAAGGACGGAGGGAGTGGGAAAGGAAGAGACTGAAGATGAAACCAAGGCCACAGTGGAAGGGGCAGGAGGATCAGGTGGAGGGAGAGGGGAGTCCGGGAGCTGGCAGGTGGGGACGGTGTGTCCAGCAACAACCTGAGGCTGAGAAGCACTGGACGGGGTGGGAAGGAAGCCAATCCCCAAAGAATGAGTTCGGGCAGACAGTCATTGACTGGGAAATCCACTGAGTGCAGGAGGGAGGTGATGAGAGCTCAGGGCCTCTCTTGATTCCCCAAGTGGTGGGAAAGTCCTTGGGGCCCAAGAGGCAGGACCGGGTGACAGTACATAGGAGACAGGAGCATTGGGTCTGGGAATGGCCTCCCAAGCACTGGGAGAACAGAGAACCCAGGGGCCTGACTCGGGGCTCCCTGGGCAGACTCAGAAGCTGGCAGGCCATGCGCAGGCAGGCAGTGCTCTTACAGCAGCAGAGGCAGAAGCCCAAGGCTCCAGAGGAAGGCCCAAAGAGTTTGGAAAGCTTCTTCTGCCAAAGGAACCAGAGGCTTCACCAGAACAAGTAAGGAGCTCCTGACAGAGGAAAGCTCTTCCCACGCACCCTGAAAGGTTCTGGAGACACAGTCTGTCCTAGTAGCCAAGGTGCTTCAGTTCTAGCAAGGGCACAGCAAATCCATAAATAACTACACCCGGAATTCCTACCCAACCAAGACGAGGTCACCTGGCGTGGGGGATGTTTGAGCCGGTCTTAACGTAAGAGGCAGATGTGAAAAGGGAAGGGGACAATGCAAAGGGATAGAGATAGAGAATCACCCAAGAGACAGGCTAGACCAGAGGGCCAGGTGGTACAGGTGACAGAGCCAGGGCCATCTCCTGAGTTCAAATCCTGCTCTGGGACACTGGGCAGGTCACTTCAACACTCTCAGCCTCCATTTCCCCATCTGTAAAATAGGGATGATCCCAGCACCTACTTCAAAGGGTTGTGGTTAGGACCAAATGAGAGGACACGTGTAAAGCACTCTGCAGTTCTCAAAGCGTCATAGAAATGCTGGCGGTTATTACTACCGTTTATTATTTGACCGTGGGCCGCAGGAAGGGAAGACACCAACGTGGAAAGGCTGGCTGGAGCCTGGGTGTGAGGGGCTTTCAATGCCAAACAAGGAACTTCACAGCTGACCTTAGAGGTAACGGAGGGTAGGGGGGACGTAGTCAAACCTGTGCTTTGGGAAGACCACCCGGTCAGCTCTGTGCAGAGACAGCTCCGGCTACAGCATGGGCAGAATCAGCCCGGTGGCCGTGCCAGGCCAGGGAAGGGCTGGCACCTAAGAGGGGCCGGTGGGGGCACCCAACATCAGCCCTCCCGGAGGGGGCCAGTGGCCGAGGAGCTGACACAGCAGGGCGCCTGTCAAGCCCAGCGCTGCTCTATGGAGGTCGGGGTTACTGGTCATTGTAGCTGTAATAGATCGGCATCGGCAAGGTCATTGGGAGCCAGCTGCCACGCTCCCCTGGTGCCCAAGCACTATCCAAGGCTGCAGGGGAAGGCGTCAGCCAGCAGGGGTTCCGGCCAGACCCCAGGGGCAGGCCCCTAACGGTCCCGGGAGCTCGGCCAGCCGGAACAAAGGGCGTTGTCTGGGCCGCAGAGTACACCCGACGGCCGCCAGAGGGCGCGCTCGGCTCGCCGGCCAAGGGGCCGCCAATGCACGGGCTCCGGGATGAATGCGATGCAGCTCCCCAACGCTGCCCAGGAGAGCGAGCACGCACAATGACCCCGGCCCAGTGCACCAGATGCCGGCCCCAAATGAGATGCGCGGCCAGCCGGGGGGCGCAGCCGGAGCCCACACACGCACTGGGCACGGCGAGGCCACGAGAGGCCGGCCCTGAACAGGCGCCCCGGCGAGCAGGCGGCCCGGGCTTTCTATGGGGGCAGATGGACAAATGCACAGGGAGCGGTTCCCAGAGCCGCAGGGGAGGAGGGTGGGCGCCATCCCAGGCAGAGGGGCCCACCTCTTTGTAAGAGCCTCCGCTCGGGGCCCTGCACAAACGCCGGCCTTTCTCGCGCTTGGCATTGTCAGCGCCGCTCCGCGATGGCCCTCAATTAGCAACGAGCGCCCACCCTCGCAGGTGCAGCCGGGCACCGAGAACAATGCGGCGGGGGGCCGCAGATGGAGGCGAGGGACAAAGAGGGCGCAGAGGCACCCCGCTGGGGCCTGCACGGCCGTACCCGGCCGCCAGAAACGTGGCTGCCACGTCCGCAGACCGCGGGGGGCGAGGGGAGCCCGGTGGCGCAGATGTCCCCCCATCCCCGGCCGTGATGCCACGGGTGGCCGCGGGTGGCTGCAGGTGGCCGCCGGCCTGGATGCTGTCCTCTCACCAAGCCGTTTCAGCAAACGCTTCAGTCTGGGGGAGAAAGGCGCAGTCCTTTATTTTGTCTGGGACACACGTGTGTGTATTCACACACGTATATGTGTATGTAGACACACGTGCATGCACTCCTATGCTCTACACCAATAAAATCCGCATCCCCAAGGACACACGCGACCCCAGGGCTCAGAGACTGGGCTTGACCAAGGCTTGTCCAGCGGCGGCGAGACCCCTGACATCTTCTGGCCTACAGCCCTGGACTCTGGGTTACAGTGCTGGGCCTGCAGTCCGGCAGACTCGAGTTCAAACCCAGGCCCACATACTTCTGGTTGGGAGATCCTGGGCCAGTCACTTAACCTCCATTTGACTCACTTTCTTCACCCATAAAATGGGGATAATAAAAGCACCGACCTCACATAGTGGCTGCTCCATAAGTGCTTATTCCCTTCCCTTTTATCTTTCTCCTTGCCCAGGTCAACTCCTCCACACGTGGCCCTGCTCCCAGCTTTCCCTCCCAGTAGACTGTAAGGTCAATGTCTCTCCTCCTCTGTCTCTGTGTGTGTGTGTCTCTCTAGCCCTCGTTTCCTTTCTCCTTTTTTGTCTGTCTCTCTCTCCTTTCCTTCTTCCCTCTCTCTTCTCTGTGTCTGTCTCTGTCTCTCTCCTTCTCTGTCACTCCCTCACTTTGTCTCTCTTTCTTCCTCCCTCACCCTCTCTGTCACTTTTTCCCTCTTTCTGTCTCTTTCCCTTTCTCCCCCTATCTGTCTCTACGTATGTCTCTGTCTGTCTGCCTGTCTCTCTCTCTCTCTCTGTGTATCTCTGTGTCTCTCTGTCTGCCTGTCTCTCTGTCTTTCCATCTCTGTCTCTTATCTCTCTCTCCCCCTCCCTCCCTCTCTTCTCCTCTCTCTGTATCTCTTTCTCTGTCTGTTTCTGTCTCTCTCCTCCTCTGTCTCTCTCCCTCACTGTCTGTCTCTGTCTTTGTCTCAACTCTCTCTCTCCCTTTTTCTTTCTCTCTCCTTATCTTCCTCTCCCCATCTCTCCCTGTCTTTCTTCCTTCCTCTCCCTCTGCCCCTTTGTTTCTCTTTCTCTCTAGCTCTCTCTGTTTTTCTTTGTCTCTCTGTTTCTATCCCTTTCTCCCTCCTTGTTTCTCCCTCTCCCTCTTTCCCTTTTTTGTGTCTGTCTTTCTGTCTCTTATCTCTCTCTGTCTGTTTCTATCCCTTTCTCCCTCCCTCTGTATTTTCTCTCTCTCCCTCTCCCAGTCTCTCTTTCTCTCTCTGTTTCTATCCCTTTCTCTCTCCCTCTTCCCTCCCTCTCCCTGTTTCTCTCTCCCCCCTTTCCCTTTTTTGTGTCTGTCTCTGTCTCTTCTCTCTCTCTTTCTCTCTCCCTCCCTCCCTGTTTCTCCCTCTCCCTGTTCCCTTTTTTGTGTCTCTCTTTGTCTGTCTCATCTCATCTCTTCTCCTCTCTCTCTCTCCTCCACTTTCCTCTGTCTTTTGTCTCTCTTCTTCTATCCCTTTCTCCCTCCTTCTATTCTTCCTCCCTCTCCCTGTTTCTCCCCTCTCCTCTTTCCCTTTTTTGTATCTGTCTGTCTGTCTCTTCTCTCTTCCTCTC
>NW_020954551.1:232255-247105 GCF_900497805.2 Vombatus ursinus | reverse complement strand
TCTCTCTCCCTGCTTCTCCCTCTCCCTCTTTCCTTTTTATTGTGTCTATCTGTCTCTCTCTGTCTTTGTCTCTGTCTCTTCCCTTCTCTTAATTCTCTCTCTCTCTCTCCCTCCGTCTCTCTTTGTCTGTTTCTCTCCCTTTCTCCTTCCCTCTGTTCTCTCTCTCCCTGTTTCTCCCTCTCCCTCTTTCCCTTTTTTGTGTGTCTCTCTCTTTCTGTCTCTGTCTCTTATCTGTCTCTGTTTCTATCCCTTTCTCCCTCCCTCTCTTCTTTCTCTCTCCCTCCCTCCCTCCACTTCTCTCTCCCCCTTTCCCTTTTTTGTCTGTCTCTTTCTGACTCTTCTCTCTCTCTTTCTCTCTCTCTCTCCCTCCCTCCCTCTGTTTCTCCCTCTCCCTCTTTCCCTTTTTTGTGTCTCTTTGTCTTTCTGTCTCATCTCTTCTCTTTTCCTCTCTCTCTCACCTCCCCTCCCTCTCTCTGTCTCTCTTTGTCTGTTTCTATCCCTTTCTCCCTCCCTCTATTCTCTCTCTCTCGTCTCTCTCTCCCCCCCTTGTCTCTCTCTCTGTCTCTCTCTCCTTGTCTCTCTGTTTCTATCCCTTTCTCCCTCCCTCTCTTCTCTCTCTCTGTGTCTCTGTCTCTGTCTCTCTCTCTCTCACATCTTCAGCCTTTCCCTCTCTATTGGTCCTCTGCCTACCTCCATACATGCCCAAGTCTCCTTCAACCTCAAAAAACATCACTGAGGAAACTGAGGCCCAGAGAAATTAGTCAAAAGCTAGTAAGTGCCAGTGGCAGGATTTGAACCCAAGTCATCCTGGCCCATGGTCAGTGTTCTTCCCCTCTGCACCACACTGACAGGAAACTGTTTTCAAAGAGATTCATGCATTCCCCAGCATAGGCTCGGTGCTTCCTATAAGCCAAGCCCAAAGCTCAATGCTGGGACCATAAAGACAATAAACAGACGTCCCTGTCCTGTCCTTGAAGCAGGGAAAAGACTCGTTCACAGAAAATTAAGACAAACTCTACCCAAAGTCCAATACAAGTCATTTCCAGGAGTGGGGGGGGGGGGGGGGGTGCTTCTGGGAAGGGGCACTGGGCTGAGCTTCCACTGGGAAGAAGCCAAGGATTCTGGGACCTGGGAGGGAGCAGAAAATGCAGCTCAGTCAGTTGCGCTGGACCCAGATGCCAGGCAGGAGAGCCATGGGAAATCAGCCTGCAAAGGTCAGCACAGACAGACTGTGCTGAGCTCTGAATGTCAGCCTGGGCACGTGCCTCACTGTTGGTTTAGCGAAATAAAGCAACACCTGGAACTTTTAATAACGATGCTGATGGCTCACATCTTTAGAGCCCGCTGAGGCTTGCAGAGGCTTTCCTTTGCTGATCCTCCCAGCAACCCTGTGAAGGAGGGGCTGTGATTATCCCTATTTTACAAATGGGGAAACTGAGGCTAGGAGAGAGTCACAGGGGTGGGATGCATCTGGGGCCGAATTCAAATCCAGGTCTTCCTGACTCAAAGTACAGAAACAGAAACACACCAGACATGTAGATCTGATTGATACTATCCTTTCAATGAGGTATTAAGGAAAAGTTATATTAATATGTAACATGTGTAACATATATATCCTATATCAAATTGCTTACTGCCTTAGGGAGGGAGGGAGGAAATTTTGAACTCAAAATTTTTTAAATGAATTAAAAAATTATCTTTACATGTAACTGGAAAAAAATAAAATATAATTTAGAAAAATAAAGACACACAAGGTGCTCTGAGAGCTAAAAACATCCGGTCCAGGGGAGTCTCTAGGAATCTCTGGGGCACTTGCTGAACCAGAGCACCTTTTGTTACCTCTCCATAAAAGGTCTTGTAGCAAAGGTTCTTAATTCTTAAAACGACAGAGGCTAGACGCTCCCCTAGCTCCCCACCCAGATTCCCTGCTGCGGCATTACGAGGCCCCAGGCAGAGAACTGAAGGGATTGTTCAGCATTGTGTGTAGCAGGTGACACTCTCATCAGCACTGGGCCATCCTGCAAGCCAGGGACAAGTGCTTCTCAAGCTCTTCGCCTTGTGCCCCACCCCTCATTCAGAAGCCCACTAACAGTCACTGCACCCTGAGCACCAAGAATCCAGGTCGTTCTGCATGAAGCTCCCAGGAGGACGGAAACTGGAAATAATGTGTACCCACAAAGACTGGAAGGCCAAGTATCTCTCTGAGTCTCACTTTCTTCATCTGAACGATGGGGATCTACTTCGCAAAGTTGTTCTGAGCAGATAAGATGCTACAAGTAAAACCTAAAGACATTTCAGGGCCCGGTAAATGTCAGCCATCATCATCAGCTTCTGAGTCATGGAGCCCAGGAAAAAGGCAGAAACAACACCTCCAGGCTAATGGAGAAGAGGGAGAGACTCGGAGGGGAGAACAAAGCCCACCGGAAAGCTTTCAAGTCGACGTTCCTGGCTTCGGGCTCCCATCAAAGCCTCCCTCTGAGAACCACTTGAGAGCGTGTAAGGTGAGAAGGCCATCCTGCAGCCTCCAGAAAGCTCCTTAATCAAGAAACAGACGTGAGATGTTCTGGGGAGCCGCAGCACCACGGAGGGTGCTTCTTACCTGAGACAGAGTAGACACAAAGCTTTCTGGCGTGCAGCACAGCCAAATGCAGCAGCTCCGTCCCTCTGTCGAAGGAAAGGGGGACAGTTTACAAACAAGCGTCAGACAGGGCCGCAACGGTCAGCAAGTCAGTCAGTCAGCAAGCATTTATTCACAACATACGAGTGGCAGAGACTATGGTTAAGCCCCAAGAGGACAAAGACAGGCAAAGACGGCCCCTGCCCCTGAAGGGCTCACATCCCAATGAGGGACAGGATTATAGCTCAGAACAGGTGAACCACCACCCACAAAAGGGTTTGAACTGAGAAATAAATGTAAAGGTAAACTTTCTACCCATCAGCCTACTCGTGCCATGCCAGACACACGTACATATGCGCGTGCACATACATACACACACACACACACACACACATATCACCCTCCTCCTCAGCCCTGGGATCCTCACAAGCTACTGCCCGAGATCTCTCCTCCCTTCTCCCTAAAGTTTCTGAAGGAGTGGCCGACCCTTGTCTTCACATCCTGACTCTCCCTTCACTTTGGACTCCTTGCAATCTCTTGGCTCTGTTCTGGAGCTCTCCAGATGGACACCTGGCCAGCAGCTGAAAGTCAGCAGGTGCAAGGCAGAATGGCTCATGTGCCCCACTGAATCTGCCCCTCCTCTCTACTCTGCTATTCCTCTTACTGGCACCACCACCCTGCCTTCAGGCCTCTCCCCCATCTTCTGCATCCTACCCGGGGCCAGGTCCTCCTCATCTCCCCCTGCTGAACCCCTTCTCAAGCTCAGCTTCATGCCCCCTCCTTCGTGAATTGTGCCCTGATGCCCTGCTAGCCAAAGGTAAAGACGCCCCCTCCTCAGGGCCTCCCGAGCTCTCTGTCTGGACCTCTCCTGTACCCCAGCACATCCCTTCTGGCATTTTGGCAATCTGTGCCTATGTCAGAGCCCCCCTCTTAGCCTGGAAACCCCCTGAAATAAGGGGGTCACCTTTGCCTGCTTAGGACAGTGAAGTGGTCATAGAAGGCACTTCACAAATGCCAACAAAACTGAATAATAACACAAGCCCCCTAGGGAGACTCCTCAGACCCCACCACCTCCATTTTGCCCAGGAAAAACAGATGGGTTCCCTTGTTTTCACCGTAGGTCTCATCTTTCTTTTTCACTATCTCTCATTTTCCACCTCGCACAGAATGTAATTAGATGGCACTCACGCTTTGTACAAGCCAGATTTTTTGGGGGGGGGGGGGGGGGGGGGGGGCAGAACTTGGCCATTAGAAGAAACAGTCTATTCAATTCCCCAGCAGCTTATCACCGTGCCTGAAATCCATGCAATACCTCTGAGCTAAGCAGCTCTGGGAAGACAATACACATTTGTCACCCTGTCACCTGGAAAGATAACACCCAGAATTGGTGCGAGTTTTGCTTCAGCTCAGAAACAAAATGGTTCTGGTAAGAGAGGACATATAGCTTCATTTTTCTTCCTTCTTAATGGGTTTTCTCGCTCCAAATACATATACATGACAAATACCCAGAGAGAATGCACGCTTAACAGAATCCATGTGCTCTAGAGACCAAAGAATAATCACACCTAAGGAAATAACCATTTTTTAAATCACATATTTATAAAGAAAATGACCATTCTCCAAAATAACTATGCCATGCAAGAGAAGTCACAAAACCCTAACACTGGGCATAGGGGCTGCTACCTTGGCCCAGCCTTGAAGGGCAGACTTACAGACACAGGGAGTCCCTCCCTCCTTCAGGACAGAAGGGAGTTGATTTTAAAATCCCAAACTTAGAGGATAAAAGGTGATGACCACCGGTTGGTGGCACCTAATTATTTCTTTAACTCTGTCTTTTCCTAGAGCTTTGGGTGTTTCATATGCAGTTTCTGCATGGGGCTTCCTGGCAAGCTGGGCGTCGGCTGCCTTTAAGGTCTAGCATAATAAGCCCATGGAACCACAGGACAATTTCCATAGAATGAGGGTCCTAAAGCGGGATGAAACTGGACCACAAACACCAAGGAAAATGTTTAGATTCATAAATGGCATTCAGCTTCCAGGCACAGAGACTTGTAGAAGTGACAGAGTCAGTCTTGAGAGAAGCAAAAGCTGCGATCACTATAACAAAGACCCTAATCACTGTCATTTTTGTCAACTCTACTTACGAAACAAATTTTCCCACTTCTACTTGGAGGATGGGATCTCGTAAATGAACCTCGAGGAGCAAATCTTCAGCCTGTGCTCTGTCCCCCACTTTGACAGGGTGCGGGGAGAAGATCCTCAGGTAACCTGTGTAACTGCCCACAACTATTTTATCTGGAGAAGGAAAAAGAAATATGGAGAAGACACCATCAACAAAACCACTGTGGAAAGCTCACTTCTGTGTGTGTATGTGCTAGGTATGATATACAAGCCTTGCTCCCTTCGTAAATAAGGGAAGCTTTCAGAAGCATATACGTGGAAATGGTATTCTTGGCCGTTAATACATATATTAATTGTCATCAATCATTAGTCATTAATGTGTATATTAAGACATATTGTTAAATCAATTAGTCACGTCTGAATCTCTATGACCCCATCTGGGGTTTTCTTGGCAGAGATACTGGAGTGGTTTGCCATTTCCTTCTCCAGTTCATTTTATAGATGAGGAAACTGAGGCAAACAGGGTTAAATGACTTGCCCAAGGTCACATAGTTAGTAAGTATCTGAGGCTTGATTTGAACTCAGGTCCTCCTGACTCCTAGGTTGGCACTCTATCTGCTGTACCACCCCAGCTGCCCTTCTCAGTAACAGACTGCTTCTCAAAAATAGCTGTAAATCACCAATTATGTTACCCTAGCCTCCACTAACTTGGGGGTGACCACAGGTGCTCCGTCTCAGGCCAATGGCAGTGAATCCACCATCCATTTACCTCTTTGTTCACAAAAGGATGTTTGTCAAATGCTAACCTACTCGGAAGGAAGCTCCCACGGAGCCCGAAATGTGGGTGGCATCGTGCATCTTCCATTTATAAAGACATCTTGAAATGGGACAAAAGGTCCTTCAAAGGCCTGAAAACCGGGGATCCACCCCACTTTCCTAAACTGCAACTACTGCAAAAAAAAAAAAAACAAACAAACACAGGAGATCCCTGAGAAGTTGGCAGCCAGAAGAAACATCTAAAAGAAACCAAAAACATGATGCAATAACTGCAGAGATTTCTTTCCATCCATGAACATAAATAACATCAGGCTGCAAACCAGCTCTAGCAGCAATGGCATTGCAGGCTCCACAAGGCTGGGCTGTTGCTATTCAAAAGCCGGTGTTTATGATCCAAAGCTACAGAAATGTAACATTGGAGGCGAGGTTTGCAAAGCACCTTCCTCAAAACCCCAGGAGACAGACTGAGCAAGTATCACTAGCCTCACTTGACAGATGAAGAAACTGAGGGTCAGAGCAGAGCCCTGCATCACAGGTGGGCTTCAAACCCAGGTTTCTTGACTCTAAGTGTTGCCCTCTTTCCCCTGCCCCCAAGTCCTGAATCCCGGCTCTCCATTCAGCTGAGAATCATGGCATGTTGGACACAGACTTTCCCTGGAAATCTCCAGGGATCGGCCTGAATTCTTCTCTTGCTTCAAGCCTGTGAACTTGCTGGCTTTCAGATCAGAGAGTGCATCTCCCTGCTCCCAAGAAACATTCACCAGAGAACAGAGGAGACTGACAAACACAGTCAGTCACAGAAGGGAGAATTCATATTTTGTTGTCTCCATATCTGAACTTGGTGACCAAGTAACTGAAACACACAGTTTAGCTGTACTACAGGGAGAAAAAATAATTAGTATCCTAATTTCCAAATATATCTTTTAAAATAAGATTTCACCATATTCTGATGGGGCAGCTAGGTGGCACAGTGGATAGAGCACTGGCCTGGAATCAGCTCATCCTCATGAGCTCAAATCTAGCCTCAGACACTTCCTAGCTGTGTGACCCCGGGCAAGTCACTTCACCCTGTTTGCCTCAGTTTCCTTATCTGTAAAATGAGGTGGAGAAGGAAATGGCAAACCACCCTAGTATCTTTGCCAAGAAAACCCTAAATGTGGACGCGAAAAGTCAGACATGACTGAAAACAACTGAACAGCATACTCTGATCACATTAGGATAAAAAAGTATTCTTTTGCATTAAATATTTCAAAACTGAATTCCTCGCCTTCCTGGTCCCACAGAATGAGATGAACTACCCAAAATCCAGAGACTTCCTGGTGTGCCAATGACCACCAACCCAGACAGTGACCTCCTACAGCACCTTCCTGGCAGACAAAAGTGTGTGGCCTCTATTAATAAGCAAACCAATCGGGGTTTAGAGGGCCATTCTGGTCAACTTGACAAAAAGCCCTTTTCAGATAACACACTCAACTGCCCAAGAAAGCTAAATCCATGTGGATCTCTGAACAGCCTCAAAAAACCTGGGGAAAGCTTCCACAGAGCCCCCCACTGCAAAGTTCCAGCACCCCGGCACCCCCGGACACCCCTTCTCTCAGGCACCTCTTTACTGTTCTCTCCCAGGCCACCAGCCCTAACCCTGAAGTCTGGGCACTGCAGTGGAAGCCGGGACAACCTCTTCTTTTCACTGGCCATCTAAGAGTTAAGGATTAGCAGCTTAACGAAGCTCTCCCATCCACCTGCCATCCACTGGCCATCTAAGAGTTAAGGATTAGCAGCTTAACGAACCTCTCCCATCCACCTTTCTAAGCTTTCCTTGGGCCTTTTCTGCTGATCTCATTACTGGCAGCAGAAATAGGTGGTAGGGGAAATTGGGATGGATTGGTTTTTGCACCCAGACTGATTGGGAAGGCGCTGAATGCTCTCCCCAGGCTGCCTCGGCAGTGCTGGCTGCATTATCTGGTGAACAAGATTTAACAGCTTGAGGCCTTAGAGGGCAGCAGTATAAATGAGTTTAATCCTAGATGGGCTTTGTTTTTGAAGCCCAGTTTAAAAGAACAAAATGCTGTTCCTCAATGACGAGAAGAGGCCATTTTAAAAGGTAATAGGTAAATAAATGTTTAAAAGCCCAGCAGCATCTAGTTAATGCAATAGCAGGGAAAAGCATTCGATCCATTCTCCTCTCTCGAGGGCCTTCGGTGTTGTTCAGCCGTGTCAACTCTGTGTGAACCCAATGGGGGTTCCCTCGGCAGAAATACTGGAGTGGTTCACCATTCCTTCCCCAGCTCATTTTGGAAATGAGGAAACTGAGGCAGACAGGGAGAAGTGACTTGCTCAGAGTCACACAACTAGTATTTGAACCCAGGGCTTCCTATCCACTGCAGCAGGTGGCTGCCCATCGGGGGACTTTACTGTTAAACTAAGGCAAGCCTGCATTCAGGAACCACACACATTGGAGACTTGAACTGGAGGAAGGGACCTCAACCCTCTCATTTTTCAGATGAGAAGTTTGAGACCCAAAGCAGGGAAATGACTCATCCAGAGCCAACAAGGGCAGAGACAGGATTTGAATTCAGGTCCTTTGTTTCCAGAACTGAGCCTCACAGGCTGTGTGACGAAGGACAAGTCTCCTTCCATCTCTGGTCTCAGTTCCTGTGCCTGCCCTCTCAGGTCCCTCCCAGGTCTGTGGACCGGCCTGGACTCCTGCCTAGAAACCTGAGTGTCTCCCCGACAGGCCCAGTGCTGCAAACCTGCAGGACAGGACATGCTGCTGAAATGCGTGGGCTTCCCTCCCACCCCGCACAGTCAACGCCCCTTACCCTCTCCAGTGCAGCTGTTGTCCACGTCGGCCACACACAGACACCCTTGGTCGAATTCTTCTTTCTCTCCCAGGACAGCAGACCACCAGTCTCGAGCTTTAAACAAGGACATTTTCTTTCACCCTAAAAATAAAGCATGATCTTCAAGGTAAAATCTACACTTCACATCCTAAATCTCTTTAGGGGAATCAACAAGACCTAGGGGCCTTGGAAAGAAGCTGCCAAACTGACTCGAAATCTTCCATTTTATGAGTAACTTGGGAGACTGCAACCTATAGCGTTTGAAACCTTCACAGAACTTCAGATTTGGGGCGCTGGAAGGGAGCTTGGATGCAATCCAGTCCCACCCAGACAGGAGAGGAAGCCCCCATAGCAAAGCCTCTCCGTGATCACCGTGCTTCTGCTTGCGGGCCTCCAGGGACAGTACCCCAACCCCTGGCAGGGAGCCCTCCCTCCCCCAGCCAGGCCACATTTCAGGAGCTCCTTCAATCTGACCCATCCAGTCAGATGGCTTCAAAGAGCTTGGCTACTGTCTTTGTCGGCCAGGCTGAGCAAAAGCCCCTAGGAATCATTAGGGACATTTTCTCTTCCAAGGTGCCAAAGAGGTATGTTACAAATGGAACCTGGTATCCTGAAGGAGTTCATTTATCTCACCCAAAATGGGAAGAGAACTCCACTCAATCCTGTCCACAAAAATTAGACCTGAGTATTTTTCAAAAGCTGACTCTCCCCCTTGCAGAAAAATCAGCTTCAGAAGTCATGGCGAGCACATGCATTGAGCATCTTCCTCAAAATAAGCAAGATCATCCCCCAAATGACTGCGCCCCAGACACAAAACTGAAGTGAGGAAGGTGGAAACACAGTGAAGTGTCAACAATGCAGCTCACAGACAGCTGGCTCTCTCAGGTTTACAAAGTGCTTTATATGATATACAAGCAATGGGGTATAGAAATCAATCCTGCCCCAGGGATGGGGGTGCCTAACAGAAGGAAGAACAGATTGGGGGAAGGGGTATTCAGAAAGCACGCCACTGGGGTGGGGGGAGAAGAGAGATGGGGAGAAAATTTGGAACTCAAAATCTTGTGGAAGTGAATGTTGAAAACTAAAAATAAATTAATTTTTTTAAAAAGTGCTTTACATGATCTCATCTGACCCTCGCAAGAACTCTGCAGGCCAAGTGTTCCTACTCTTATTTTCAGGGGAAGAACTGAGTCTCAATGTAAGTAAAGTCTAGGGTCATAGAGCAAGTAAGTGTCTAAGGCAGGATCTGAACCCAGACCTTCCTGACTCCAAGTCCAGCATTACATAGCCACTTACTACATCCTCCAATTAATATTGTTATCTAAATAGATTATCCAAGAAACCACACAACAACCTGGTTGGACGGCCAAGGAACCGGACCACAGGCCCATCCCCAAGGCTCCATCTCTGGGCTTGGCGCTGCTCTATCCCAGAAAACAACTGGGGAGAGCGGCTGCAACCTGCAAAGAGGTCAGGCGCTGCCCCCTGCCCCAGAGGCCCCACTGCTCAGGAAGGAGAACAGGAGTGAGGCACGAGAGGGGGAGAGAACAAGGGGGCAAGAAGTCCCCGAGGGAGAAGAGAAACAAGCAGGCCAGAACAGGGGATGGGTCTGCGATGAATTCTGGAATCCCTACGTCTTTCCAACAGCCAGCATTACTGATAGCCTTGTGCAGCCACGCCTAGACCTACAGTCAGGCAGGCAGAGGACCAACCCCAGTAACTACAGCAGTCCTCGGCAGCAGACCTCTCCCACAGAGCGTCATCGTTCACATAACCACAGCCCCCACTAGCTCCTAAGCATCACAGCCTTCCAGCACGCACCTGGCCCCGAGTCTGGTCCTACAAGGGAAATCGTGTCACTGGTTTTAACTTTTAAATGACTACTGTACCAAGCCCTTTCTTACACTGTGGTCACTTCCCAGGAACTGCCCCCACTTCTCAAGTGGCACTGGCCCTGCCTAGACAGACACGATCTATCCTGCTCCTTTTACAAGTCAGGAAACCGAGTCTGGGGCAGGCTAAGTACCACAATCAAGTCCACATCCCATCCAGGTGCTTAAGGCTTTCACAGCCTGACTCCAACCTGCCTCTCCATCGGTGAGACGCGTCCCTCGCCTTCCCTTCCTCGATGGTGAGGTCCACCTGTGGTGTGGACGCTCCTTCCACATGCACATACACACACACATACTTTCTCTCTCTCTCAGAAACCCGGGTTTCCTTCAAAGGTTAGCTCCTAGGCCACCTTTTACCCGAGACTTTTCTGACTGCCTCCTTCCCCTGCTGCCAGTACCTCTGCCCCCCCAAATTATCTTGTGTGTGTATGTATGTATGGCCTATATATATATATACATACATACATATACACATATATATGTATGTACATATAGGCTTGACATCAGGAAAAGCTTCCTAACAACACGAGCCGTCCCCCTGTAGAACAGGCCCCCTCCTTGGAGATCGTCCCCCAGGGATGCACAGCCCTGGTCACTAGGGTGCATGTCTGGGCTGGACCATGCGGCCCCCAAGATGATCAGAGGATGCTCTAGGCACTGGCCTAGCGGTCAGAAGCCCTGGCACAATCTCAGCTCTCAACTGGCCATGAGGCAATAGTCACCTAAGCCACGGCTGCCCTGGGGGCTGCAGAGCCCCTCTGTTCAAAAAAGATCCATACTCACGCACAGGGCTGCTGCAAGAAAAAGATTCTGCCAACTGCCGAGCACTCTGTGCACATGGGCTGAAAAGGCAACTAAGAAGCATTTATTATTATCTGCTCTGTACCTTGTCCTGCACCTGGCCCCAGAGGCACAAAGACCAAAGAATCCCTGACCCCCAAAGGGTGCACTCTCTACCGGGACAAACACCACGGACACACAACAAGTGCGAGGCTCTTTCCGGAGGCAAGGATAAGGACCTCAGGTAGCCCATAGGTGGGCTCAGCACTGCAGGAGGCCTGGGATTCTCAGAGGCAAAGGTGGGCAGGGGCTGCCTTCCAGGCACTGGACATGGTGGGAAAGGCAGAGATGCATGACAAACTTGGCAAGAGAAGCCCGCAACAGACTGTGGAGGGTTTTCAAATGCCAAAGGAGGGGGTATTTCAATACTATAGGCAACAGGGAGGCAATTAGAGCAGAGCCTGGCTCAGTGGGCCCAGAGCTACAGGAAAATCATTTTCACAGCCAGGCAGCTGATCAATTGGTGAGAAGAGAAATTTGCTGCAGAGAGACCAATTAGGAGGAGTGGAGCAGCGCAGGCCTGGACTGGCTGGGTGAGGGAAGAGGGGAGTGAAACAGCACGGCTCCCGGGCCACAATCTCCTCTCTTCTCGCCTGCCTATCAACACTTTCTGCTTCGGCTTCTGCCCTCATCACGCGGCTGTCACTGCTCTTGGAATGAGGTCTCCTCATTTTCCGGCTCAATTCTTCACCTCTCTGAACAAACTCCAAGCGCCCCCTCCTTCCAGCTCCTCCCCTTTGGGTCTTCAGGACCCCGCTATCTTTGGTTCTCCCGCCCCCGTCTGACTGCACCCCCATCCTCTATAGCGTACCCTACCTGCCCTGCTCTGGCCACACTCTCTCACGTGGCAGCATCATGAGCTCCCAGGGTTTTAATTATCATCTCGATGCACACGACTGACTCATTCCACATCTCCAGGTGCCTATTAGATAGTTCAAACAAGCATCTCACAGGCACCAATCTCACACGCAAAATGTCCACAACGGAACTCACTCTCTTTTCCCCAAACCCACCCCATTCCTAACACCCCTGTTTCTGTGAGGGCCCCATCAGCCTTCTGGTTTCCCAGGTTGACAATTTCAGAGTGACTCTTAACTCGTCCCTGCCCTTCACCCCAGAAACACAATCGAGGCTAAATGTTGTTTCTGCATCCACAACACCTCAACCCCTTCTCTGTACTCTGATAGCCACCCCCTGACTCAGGCCTTACTGCTCTCTCCTGGACTATGGAAATCATTGTCCAGCTGGTCTCTGGGCCTCACATCTCACTTTTCCAATCCATTCTCCCTTAAGTACCAAAATCACATTCCCAGGTGTGGATCCGGCCATGTCACTGCCCTATTCAGTAACCACCAATGATGCCCACCTGCCTCAAAGGCCAAACAGAAGCTCTTCTCTTTGGCTTCTAAAGCCCTTCACGACCCAGCCCTAAACTCCCAGTCCAAACTTATTATTCCAACCCTTCCGCAAGTCAGGGCACAGTGACAGCCAGTCCTCCATCTCCCACTGCAGGGCCTTCGCCTTCCTCATGTCCGGGCACAGTGACAGCCAGTCCTCCATCTCCCACCGCAGGGCCTTTGCCTTCCTCATGTCCGGGCACAGTGACAGCCAGTCCTCCATCTCCCACCGCAGGGCCTTTGCCTTCCTCGTGTCCGGGCACACTCCTACCTCACCCCTGCTCTTACAATCTCTTATTTCCTTCACAATTCCACTGAGGACTCCCTTCTGCTTGAAACCTTCCTGATCCCCCACCGACTGTTAGTGTTAGCCTCCTATAAATTTACCTTTAATTGACGTTGTATACACTTATTTGTGGGCATGTGATCTCCCCATGGAATGGAAGCTGCTGGATGGAGGGCAAAAACAAGGTCTAGGAGAGTGCTTCAATACACAGCAGGTGCTTAACAAACGTTTGTTGAGTGATGGAGTGTCCAGGATGATTCTTACTGGAAGGATGGTGTTACCTTTGACAGAAACAAGGAAGTTAAGGAGAGAATGGGCAGGGGAGGGGAGAGAGAATGAGCTCTCTTTCCGACATATTGAGCTTGATAAGCCTCCAGAACATTCACTTGGATATGTCTAATGGGCAGTTAGCAATGGGGGCCAAAGCAGAGCCAGTGCAGCTGAACACACGGGTCAGAGATTCCACAGAAGAGGGACCATCCTGAGAGCAGCTTCAAGGGAGAAGCCGGAGGAGAAGGCGTTGAGAGGTGGGGGAGAGCAGAGAAGATGAAGGTCATGGTGCTGATTAACCGGACCCAAGGGAACGGATGAGATCAGGAGGAGAGGGCTGGACAGAGGAGAAGGCCCCGTGACTGTGGTCATTATCCTTACTGAAGGAAGTAGCCACTTCCCAACAAGGAAGGTTTGGAGAGCATCTGAGGAAAGGTAGAGATGACAAAAAACACCACTGGTGGACGTATGTGCTGAACCTTTTAGTCCAGATCCGTTCAGAGAAACTAGCCTTCTCCTGGGTTTTGTGTTATTATTTTTGGTTTCACAAACACATAATGAGCCTGATTCTCTGACCTAACAAAGACATGAACAAACTTTGGGGGAATGAATGAGAACAGGTTTGCTCCCACTTTCTGACCCACCGCCTTTCTCCCCAGATCCTGGAATTATGCTAATATTTCACATCAGCATAGCTCAGCAGAGTCAAGTGCCACCCACATCCCAGCTGGGGTGTGGCCACAGCGGGAATCAACCAGGTCAAGGCCTAATCTAATCCAACTCAGGAGGAGAATCAAGGACAGGAAAGAGGTTTTTCCTCCTCCCCAAAGGTTGGTTTCTTTTCCCCCCATGAAGTCATATGGGGGAAACTGTTTAATCGAATCATTTCAGCAAATATTTATATTACACAGGTACAGAGAAGCATGGCAGAACACTGGGAGAGAAAAGAAACTCTCTTATTCAAAGCTTTTCTTAGATCCCCATTCTCTGGCTAATAAAGTCCTTCCCTGGCACTCAGGATATACAAACTTGGCCCCAACCTGCCTCATCATGGTCTCTCCCACTACACAATATTGCTCTCACCAGACTAAACTGGCTGTTCCTAAAATACAGTCCATGATTTCTTCTTTCTTTGCCTTTTTCATGGTGTTCCCTTCCACTGGAATGTCCTCCCCTGCTGCCTTCCCTGCGTCCTCCCCCAGCTCAATTCCACCTTCCAACATCCAGTCTAAATGACAACATCCCGGCCCCATGAGGCCTTCCCCAATGCACATCCCCCAAACGCATGGGCCTCCTTCACCCAAGATCACCTGTATTCACTTGGTTCGTGCTGTATATATATCTGGATGTATACATCTTGCCTCCCCAGTAGAATGTAAGCCCCCTGAGGGCAGGCACTGCTTCTCTTGTGCCTTTGTATCCCCAGCACAGAGTTGGTATTTCACTGATGACCCTGCAGCTCTTGCACTGAACTTGCACATCACACCCCACAGCACAATTATTTGTCTGTCTCTTACCGCAGGTACATGTTTGATCTCAGGCTTTAACCCACCTGTTCAAACTAAACTCATACTTCTTCCTCCCATATATTAAGTATTCTCTCCAAAGTGGGCTACTCTCCATGCACACCCATTCTCTTTCTTGCCTCTTCTCACAGCTCCCCACACCGTTCCTAGAAGCAACTCTCCACTCACAGTCCCCACCCATTCATTCATTCATCCATCTACCCAGCCATCTATCTATCCATCCATTCATCCATCTATCCATCTATCCATCCATTCATCCATCTATCCATCTATTCATCCATCCA